>NW_022987778.1:3604534-4204534 GCF_902827165.1 Trematomus bernacchii
TCTCTTTGGCTCAAATATACGTTTATTTGTACTGTAGACTTTACAATTTATCAGTGTTTTTAAGCTACACACATTGTGCCCCAAAACAATGATAACAAATCATAGAGGTATATATATGAATATAATTAGGTTCTTACCGGTAAAGACTTTCCCTTTCCCCGCATGTTCAGCTTAAACATCACCTTGAAGACATGGAGCGCCTCTTTCTCCTGGCCAGCCTGGAAAAGACAAAACAAAAATCTAAATGTCTGCTGGGGATAAAAAAAAGCAGGCTGCAATCATGATATCTAATCTGGCATTTAAATACCTCCATGAGGAACTTGGGGCTTTCAGGCATGAGCAGCCTGAACATCAGGGCTGATGTGAGGCTGGGAACAGAGCAGAGAACCACAAACAGTCTCCAGCTCTGGAAGTCCAGAAACCCCAGAGAGAAATGAGCCCAGGTTCTTGGGATCACTAACCAGGCCAGACCTGCAGGTACAAGATGAGGAACTATTGAACACACAGGTCTACACTTTTTATTATTTAGATACTGTCGCCCCAAAGGGAATAAGTCTTTACCTTTTTGAAGTAGGTATATAAAATGTGTAATTTGCTTAGCACTTAGTTTTCTCATAACACCAGCGTTGGTAGCAATGAGCCTTGATAATGTTTTATTTATGAGTTTTCCCACCTGCAGCCAGGATGTTTCCTGCCATCCAAAAGGTGGCCAGAGCGCTGATCATCGCACCTCTCCTCCGTCTGGGCATGAACTCAGAGAAGTAGGAGAAGATGACAGGGATGGACCCGCCGACACTGCAGAAGGGAAGGAAAACAGAATTCATTTTAGTGACTGTTTATTCATGCTACACTGGCAAAATGAGGGCACAACTAAGGTAATATAAATATTGTGTGTAATGTTGTACCTAAAGGAACATGAAGGTGTTATAGGGATACAAACTATGACCCCGGTGGCTGCAGTATGTTCTCTCTGAGCACTGAAACATACTTCATTGCGTGTGTTACCGTCAGCTATATAACTCCAGGAGACACAATACAAAACATATGCAAATCCCGTGCTCACCCGATGCCGCTGATGAACCGCAGCAGCAGGAAGAGCCAGAACCAGGGGGCCACGCTGGCCAGACCTCCAAACACCCCGTTCACTGTGAGGGACACAACCAGGACCCGGCGCCGCCCCCTCTGGTCAGCCAGGTACCCCCACATGTAGCCCCCCACCATCATTCCTAGAAAACAAAAATGTTATACCAACATTAGCATTTAGCTCTTAGCATTGCTGTGAATATGTACAACCTGTATTGATGTATTGTGATTGTAAGGGTGTCCATTATCATCTGGCCGGGGACAACAGCTGGAAATTAGCAATGTTTGCTAAAGCTGCCCCATTTATTGTTTTTTGTGACAGTTGATCAATGGGGACTGTCCACGACACCATAAACAAATAAACTAAACTAAACTAAATAACCTCACAGAGCCAATAGTTAGCATGTAGACTATTAGTTTTAATTTCCTCTAGAATTGATTTTACAACTACATTCAGTCGTTTAGGCTCAGTTATTTTTCTATTTTTACATTTTCACGGCATCATAATTTTATGTGTTGTGCGTTTTTCTGTAATTGTTTATTTTTTTCACCTCACCACAAAATAAGTATTTAATAAGTATAGACCAATAACCCAAAACCTACATTTGTTTTTTTACATCTAGTCTTAGCCCATTTATTTTCTTTCTCTTCGTGTGAGGCGTGTGGCGCAGTGGGTTGTGCGTAGGTGTTCGGATCAGGGGGTCAGAGGTTCAAACCCCACTGCAGTCAGCATGTCGTTGTGTCCCTGGGCAAGACACTTGACCCCAAACTGCTCCTGTGGGGATTGTCCACAGTATTGAGTATGTAAGTCGCTTTGGATAAAAGCGTCTAACAAGTAACATGTAATAATAATAATTAAAGTCTTTCATACATTTGTAACACTGCTATGACAAATACGTTTACTTTAATTTATTGTGAATAATTGAAAAGGTTGTTTTTCCTGATTGTTTAAAACTTGTTGAGCAGCAAAGTCTCATTTGAGGATCTGATACCGGAGAATATTTGCTCAGTCATGATAACATATTTATTAAATGATTGTTATTCACCGAGGAAGATGCTGGCAGTGAGCAGGCCCATGTCTGAGGAGCTGAGCAGCAGATCGCAGCGCGCCGTCGGCAGGAGGAAAGACACACAGAGGATCTCCACGGCATCGCTGGCATTGGCCCAACCACATACCACCAACAGCATCCAGTGGAACAACCCAAACCCTGAGAGCAAAAGCAGAACAAGGAGTGAATCAACAAAGAGAAACGTTATCAGTTAACGCACCATATTAACGGTAATGCTGTCTGCAGCTGCTGCTTTGTCCATTACCGTCAACACACACCTCAGTATCACACGTATGGTTTAGTGATGCTGTAAAAATCTATTGAGTCAGAAACTGTTAAGAAATATTATTATTTATTGTTTTGCCGTCCTTTTTTAGATTGTGTATGATGCATTTTCCATCTTATAATCATGTAATCCTCCTATTTCAACCTATATAAAGGATCAAAAAGGTATTTACCAGTTGATATTATGATGTCATTACCTGCTTCCTCTACTGCTTCCTCATATGTTAATCTTCTCTGTGGCCTCTCACCAGCGTCACGTGGGAGGTTTGATGAACTCCTGTCGAAAATGATTTCACCTAAAATAAAATCAGCAAAAAACACAAACAGTGAAGTGAAACAAAGGTGTCAGCTTAAACAGATATTTAAGAGGTCATGAGAGCTTTAGCCCCCCATTTTGTTGGTGCTAACATTTGTATTAATGATGTGTCTTATATTATATAAAGGGAGACTGTTGCAACACTTTGTGCATTTCTCTCGCTTACTCAGAGACTATTTGGTCAGGACTAAACTAGTATTTATACATTAAACTTAAATATGTTATAGAATAAGTCAGATTTTGCAACTGACCCCAACCCTGGGTACAGTTACAATATGTTTACAAAAGCTTGTGGTCTGTTATGATATGCAGCAAGTTGCAACATGTTTTGTTCAACTCAATAAATGTGTGTTGTTTTTTGGTGGAAGTAGGATCTAACGGAGCATCTAAACTACAGTATGAGTATCGTTAACATGTTTCTGATGGAAGAATAAGACTTGTTGCAACTGTCCCCAGTCTCCCCAATATCATATTGTATGTTTATTGGGACTCTGGTAGCCTTTTGATTTTGAATAGAGATAGTGACTTTATGTTTGTTATTTAAGACCAGAGGTGAGAGAAGTACCTATATGTTGTACTTAAGTACAAGTAGAAGTGCAAGAGTGTAGGAACAAGTGAAAGTCCGGCAATCAAAATGTTCCTCAAGTAAAAGTACAAAAGTGTTAGCGTCAACATATACTTAAAGAACCAAAATTAAAACTATTCATTATGCAGAATGGCTCATTTCAGAATAATATATTATTATGTTTCGATTATAATTATTGATGCATTATTACAGTCTTATTAAAGCTGGTTGTACTCAAGGTGTAACTAAAAAAACAAGTTATTAAATAAATATAGTGGGGTAAAAGTACACAATTTAGTTCAAAGTAACAACAAATTTAAATACTCAAGTAAAGTCCCTCAGCATTGTACTTAGGTACAGTACTTAACCTACAGTAAATACTTAGTTACTTAACACCTCTGTTTAAGATATATTATTCTAATAATATAGTTTGTATATATTTTCACTTGCATATGGTATAGTGGTGGGTAGTTTAATCTACACAGCAATGCATACTAATCTATAGGATAATCACATGTTTGAAGCTTTGTCGCAGTCCTTTGTCGGAGTCCTGTGAGAACCACAGGACTACTTTCTAAAGAGTAAACTCTAAATGTGAAAACAAGTGCTATCTGGTTTTTGATCATGCATTTCTAGCTGATCTAAAACACTCCTGAAACAGTGTATTTAGCAGGTGAAATAACACAATACAGAAAGTCACCCTTCATATTGGGTGCAAAAACAACCTGTACCTTCATCGGATTCCAGCTCATTTGGCTTCAGGTGTTCCCTGGTGAGAAGCGGCTCCCTCGCCTCCACGTCGTGACGAGGCATCACCCCCAAAACACTCAGACGTCCCCAATATGATCTTTGAGCACCTGCGATATCAACTCCTGCCCAGGTCCATGATGCTGTGTACACCGCTACTGCATCTGTCTCATGACTGCCAAGCCTCTCAGTGAAGCTAACTGTGGAGCTAACCTGACCAGAAGAGGAGGACCAGGAAGTAAAACAGAGAGCGGACAGCGGAGGTCTGCACGTCGTGAAGCCGCCCTCCAATCACTCCTCCTCCACTGCTTTGAGTTGTACTGTCTTCAGGAGAACTGCCACAGTTTTAGCTGTAGCAGCGGAGTTAACGCTAGCCGCTAAAAGGAGCAGAAGAAGGGGATCTGTGGACGGACCTCCCCTTGTGTTTGTTTTAAGAAGATTTGAAGATGGCGACCAGCTCGGAGCGTAGTCCTCCTCCGTTTCCCGACTCCGAGGACCAAGATGTGCTGGACACCGAAGAAGTTGGAGGCCGAGACAGTCACAGTGATGAAGACGACGGGGACGATCTCTTCATGAGCACAGTATGTCTGCTTGATTTTAAGCTAAGCTAATCTGATGTGGCTAACAACTGACGTTAACTGCCATAAGAATAGTTAGCTTTAATTGCCAATAACTGCCATAAGAATAGCACGCTTTTACTGACATGCACTGCCATAAGAATAGTTAGGTTTTACTGACATCTACTGCCTTAAGAATAGTTAGCTTTTACTGTCATTTACTGCCAAAATAATGGTGAGCTAACGTCAGCAAATACGGCTAATAAGGCGCTTCTAGCAAAAGTTTTGTTAGGTGAAGACAAACATTGAGCTTGTTTTTAGCATTGGGGAAACGGTAATCAAATCATGTTAACATTAGTAACTGTTGTGTCGTACAATTGTAGACCTACAGCCTTTACGTTAATTATCAAAGGAGTGTTTCGAGAGGAGGCAGAAAAATCCACCTTCCATCACAATTTCTGACTTTTTAAAACAGCCTGTGCTGATCTTTGACACTGTTTCAAACGCCCATTTTGGTATTGATTTATTCCTGAAAGTTGCAATGTGGAGGACTGGCTGGCTGAGATTTTAATGAGGTCAATTGGGTAACCAGATGACACAAATTAAAGCCTGTGTTCCTAGTTTTCTGTGCAGCAATCGGCCATACTTCCGGTTAATTTACACTGAAATCTGAAGGTAGGCTATCATCTTAAACATTTTGTATGTGCATACTTTAAGGCCATGCATAGGTAAACAAGAAGCAGTTAAATTGGAGCAGTCTGCAGGAAATGAGGTCTGTGTGGTTTGTGAACGTCCTCATTTTTTGTTGTTATTCAAATGAATACATTTTAAAATTCACTCTCCCTTTTTTGGGGGTTTTGAATGAGGTTAAAAAGCTGGCCTGAGCAGCCTCCTGTCATGTGAGTGAGCTGTGGTCACATGGTCAGAACCCGGATGTTTTCCTACAGTCAAAGTTCAGAGAGGAGATTGGAAAGTTGCTGTCTTTGATTTTTTTTTTCTCCCCTTTTTTTCCTGCTGGATTCACTGCTGCATGGAAAAGCTTACTCAGCAAATTGTGGATGTTGTGTTTAACATAGGCTATTTCCGCCAATGCAATAAAAGAAAGATCCTGGAAGTTAGGTTTTTGCAGGACTGTTGTATAAGGCGTACCCAATAATCCAAAAACTGACTTTATTTTCTTTATGAGCAATAATTAGCTTGAATCATGATTCGATAACTCAGTACTACATTGCTTTCTCCCATTATAAAGTCATTCTTTTTTTATTTCAAGGGAATATTCGCATTATTCGTTACACACCCTGTAGCCTTAAATTAAATGTATTTGTTTTCTTTGTGCATTCTTCACAATAAGTGGTGCTACCTGGAGGCTCAGCTTAGAATTATGTGGAACATAACATGCAAATGAGTTGTAAAGCATCTGGCTTTCACTCATAAATCTAATGTGACAACAAACAGGAAGTCACATTTATCACTTTCTCTGCCTACTGAAAATCAAACAAATACCTTAAAAACCTGTTTAATTCAGCAAAAAAAAGTTTTGTTTTATTTAACGTTGATACGTTTGTGGAAGTTTTTGTCGGTGCAATATCCTAGTGAAAACCCATTTTAACTTGATACAGAGACCTCTATAATGCTGGAGGGACAGTTTCTATGAATGTTTATAGACATTTTATGATATGAGGAAACTGTATTCCTTCCACTACCCTTATGACAGTCATGGAAAACATATTAAACTGAGCGAGGAAAAAGGATTATAAAGTTAATCTTTTACACGATTGACAGATTTTCTACTTCGTTCTGTTTAGTGTTTATTGCATTTATTTGGGGTTTGGACTTTTTGTCATACAAACAAACAATTAGAAGACATGGAAGACCCCTTAGCCGGCAAATAAACGAAGCAGGGACCCCCTGCTTCATATGTATACAAATGAATTGCACATGACATGTTGGCCTTAAGTGCCATGTATAAACATACCTTTTAATGGTGCATGCAAAATGAAGCTACTAAATTAAAACATTTAAAAGAAAAACAACTTTTGAAACATTATCAAATTGTTTTGGCAGCCCCTCTACTGTAACTCTGATCGTATTTGGGGCGCGTTCCTCGTTTAAAAGACCCACTCTCTAAAATTTGAAATCTTTTCCCCCTTTTTCATTCTCTCCAGAGCAACCCTCCACTGACTGGAATGGACAGCATACTGTCTCCTACCATTGAACCCAGTAATGTTTTAATGAAACCTCCCGTTGACCTCATGGATGACCCCTTATTCGAGCCCGTCAGCATCCAAACAGCAAACACACCATCCAGCAAAGTCATGAGCGAACCCTCAGATGATTTTGTCGACCTAACTAACAACATCACCGACTCTCCGGATGAAGAAGACACAGCTGAGAGTCCAGTTGCAGATGCAGAAGAGGAAAAAACTGAAATCCCTTTAGACGAGCCCGCAGAGGAATTTGAAGACATATTTGGAAGTGAAACCGAAGCCCCGCAAGAGGAAGTAGTAGAAGCAGATGTTACTGTTGAAGAAACGCCAACGGATAAGGTTGAAGAGGCCAGTAGTGTTCCAGTTCCACCTGTTGACGGGAAAACAGGAAGTGATGAGGAAGAGGAAGCAATAGAAACTTCCACTGATCCTATTATCGACCTCGGTGCTGATTTGCCAGCCGTTGAAACAGAACAGCCGCCACCTGCCAGCCAAGCATTTGTTGACCCTTTGGAAGACCTTCTCGGTGATGTTTCGCCCGCCGCAGAAACACAACAGCCACCGCCTGCCAGCGTCACATTTGCTGACCCTTTGGTTGATGTCATCATTGATGATTCCCCAGCTGCTGAAACACAAGAACCACCGCGTGCCAGCGAAGCGTTCTTTGACCCTTTGGAAGACCTTTTCGGCGCTGTTTCGCCAGCCACTGAAACACAACAGCCGCCGCCTGCCAGCAACACATTCGTTGACCCTTTGGATGACCTCCTCAGTGACGATTCGCCAACCAGTGAAACACAACAGCCACCGCCTGCCAGCAAAACGTTCAGTGACCCCTTGGTTGACCTCCTTAGTGCTGCTGCATCTGCTGCCGAAGCCAAAATAGCCACACCGGCAACAGTCGATCTTTTCGAAGACGAGGGGAGCGACTTTTTCACAGAAGCACGGCAGACCAAACCTGCCAAGCAGCAGAAGAGCCTCTTCGGAGAAGCGGACGAGGATCTGTTCGGTGAGCCGCTGGGTGCCACCTCAAAGAAAGCTGTGAGCACGGAGCCGAAGGACAAACCCGTCAAAACCAAAGCTGCTTCCACTGATGTTAGCAACATGGGGGGGCCTCTGCAGGACAGTACTCCTGCAGAACCTGCTGATCTCTTCAGTGAGGAAGCCATCACCACCGTGCCCATTGTCAAAAACACCAGCGCCGCCAGCTCCAAGACCAATGGAGTCCACTCTGAAGAGGAGATGGATATATTTGCAGGTGGGTCCACTATGTTTGGTTTTATGGAACATTATCTGGATGTAGTGTTCACAAAGAATAATTCATTCAGAATCTCCACATTTAACCCCCTTTTTTTCCCCGGAAATATAAGAACTGTTCAATTCAAATTTGCACATAACTGCACTCCAGAATCAAAATACTTATATAAGCGATTTACTGCATATAAAAACATAACCAGAACTACATTTTGAAAACACCAGATGTCATATAATGTCCTTTCAGTCTTTATTTTTTGGAGGTATGTTTGTCGTTATTGGATTAGCGGACGGTAGAAAGCTTACAGGAAATGAAGGGAGACAGACGGAGGATGACACGCAACAAAGGTTCACGGAAAGATTCAAAGCAGGGATTCATTTCATGGTTGATTTATAAAACACACGTCAGCCCATTTAAAGAACACTCCACAGACTCAGCATTGTAATGCTATTCATTATCACATTGACGGTTCAAATAAACACAAAGGATTCAAATCAGTGCAGCAGAACCAGAGATATGGCTTTATCAAAGCACTGACTCAAGTAACATTATTTTAGGCGATTAATCAACTCTTATTGTATGGAGTAGTACTCCGATTTCAGTACAAATGTGGGAGTTGCCCTTTAACTGACCAATAAATAAGACACTTGTGACTTCAGTTTACAACACGAGTGCACATGTGATTGGTTTGTAATAAACTAGAGGCAAAAAGGGCAAACTGTATGAGTGAATGTCGGTATTAGATGTGTTTTTTAAGCACAATTTAGCTTCAGGCAGCCTTAGAAGTGAAGAAAATAATATATATTTCTCTACATATATGAGGGAGGCTGTGTGATAGTGTGCTGGACTTTGAATCAGGGGATTGCAAGTTCGAGTCACACTGCAGTCAGCATGTCGTTGTGTCCCTGGGCAAGACACCTCACCTCAAATTGCTCCTGTGGGGATTGTCCACAGTACTGAATGTATGTAAGTCGCTTTGGATAAAAGCGTCTAACAAATGACATGTAATGTAATGTAATATCTCCCTTGTATATTATATTATTATTATTACATGTTACTTGTTAGACGCTTTTATCCAAAGTGACTTACATACTCAATACTGTGGACAATCCCCACAGGAGCAATTTGGGGTGAAGTGTAGTGCAGTGGGGGTTGAACCTGTGACCCCCTGATCCGAACACCAACGCACTACTCCACTGCGCCACACGCCTCCTATGCCTCCTTGTACATGTAATAACGAAAGGCTGGTTTCTTTTCTGTTTCTTCCCTCGCTGACAGAAGCCACAGTGGAGCTTTCCCTCGACAGTCCGCGGGAAGAGAGAAAGAAAGATGTGACAGTCGCACCGTCTACGTCCGCCGCCCCCCCCCTGTCAGCTGCTGCCAGCCTGGTGAAGCCACAAGCTGCTGCCCTGGAGGAGGTACACACACACACACACACACACATATGATCTCAGAATGAAAATCCCAATAGACTGCAACAAAGTAATGACTTAAAAAAACTGTTTAAGGAATTGCTAATTAAAGTTTTCTCGAAGGTCTTATGAGAAGCTCAGTTGGTTGTTTAATTTGCATTTTCTGACTGGTTTAGCACCTGAGCCAATGTTTCAAAATGAACTTCAATATAAATGTTTGGTGACAGTAGATCATTGCCAATGTCAGTGTTTAACTATATGTTCAATATTTGTTTCAGTTGGAAGAAGAGGAAGAAGAAGAACAGGAAGACAAATTTGAGATCTTGGTGTCTGTTAAAGATCCTGAAAAAGTTGGTAAGGATGTTTAGGATCTGTTTTATTATTTATTGAATTGCAATAAGGCTTGTAATTAGTTTGTGGACTGTAAGCGTTAAGCAAGCAACATTTTTATCTGAGGTGCTTAGTCATGTGAATAAGACAAAGGAACCAAAAAGAGGGGCTCAAGTATCCATTCAGCTTGACTTGACTAATATTCTAATAATCAATTTGTCTCTTTATTTTTGACTGACTTTTATCCCTTTTTTTTAACAGGTGATGGAATGAACGCTTACATGGGCTACAAAGTAACCACACAGGTAAACACTTATATCGATATACAGCTTTTCACATGACATAAAGTGTGTCATCTTAAATCCAGAGGACGTTAGCAGTTACTCATCAGATGTGTGGCAACAGGAAGTGCTGGTCAGCGTTTTTCAGGAGTAACGGCCATGCACTGTTCTTGAATGGCAGACAAGGATTACATCACCAGGGGGTCCGCGGGGTCTTTAAAAGTTGATCAATCAATTTAGCAAAAATTAAGGCTATTAAAAAGTATTAAATGGCATTTTCCAAGGTATTACATTTTGTAGCTTGTTTCCAATAAGTATATAAACTGTCCAAAGAGGTTGTATTCTACAGTCTGCCTGAATGTAATCATTGCGTAGGTGTGTAGTGTGATTCTGTGCAGTTTATTTATGGCATCCCGTTGGATTTGACGTCATCTGAACAGGACATCGCACGCTCACTGCTTGATAGCGCGCGAAGGTCCGTTTACCCCGGTTGTTAAACATCGTTATGGGGAAATGCAAGTTTGCGTCCAAATGGTTGGAAGATAAGGAGGAAGGACAATCAATACTGTATATAGTCAATGTGAGGTAAAGTGTGTCGCCAATGTAACCGGTTAAAACTCCAAGTGGCGATGAGGTCTTAAAATGTATGGAAAGGGTCTTAAAAAAGGTCTTAAAAGGTCTTACATTTGACTTCAGGATTCCTGCATATACCCTGAGTAGTAATCAACCAAATTAAAGTGTTTTAGGAACGTCACATACGATTTTAAATAATATGAAAACATGTTTCAGACCCAAATGCCGATGTTCCGCAACAAGACGTTCACCGTGAGGCGACGCTTCAGCGACTTCCTCGGCCTCTACGAGAAGCTTTCTGAAAAACATGGACCAAATGGATTCATCGTGCCTCCGCCTCCAGAGAAGAGCATCCTGGGTAGGCTGACTTGGCTTTGCTGTTTCCTCTTAATAGCGTAACTGTGAATATACTTTCCAGCAGCTATAAGAAGGGATGTTCTCTTCCAGGAATGACAAAGGTGAAGGTGGGAAAGGATGATTCTTCCGCAGCAGACTTTGTGGAGAGAAGAAGAGCTGCTCTGGAGAGGTAAGACGGGAAGAATGAAAATAAATTGTGTTACCAAGCTGTAAGTAGTCCCGCCCTTCTGTTCATTAAATCTTTATTAAACAGTGAAGCTGTTATGCTCACAAAAAGCATGAAAGTGAGTTTTAATTCCATTTTTCCTCTTCACCAGGTACCTCCAGAGGGTGGTAAATCACCCGTCACTCCTCCAGGATCCTGATGTCAGAGAGTTTCTGGAGAGAGATGAGGTAAAGACGCATTTGGGGATTCTCTGGGGCTTTTTATAAGACAAACATAAACCTGTCTGTGCTTAACTTTTGCACATAATAACTTTCCGATTCAACAATCTATACAGCATCGAGGGATGTGTTATACATCTTAATCCCTTTTTGTTTATCTGAAGTTTTATTACGTTTTAAATATTTAATAACTGTGTGTCTGTGTCTCCAGTTGCCCAGAGCAACGAGCACCCAGGCTCTGAGTGGCGCCGGCTTCCTGAAAATGATCAACAAAGCAACAGATGCTGTCAGTAAAATGACCATCAAGATGAATGAGTCAGACGTGGTGAGTCCAGATGTAAACAGACACTCCCGCTGCATCAGGGCTTCTTCACAATCCAAACTGTTTTGAACAGCAGATTTGTATTTTCCAGTAAAAAGCAGAACATTTCCAGCTCCCAGTTAAAGTCTGATGGCACAGGGCCAACAGACTAGGGAGTTTGCAAAGTGGCTTGACATGAGTCTGTTTGCTTGTTTGAGTTTCATAATTCAACCTGAATGTATTCTGAGGTGAAGGGAAACATGTCTTCATTGGGTTTTTATTGCTCTTAAATGATCAGAAACATGATTTTCTAACTGATCTGGTGCTATTGATTCACTTTATTTGTGTCCAGTGTGTTTGCTTAAGTGCAAGATAACAGTTTTAACTATTTAACAGTTCACTATTGCTGTCAGCACAGTCACGCTGATTAGCAATCAGTTTGTCTATAAAGAAACTGAGCTGTGACACGGATTTCCTCTTGATCTGAGCTCAAAGTACCACGCATGCAAAAGCTTTCCAGTTTGTATTTAAACTAAATACTTTTCCATGAAAGCACTAAATAGTCGTCGTATAAATACATGTAGGATCAGTGTTTATGAATCTAGAAAAGCAATGAAGTCGATTTGGATTTTAATATATCATTCGCTTACTTGTAATTATTTCTTAGTAACCATAAACGTTTGGGAAAATCTTGTAGTTAAATTCTCTGTAGTAAAATCTTGTAGTTAAATTCTCTGTAATTCTGTAGTAAAATCTTGTAGTTAAATTCTCGTACAAAGATGTGATTGAATAATTGTTCAAGTTGTTTGACTCGGTGTAACTTCACATGTTTAAGATTTTTAACATTTAAAAATGTACATGTTATTTCAATCATTAATCAATCCAAGTGTATTTGTATGACACCTTTCGTACAGGTATATGCAGTTCCAAATGCCTCACAGATGACAAGAAAGTGTAGACAGTGAAAACAACAGAAGTTGGAAGTTGGAAAAATGGATTTCACAGCTATAGTTACAGAAATAGTAATAAATGACGTGTTTTCCTGCAGTGGTTCGAGGAGAAGCTGCAGGAGGTGGAGTCTTCAGATCAGCACTTCAGGAAGCTCCACGCGCTGGTGGAGTCTCTGGTGGTCCACAGGAAAGGTCAGCCCCCTCCCCTCAAACACTGATTATTATAGGTCTGATTTTGAGGATAATGGTGGTGACAAGCAACAGCAACTTTGGGGAGATGACTTTGATCCAACCTCCTGAAGTGGTTCCTTGACAAAGAACGTTTTTCCAAGATCCTATCCCTTTATTCTTGGAGTATTCTCAGTATTTGTTCTCATAGATGTGTGCCGTTTTGTTTTTGTTAATGTACCAGTTTAAGAAAGTACTATTCTTTTTTTTTAACACTTTATTTATTGGTTTTTCCCACACATAACACCGAGTACAAATGCAGGTGGTATATAAAAAAAGGTGACAAAACAATAATGATAATAACATAAAAAGACCACTACAGTAATAGCAATGACAAAAATAAACCAAAATACACAATGACGTGATAAAACAGAAACAGAAAACCCCTAAGACCCTCCAGACAGGGCCTCAACTACTTGCCTCAGCAAATGCATGTGTATTTGTCATAGCACTTCTTCAGCCTACTATAGGTTGTTGGATGTTTTCTATATAATTCTTTAAATAAAAAAGAAAGTGGAGTATTGTCATTAAGTTTTTGAACTGTTCCCTCTCCAGAGCTGTCGTTGAACACGGCCGGCTTCGCTAAGAGCACGGCGATGCTGGGCAGCGCGGAGGACAACACGGCTCTGTCCCGCGCCCTCTCTCAGCTGGCCGAGGTGGAGGACAAGATGGAGCAGCTGCACCAGGACCAGGCCGCCAACGACACCTTCAGCTTCGCAGAGCTCATCGCAGACTACATCCGCCTGCTGGGAGCCGTCAGGGTACGGAGGAAACCTGTTCACTTCTACATGTCTTGACTCTTAATTATTTTCTCAAAAAGTTGAATTAAAATATAACCTACATTGTAACAGAATCACTTTGACTCCAAAGGTTAGGAGGTCACTTGAGGTGTATATAAATCAATTAGCAGACTGGATATGTAGATTTCAGACTACATAACATTGCGGTGCAGAATTGTACTTCTATACATTTAAGTGAAGACCTAAGGATTAAGCAAGACCCGAGCAGCTTCTTCCATCACTTGAATACATTTATTTCAAATCAAAATATAAGCAAAGGTTTACTTTGAAATCTGGTATAAATTCAAAAACTGGTTGGAATTCTTTAATTGCAAGCCCCACTACAGGTGAAACTGCAATTATTACTGATACAAGCACTTCTGAATAGTAGCCTTGCTTTAATGGCTTAAGCTTTTAGTGAAATATAAGTGTGTGTGTGTGTGTGTGTGTGTGTGTGTGTGTGTGTGTGTGTGTGTGTGTGTGTGTGTGTGTGTGTGTGTGTGTGTGTGTGTGTGTGTGTGTGTGTGTGTGTGTGTGTGTGTGTGTGTTGTGTGTGTGTGTGTGTGTGTGTGTGTGTGTGTGTTGTGTGTGTGTGTGTGGTGTGTGTGTGTGTGTGTGTGTGTGTGTGTGTGTGTGTGGTGTGTGTGTGTGTGTGTGTGTGTGGTGTGTGTGTGTGTGTGTTGTGTGTGTGTGTGTGTGTGTGTGTGTGTGTGTGTGTGTGTGTGTGTGTGTGTGTGTGTGTGTGTGTGTGTGTGTGTGTGTGTGTGTGTGTGTGTGTGTGTGTGTGTGTGTGTGTGTGTGTGTGTGTGTGTGTGTTGCAGGGGTCGTTTGATCACCGGATGAAGGCGTGGCAGCGCTGGCAGGACGCTCAGACCGCTCTGCAGAAGAAGAGAGAGACAGAGGCTAAGCTGCTGTGGGCGAACAAGCCCGACAAGCTGCAGCTGGCCAAAGAGGAGATCGCTGAGGTACGACATCCACAACGTGAACAACTCCAGATGAGACTGTGATGCCTGATAGTGCTGGAGATCAAAAAAAAATTCAAGATGGAGTACAATGTTAGAGTGATGAGAGCCTCATCAGAAACAGGAAGCACGGTGAAACAAAAGAGTCAAATTCGATTTTAATCATCTCTGTTTTTTGTATTAACCTCGTTATAGTCAGGACACAATATTTATTAGATATGTTAGTACTTACTTTATAATTAATATGCTTTATACTGTAATAAAATGTATATTAATCTCCTTCCTTTCCATTTGAATAACTAATGGATGGTATAGCGGCTTCATTGCAGAACTGTTTAATAGTTAGAAGTCATAAAAACATAGTCAGTCAATATTTGGGATGTCAATTAAAAATCTAAAATGAAGGAAATACTGAACACAACATGTAAAATATTTCATTACGTTTTATTTTCTAATATAAATAACTTTCTTAGGCAGAAATCTGAGATACTTTTAACTTGTCATTTCGAATTTTTAAACTCAATATTAATATACGATGACCATTTACTACTTTCAATACCTCCTTTCTTTAATACCATGGCATGATGGCGCCTCTTTACTGCGAGTCTTTGATCTTCTCCTCTGCTCCTCTCAGTGGGAGGCCAAGGTGACGCAGTACGAGAGGGACTTTGAAAGAGTTTCTGCTACCGTGCGCAAGGAAGTGGTGCGCTTTGAGGTACTGATGTTATCTGTGCTGCATTCAGGTACTGGACCTTTGGAAACATTATCGCTTACTGAGTTGTTTTTGTTTGATCCAACAGAAGGAGAAGGCCAAGAACTGTAAAAGAGAGATCATTAATTACCTGGAGTGTCTGTTGCAGTCTCAGCAACAGGTGAGTGTCCTTTAGTCAAACATGAGTATTTAACACGTTTATGTAAGGGATAATGTGCAGCGAGGCGGTCATTATGGGTAAAAGAACACCTCGCGGAGGGATCCTGATCTGCCTGAAGGGTGTTCTTTTCCCCATAATGACCAGTCGCTGCACATTATCCCGCTTATTACACGGCCACATTCTCAACAAAGTAACGACATGACTCCCAATATTAATTGAAATGCTTTTATGGATTTAGAAAATGTTTTTATTGATTTAAAAAATAGTAGGCTATTAGTTATTTAAAATGACATGCATCCGCTAAGAAAAATAGTCCGTTGTTACCGTTTGAACTACGTAGCAGGAGGAGGCGTGTGGCGCAGTGGGTAGAGCGTTGGTGTTCGGATCAGGGGAGCACAGGTTCAAACCCCACTGCAGTCAGCATGTCGTTGTGTCCCTGGGCAAGACACTTCACCCCAAATTGCTCCTGTGGTGATTGCCCACAGTATTAAGTCGCTTTGGATAAAAGCGACTTAGTAACATGTAACGTAGCAACAGAAGGAACTGCTTCGATGGCGTTTTTTTAGGAGCTTTTTAATTACAGATTTGAAAACATCGCTGCTTGCTTTAAAAGTAGCACAATTCATTATGTCAAACCTTGGGAAGTATCTAGATATCCCTGCCCTAATGCCAAAGTAACTGGTAACTGAATATGTGTCGCCGTTTGATGTCTATGTCTGGAACGTTGCGTAAAAAGGAGGGTTTCTGCCCCGTTACTTCTCCGCTGTTTTCTTGTCGCTCTTGTCTTGTCAGTTGCTTTTCAGCCAAACTGTAAACAGTTAAATCGAATGGACTTCTTTGTGCAGATGTGAGCGTCCTTAACAACGGTCAATAAATCCTTGACAGCGGTCTGTCTGTTCTGGATTAACAACGTGTCACGTGTTCTCAATTGACCAATCAGAATCGAGTATTCAACTAAGCCATGTAATAAAATCAAATATCCTTCTTGTCAAACCGGTCGGCGTACATTTATATAGAGTTTGATACTTTTCAAACTATGGGAGTCCTGTTTTTGGCTCGCTATGTTACAGAATATTTCTAATTTATGTTAAAATGATTTGTAGCTTATTCAGAAATACTTAAGGATAGACGTATGAAATATTTGTTACATGTCATAAAAGATTAAAGCTTTACGAATGAAATCATTTTATTATAAATTCATCTGTTGATGGGTTTATTTAAATAGATAGCCACAAATATTGAAAAACTGACCCTTTTCCAAAGTTTTAAGCACTAAGTTTTGTCCAAAATCCATGCATTTTTCAATTATGAGAAACTCAGGGGGAAAAAAAACTGTTAAAATAATAGGGTCTGGCAAAGTAAGGGCGCCTATCCCTTTAAAGAGAGGGAGAGAGGGAGGGTACGTTTGTAGCATGTATATGTGGAGAGCGAGAGCGAGTGAGTGTATGTCTGGAAGTGAATGGGACTATCTGCAGCTATAAATCTGTATAGAAAATTAGCTAACAATAAATCTAACGGCCTGCAAAGATAAAACTTGACTCTGCCTTATTGAGTGGGGTAACAAGTAACATTTCACAAAATGGCTCCTACAATATTTGTAATTTTTGCTTGACATAGTAAAAGTGATTTATAATTGGAAAATGTCCACCTGATGTAAATCCTATATATTACAGGGTGTCCGCGGGGTCTTAAAAAGAATTAAAAGTTGATAAATCAATTTAGCAAAAATTAAGGCTATTAAAAAGTAAGGGCATTTTCCAAGGTATTACATTTTGTAGCTTGTTTTCAATAAGTATATAAATTGTCCAAAGAGGTTGTATTCTACAGTCTGCCTGAATGTAATCATTGCGTAGGTGTGTAGTGTGATTCTGTGTAGTTTATTTATGGCATCCCGTTGGATTGGACGTCATCTGAACAGGACATCGCACGCTCACTGCTTGATAGCGCGCGAAGGTCCGTTTACGCCGGTTGTTAAACAACATCGTTATGGGGAAATGCAAGTCTGCGTCCAAATGGTTGGAAGATAAGGAGGAAGGACAATCAATACTGTATATAGTCAATGTGAGGTAAAGTGTGTCGCCAATGTAACCGGTTAGAACTCCAAGTGGCGATGAGGTCTTAAAATGTATGGAAAGGGTCTTAAAAAAGGTCTTAAAAGGTATTACATCTGACTTCAGGATTCCTGCATATACCCTGTATGTTATAACCCCTTCTCATGTGTTGAATAGGAAGGACCCTGACCCTGTCTCTCTTCTCTCTGCAGCTCATAAAGTACTGGGAGGCTTTCTTACCAGAAGCCAAAGCTATCGCCTAGCGCTGGAGCTCCTTCTCTCCAGGCGGCCTTCTTCTTATACACTTTACCTCTTGCCTTTAAACCAAGGAAAATGCTCGCATTGTAAAGGGAGATACAATCAACCAGTTTTTTTTAATCACCTTTAACATATAGCTCTGTACTCTATTGTATTAATAATTGTATATTTTCATTTAACCTTCCACAAATATTTTCTTATTAGATGAAAAAAGAGTTTGCATACAGTATACAAAGATTAAGGACACACGAGAAAGAGAAAGCAGGTGACTGATTCCATTAGTTTTCCACAAGAGAAGGGAAATGAGTCCGTTGTTCTCAGGATTTCTCCTCCATCAGCAGTGGGTCTTGTTTACAGCGCGGCTGCTCTCTCAGCACACTCTCTGGGGACCCAGGTGAAGAAAGTGGCCAAGAGTCTCACTCTGTTTCTGCTTTTAAACGACTCAAAGGGATACAAAAAAAAACAGCTAAAAAAAATTATGAATTCTGAGCACTTCCACCAGGTGGATAAAGTCATTAAATACCAGCCATGTTGTTGTTATTGTTTGTTTTTCTTTAAGATTTAAACTACTATGGGTGCAGGGTGTCGAGGCATTAGATTATTACCGCTGCGGTCGGGGGGGCATCGTAGGTCAAAGCTTGTGAGTTCACTTTTTGTAGATCTTGTTTCAATCAAACTTTACTCTTATAACCACACATGTCTGTGCCTTTTGAAGTCAGAGGGGTGTTTAGGGGTTTTACAAAAAATGGGAGAAACGTGTTCTCAGTTGTAGAGAACAGCCACAAAGTGTCAAACCAAACTGGCGTTTCATGTTAAAGCCCATTTACTACAAATTAAGTGTTTTTCCCACTATATTCTAGTTTATAACGCTACATTGTTTTCTTTGTGAATGTGTTACTTTCCAGACAGCCTTCTGTATGAAAACGAACTTGCACAGACTTGAAACGGGTAATCCTCACAGTGAGATTTATGAATGTTTCATCATTTTCCCGTGGTAATGCAGAACTGTACGTGCCAGTTTAAGGCTTCACTGATGACTAGTCATACAGTAAATGCTGCGTTTCCACTGTAAGGATCAGCCTGAAGAGCTTCAAGTCTCTGCAAGTGGATTCTCCTGCGTTAGTGACGTAAACCAAAGGCTGCCTGGATGTGAGGGTTCTGAGTCTTTCTTTGAGACGTGGTTGTCAGTAATACGAGGGCTGCAACTAACACTTATTTTCATTTTGTTTTTGTCTGAAAATTAAATGCTTAGTCTATAAAATGACTCAAAATAATGTAAAATGGTTCCCAGAGCCTAAGGTGTCATCATACAATGGTTTAATCTATACAGTTTTGTTTTAAAGGTACCCTGTGGAGTTTTGACCAGTAACAGCATTATGAAGACATTTTTGTACGTTTGTTCTCCACATGTTTTTGCTGGTTTTCTGCTGGTCGACAGCTTGTGGCAGCAATTAGCCAACAACGTCAAGGGCCGTTCCTCAATGTCGAGTATACCTGCTGCAGAGCCACTATTTCAAGTATACTACGTCATCGAGTGGCGCCGAATGCTGGGCATTTAACATGCATTTAAACAGTCCTTCGGCGCCACTCGATGACGTAGTATACTTGAAATAGTGGCTCTGCAGCAGGTATACTCGACATTGAGAAACGGCCACGGAGTAGGACCGCTAGCTAGTAAATGGATGGCTACAAATAAAACAAACAATTGTATATTTCATATTGTTTCACACAAAAGATGGCTCTGCAAGTGAATTCAACTCATCTGTGAGAGCGCTAAGAAGCACTTTGGTGAGAAACAGTGAATGTAAACAAAAATCCACAGGGTACCTTTTTGATTTACTCTAAACAGAGAAAGAGAAAGTGGAACCAGCGACAGGAGGGCATTTGTGCTTGATGCACTATTACTAATTAACATCTTTGTTGGTGAATACTTCTGTTGATTGTCTGATTGATTCAGCTCTAAATAAAACTGTGTGTGATTTCTAGTAAATGGGCAAAAAAAAAAAAGGACTTGATGCTGACTTGTAGACATGAGATTAATGTCAAATACTAAACGTACTGATGTCATAATGAACCTAATTCATCCCGTCATCCTGCAAAGGGCATCAAACCGGTGGCATCCTTTGATTACAGCTTTAATTTCACATTTGCTCACACTTTAATTGAAGCTGTGTCATTTGTCGTCATCTCTCAACTTGCTGACATTTCTTTGCACAGTTTTCCGTTTGTTTTTCTCACAGTAAGATGCACGCTTGTTTTAAACTGTTGTTAGACAGCACTTAAATCTGGTTGTTGGTGCGACTTCATACTGTACGTCATCATGTGTCATAGAAATTACTTTTGAAACAAATCAATAAAAGTTGCACTGTTTACACTTGGAAATTTCATTAAGAGCTTCCGACTTCTGTCTTACTTTTAAAAGTTTTAGTTAGTGTGTGTCAACTTGGGGGGCTGGTTTCCATTCACTTTTATATCAGTTCAAACTTCAGATCTCAGCAGCTCAATAATAAGAGTATTGATTATCAATTTTCACAAGTTATGATATTATCCTAAATGTCTATATTCATGATCGAAGTGAAAGTGATGTAAGGAAACTGATGCCATTAAAAACACGACAAAGCACATCATGGTTACACTTTCTTGCAGCTTTTAGCTTCACATCGCACAACAGGAACCAGGTATTAACATTTTGACCAGTTTTTAAGTGGGATTATAGGATATTTGGGGAAAAAACTACAAAGTTAAACTTGCTTCGTGGAAAAACTCCACAGATTTGCTTCAGACGGTAAAACAAAACAAGATGTGCAGAAATCAAAATGTCTTTAAGTGTTTTTCAAAATCTGGCGCCTACATTAACCACAATGCAACAGACAGCTCAGTCAGATATCCGGTTGTTATGCTGGTAGCAGCCAATGAAGCCTTAAGCTGCAGAGGTCATGTGAACTCATTGATTTGATTTCTTAGACTCGGTTTTCAGCTTCTTACTAAGCCGAGTTGTACGCCATCAATTAATGCAATTTATCAAATTTTGCGCAGCTCACTCTGGAGACTTTTGACGATTTATACAACTTTATTTTAAACGAGTACTCCTGCAAATAGACTTTGATGTGTACAATCTGTGCAGTTCCCCTAATAATAATAATAATAAGGCTGCAGAGCGTTCAAATGGACACACGTGCACTAAAGATACACGACGGAAAGCTCTTCAGAAGCAACAATTAGGTTCAATGATTCACATTTTAAACTTATTTAGCATTTTGATAAAGCAAGTTATATGTTGGGTACAAACAGTAAATGAGTCAAACCGTTAGATTAGATGGATGATCAATAACTCATTTAGGCTGACTCATAATGTAGCTTTATTGTGATACAGAGGACTGTCAGATGTTAGGAAGAAGCCATTGTGAAAAAGCAAAACCTCCATAGTTTCCACAAAACACAAATTGAGCTATGGGAGACAATTGTAAAATGGAATTTGTATCAAATAAACAGAACA
The DNA here is from genome assembly GCF_902827165.1 of Trematomus bernacchii. Classification (NCBI taxonomy): domain Eukaryota; kingdom Metazoa; phylum Chordata; class Actinopteri; order Perciformes; family Nototheniidae; genus Trematomus; species Trematomus bernacchii. Next base: position 3,625,830 of record NW_022987778.1, read on the forward strand.
TTAATTTACATAAAATGATAAAGCCACAATGGGAAATATGGGCAATTGACATCAATCCTGCATAATAAGACTGGGATGTTGATAAAAAAACAGGCTACGACACACCCTTAAAAATAAAAAGTATTCATGCTGCAGCACCGTGTCAGACGACAACAGAAGCAGATTCAGTTCTCCTCGGCTCCCCTCCATGAAGAAAGAAAAGTCAGTACGCTGAAAATCTGGTTTCCAAAACAATAAAACACAATGTCATCACGTCTCTGTTTCTGTTCTGTGAGGAGACACGACTGCAGGAACAACCATGTGTGGTGACGGAGAAGCAGCTCGGTCTGAAAACGAAAACTCCAAAAGTCCGGAGATGTTGATCCACCTCAAACAGACGGATCATCCGCCGCTACGTTGCTCCGTTAGCTTAATGTTTTTCATCCATGCTGAAGACTAACTGGTAATATGATGGCGGTGAGAAGAGCTTTGCCTTCAGAGAAAAGTCCGAGCAACATATCTGAGGTGGCCTCCGTGCTGGAAAAAGATAACGTCCATCTCCGTGTCGAACAGTGCGGTGACCAGGAAGGACTTTCCTTGGCTTGTCTGCAAGAGAACACAGAAACAACACGTTCACTAAATCATTCATCAACATGCTTTTATTGAAAGGTTATTTTTAAATTATCTAGCAGCTAATGAGCAAGATACATGTATCCGAGTAGGAGGAGACTAAAAAAAGAGGTGAATAGTGGATCTACATTCTTTAAGTAGGTAGAAACATGGCCTAAAATTGGATAATAATGTTGCTTTGTATGTGGAGTGTATGTAAATAATAATTTACCAAAACGTGTAATCTTTTGACATGTTTATAATGGTTATAATAAGACAACTGTTTATTTCTGCCCCTTAGAGGCCAAAAACTGAAACATTAAGCTTTTATTTTGGTAAATCTTGATATCATTTTATAAAAAATATACACAGAGAGAGAATGGGAGGGATGAAACCCCTCTTTAATGGTCACACAGCACACACAGTGACATGTGTTCTCTGCTTTTAACCCATCCTAGTACCAGGAGTCTAGTACTAGGAGCAGTGGGCAGCTATTGTACAGCGCCCGGGGAGCAATGGGAGTGGGGGGGGGGGAAGGGGGGTGTCCGGTGCCTTGCTCAAGGGCACCACGGCAGGGCAGGAGGTGAACTGGGACCTCTCCAAGTAGAAGTCCACACTCCATATTTTAGGTCTGTTCGGGGACTTGAACCGGCGACACTACGGCTCCCAGTCCAAGCCCCTACTGACTGAGCCACTGCCGGACTGTTGCTGCACTATCTATCTTTTTTTCAACCCTAAAAATGGTACTTGTTTCAACACCCCAAAGAAAAACATCAATTGAATAATTATGTGTATCTATTCAACCCTGCTTTCAACAGTCCCAGGTACAGACATCAACAAACAAACAACCACACAAACAGTACCTTGACAGTGAGCTGCTGCCTCGGGCTCAGGCTCTCGGGCAGAGTCACGCTGAACCTCTCCTTCCCGCTGAGCTCCAGAGAGTCGGCGCTGTCGCCGGGCAGAAACTGCAGCGGCGCGATGCCCACCCCCACCAGCTGCTTCACGTGCAGCTTCTCAAAACTCTCCGCGATGACCGCTCGAACCCCCTGTGGACCAGAGAGGAAGGGGAGAGGGACAATAATAAATATACAGACCTAATCCCAGATCAAATGCTAAAGGGTCATTTTCTCTCACTGATCCTGCTGTCATGTTAAATGTTTGTTGTTTGTTTTTCATGTAGTGTCTTGATATTTGTCTTTGTTGATGTTACACATGGAGCTGCTGTGATGCAAGTCACATTTCAGACTTGATCTGACCATTAAAGAATGATCGTATCGTAAAACAAGAGGAGTGGAGTATATTAGAACATGAAAAAGCTGACTAGCATATTCATTCATATTCCATTGTTAGAAAGGGATCAGTGTTTTACAGAAGTTGTGTTTGATAAGTCAGGGTTTTCTGACACTTTATAGCTTATTGTTAAATGTAAATCCTGTAATGTAGCTGTACCATGTTAGAGGAAGTGAAAACCTGTTGACTATTATGGTCTAGTCAGTGGAAAGCAGGGTTTTTGTTAGAGGTGATTTGTGCCAGTCCATGTGTGCTGGAAGATTTCAACGTCCAGGACAAATAGGGGTAGTTTGGTAAAATATTAAATGTGTTTATTGAGCCTGATTAAATATTTTAAATGGCTACGCGCGACAAACAGACAAGTCTTCCATTTATATTTGTATATTGATAATGTTTGAGAGGTCCCTTTACAGGGTTCATACAGTTTTTCACCAATGATTTTCAATGACTTTTCCATGACTTCTCCATGACCTTTACCTAATTTTCCATGACCAAAAAAATTACTCTTTTCTCAGCGGTACCACTGAAAATTGTTTATTTTAACATGGAACAGGAAAATAAGGTCTGCATATGAAACATGTTGTGCCTATCTAAAACAAATCAAATAGTAGGCTTACTAGCTTCTACACGCTAAAGCAACTAAAATCTCACCAGCAAAATACCTCGTCAGTTAAAAGACATTTTACGTTTCATTACTATACGATACAGTATTTATTATCATTATAGTATTACTATTTTGGCGATTAGATAAAATATATTCGATGCAACTTTAGTTACATTTCCATGACTTTTCCAAAACTTTGGGAAAAATATTGTTTTCCATAACTTTTCCAGGGCCTGGAATTAGCATTTTGAATTTCCATGACTTTTCCAGGTTTTTAATGACCGTAAGAACCCTGCCTTTACAGAGAGATGGGTCAAAAACAGTCTATATACTTTTCTTAATAAACAACCAATATGAAGGAAATGACTTAAATGTTGCCAAAAAGCGTATTGTCAGTTAGCTTTTGAGTGTTTTGTCAGCATTTACTTTGCCAGGACCAGCTGTAATTTATCTATATTGCTGTCCAAAAACGTGAAGAAACCATCCCATAATCAAAGCTTACAGTCTTATTTTGCCTGTGACTCACATTCCTACGCCACATGTGCACGGCATGTGTACTAAAATGATATATATTCTGCAGCACATCCAATTTTATGATATTATGAGAGATTTTTTAATTGTTGGTCAACAGATTTTCCCGAAAAACACCCTGGTTTAGAGCGTTGTGTGCACGTACCAGCAGGTAGGGTCCCTTAGCGACCCAGTCTCTGGAGTTCCCCGAGCCGTAGTCTTTGCCGGCGAGGATGATGAGGGGGACGCCGTCTCTATGGTAACGATCTGCCGCCTCGAAGACATCCAGCTGATCAAACACAGACAGAAGAGAGGACATATTAGGACATGTTATAAGAAGCCAGTCACACACAATGATCTGGACATTAACCCTCCTGTTGTGTGCGTTTCCCCCCCCCCACCCCTTACTTTGGTGTTTCTGGTAAAAATGTGTGTTTTAAATGCTCTTACATTAATACAAAAACCATGAATCATCACCAAATGTGTATTAACACCCTTTCAAACTGTAAACAATGTATCAGACTACTTGCTATACATGAAAAACTGCAGTAAATATACAAAAAATAGACACTGACTGAACGTGTATTTTTTTGTATTATTGTGATGTAATTAACATTTATTGTAAAAAAAAAAATATACCAACCAAATTCAAATACAAAAGTTACGAGTGATTAAAGTAGTAAATGGGTCGGATTTGATCGGAATTAGGAGGGTTAAACAGGACTGGTGTTTATGTTCCTGGTCTGAATAAGTTTTGTTAGAAAAATATCACTCGTCACCGGCTTGAGCTTCAATAATCAGGGTCCATGTATTTATGATCTTCTCAAGAATGGAAGTAGTCATCACATACAGAGCAGTTCCTGAACAGTGTCCTTCACATGCTGATATACAGAGAGGGAGTCACACAGTCACAAGATGGAGGAATACCAGTTCTTGTAGGAAATCATACATCCTGTCATGTACAAAATACTGAGTTTTTTCTGAAAATGTTGGCTTTTTTCTGAAAATGTCAACATTCTGACTTTTTCTCAACATTTGACTTTTTCTCAAAATCCTGACTTTTTCTCAAAATCTCAAAAATCCTGACTTTTTCTCAAAATCTCAAAATTCTGTATTTTTCTCAAAATTCTGACTTTTTCTCAAAATCTCAAAAATACTGACTTTCTCAATTCTGACTTTTTCTCAAAATCTCAAAATTTGGACTTTTTCTAAAAAAAAATGGACAGTCACAAGATGGAGGAATATAAAGCAGTATTCAATGTTTAGTTCAGATTAGCTCCACGTCAGAAATGATCATGCTTGTCATATGTCTATCTCCATAGAGATAGACATATGACATATATTTAAGCAATAGCTCACGACAGGCCGTGGTATATGGCCATTATATCACAGTTAAGGGGCGTGGTTCGGCCCGACGCGAAGCGGAGGGTCGACAACCCCCTTAGCTGTGATATAATGAGCATATATCACGGCCTGAAGTGAGCTATTGCTTTTATAAAACGGTTACCAAGTGTGGCAATATGAAAGAAAAATACACACTCTAATTTAAATAGTTGTTATTAGTAAATAATGATGTTCAAAATAAAATAGTCCCTCCGTTGCCTTCTGCACGAAACATAGTGCGAGGTGGTTGCTATGCAACAACACTAACAACAGCTAGCGAACATATTAGACGGAGAGCGTTGATCCATTATTTGGCTATTTATTTACATTAATGTGTATGTTGCCGTTTATTGTGCACCCACTGAAAAACTGTCCAGCATCAGTAGCATGGCTTACGTGGTTACTTGTATAGGCTGAGGTTGTTCTAGGCTGTTGCTTGGCGTGGAGAGAATATTGCTCCACTTTCTCCGGTCCCCGAGATTCGGCTTCCAGTAGCTCTGGAGAGAGCTTTCGCACCTGTGGCCACTAACGGTCATAATTTCTCTGCTTTGTTTCAAGACCCGCATCAGAAAGCTTTTGAATGGTGATACTTTTCCAGTTGGTCTACTACCTGCTCTTCACGTAGCTCTACATGTCGTCGTTTAGGTGCTTTTTGTTCTGGAGATAGGCACTCCTCAATCCACTCCTCCATAGTAAGACCCCCCCCCCCCCCCCCCCCCCCCGGAGGTCGAAGTTCATCTTAAATGTTTTTGCGGACCTTTTTGATTACAGATTTGAAAACATCGTTGCTTGCTTTAAAAGTAGCACAATTAATTATGTCAAACCTTGGAAAGTATCTAAATATCCCTGCCCTAATGCCAAAGGAACTGCACACTGAATATGTTTTTGCCGTTTGATGTCTATGTCTGGACCGCTGCGTAAAAAGGAGGGTTTCTGCCCCGTTACTTCTCCGCTGCTTTCTTGTTCCAGTTAGAAAAGCAAACTGCAAGCAGTTTGCTTTTCAGCTCAACTGTATATTGTTTTTCTCAGACGCGGAGGGATACTGACTTGTTGTGAAAAGTAACTTACAATTCTACCCGTGGTATACGCTCAGTATATCACGGCTAAGAACCAATCAGATTGCTTGATTTGACGTGTCCGTTTTATAAATGACATATATATATGACATATATAATCATCCTGTTAATCACATAGCTATCATATGCCTAAAACAGTCCTGATGCTCTTCTAGGTAATCATACATCCTGTCATGTACACAGCTACAGTTGGGATACCTTTGTTATCATGTTACTCTGATATTGGAAGAGCACATTCAGCATCTTCCCAACAGGTTCCCACTCACCATCTGGCCTGAGGGAATGTGCAGAGTCTTCGGACCCGGTTTGCCGATGAAGCGATTTAGCAGCTTGATGCTGGCGAACGTTCCTCGGGTCATCACGGCGTCGTTCCCTCTGCGAGCGCCGTACGAGTTGAACTCCCTCGGTGTCAGGCTACATTCAAAATGAGATGTAAATACATGTGCTCGTGTACCGTGAGAAACAAAAAGCAACAGCGTCCAGTGACATGGTTGACATTATATCTATATATAGTTTATTTGTTAAAAAATGAAATACATAACTCATCATTTTGGTTTATAAATAATCCTTGAATGTGGTTATTTTTCTGTTTTTGCAACAGATAGTAATTCATATAAATAGTTATCACCGCAAAAAAACGTTTTTAATTTTCTCTTAATTCACATTATTTAATTTCATATTCTGTTCTTGTACATATCCCATATTCTTTTGACATGTATATAGACTTTTCCCACAGATTATATTTGTGGGAAACACAAATATAATCGCACCAGCAGACAACGTTCTTGTTGCTCTGTGTTGCGTTGTTAATGAGTGAGACACATCGGAGTTGAGGATCTGTGGGGTTTATTCTCCCAAAAATATAAATTACAATTTACAACTAAAAATAAATGAATGAATTGATGTATGGGAAACACTGTTTTGTATTTTTGAATGTTTGTATTTTATTATATACGTTGCATTGTTGGAGGAGCTCAGGTCAAAATAATTGCATTGCCATTTCTACACTGTAGCTGCTTTGTGCATATGACAATAAAACCTTTGAATCTTTGAGATTTTCAGTGACAAGATAAAACATCTGTTCCTATTTCCATGCCAATATTTGATAGGCATCTTCTCAAATGTGACTTTCAAATAAAGGATAAACGTTACTATGTAAACTGACAGGAAGGGCTGTAGCCACATTAAGATGCTTAATTAAGGATGTTGATGAACGTGTCTGTCTTTCATTACCATCTCTCAGAGTGAAACTGACCGTTTGCTCTGCAGGTATTTGGCGGCGGCGCTGACCCGGGCGATGCTTCCTGCCGGAGAGATGTGGTCCGTCGTCACTTTGTTCCCGAGGAACAGCAAGACGTGAGCGTTCTCGATGGACTGAGGAGGAGGGACATCTTTACCCTGAGGCAGAAAACAAGAAGAGGGGGAAGTTATTGTCTAAACTGCTGATATAATATATATAATGTGATATAATAATAAAGCTTTATTTATATAGCACTTTTCATACAACACATGCAGCTCAAAGTGCTTTACAAAATGACACATCACAAGTAAAACACAAACAACAAGAAATTCCCCTCAGATTATTTGTTAAGAACTTTAAAAGGTACATGCAGCAAAATATAACATTTGATCAGACACAAGGAGGTCAAAGGTATGATAATACAAATAAAATAAAGAATGGTTTCTCTCTGACAGATAAGACACAAGACAACTGAGTCGATGCAACAATATCAAACCCCATAAATCAGGTGACACGGCAAAATAAGGAAGACTCACCAACTTGCTGAAGAAAGATGGCGAACGGATATATGTGGACTTGTGATCCCAGGGAAACACCACAGAATCTGGACACTCAATGTTGCTCCATAGCGTGTTCCCTTTCTGGAGTTGGAACGAAAAACCATTTATATAATCATCACATCATTAAAGCACACGTAAAATAAATAAGTACAGATTGTGTCCTGACCTCCATCCTCCCCCTGAGGTCCTTGAAGACGGAGGAGATGACCGTGTCCTCTTCGGTCTGTTGGACCTCCTCCCTGGACGGCCAGATGTCACGCAGGAACACCTGCTTCCCCTCCGAGGTCTCACCTGCCCCGACAACAGGATGTTAGCACCACAGAGATTCAACAGAAAGACCTGGAAACATGAGACTCTTCTGATGGACACGTCTTGCTGCGTAATGCGTAATGGAGCCGGAGCGGGCGTAGCTTATACTACGCAGGATCCTATCTTTGGAACCCATTGGTCGATTTGGGTGATTGACACCTTTTCTGAGCCAATAGAATCGAGTGGCAGTTAGTAAGTCCCGCTAAACACTTACGTGGAGGAGTAAGAGGTTTGCGTAAACCTCGTGGGAGACAGCATTAGCCCCGGACTGAAAAACGTTATACCTACTCTGCTGCCATGAATGTAATGATGGATTATCAGGAACAATTCTAAAGTGACTAAGAGACATTGGATTAACCTTGAGCAGCGTTTTTATTCCCTTGAACACGACTTTTGATCACAAAACAGCAACGGTAAGACATAATTATTGTTATGGTTTAGAAAACTGTTGTTGTTTGCTAGCTCAGTGAGTTCTTGTCATCCAGTGATGATACTTATATCAAAATAATCTATGGAGTATCAGCTTTCAGATGATATGTAGTTTGTGCAGAACATATTATTATTAAAAATCGTTTGTGCTAGTTAGCTCCTGAAGTAGCATTAGCCCGTTTTCTCTAAGGGCTAATGCTAACGCTTCTTGTGAGACTTGTGTTTTGTTTCGGTAAAAATGGCTCGTATCATCAGTTAGCTGAGTTTTTTCCCGTTAGAATGGTATAACACATTCATAGTTTTTGAAAATATATATTTAAAATATTAAGAAGTGTTGTGAAAAAGAAAAAAAAGGACCCGCCGACGGGGTCGTTGGGGCTTAACAGGTTAAATGTGTGCTTCAACTCACAGAAAGTTATTTTCTGGGATTTTAAAATTGGTTAATTGTCTGAATAAAGCTATTTCTCATTGAAAATCAGTGAGGTGCGTTCAAAGGACGTCCCAGCCGAGCTGCCGTCTACATTTACTTATCTTGTATCTTCGTTAACCAAAGATCCTGACCACAGATGACTGAAATCCTAAATCCGTTTCAAAATATCACGTTCATAATCTAAAAAGATCTAGAAGAGTATCATGAAAATGCTTAAATTAAGCAGATTGACTTTTTGAACCCTAAAAGTGACATAACAAAACATATGACATAGGTTTAGCCATTTGCGGAAAAGGTGGATTCTACCTTTAGAGGTCACCTATCATGCTATTTTTAGGCAATAGCATAGGTCTCAGATATATACAAATATATAAAAAAAGTGTTTTGCTCAAAATACCAAACAGATCACCCGTTCATGCCATGCCTCATATCCCTCTATTTCACTTCCTGTTTCAAAAGTGCTGATTTTGGGTATAAAGCTTTAAAAAAATGGACCCGGCAGCTACTGTCTAAACTAAATACTGCGGTGATGAAACGCCATATCATGGATTATCAAGGATTATTTCTGAAACAGTATGGAGCTCAAAGGCTTTCTCTCTTGCCGGTTATACCACAAGGTGAGTTCCTTTTTATTTCCTGCTTCTTCACACACATGCTCTCCAGTACAGGTTAGCTCTGAGTGTTAGCGATGCTAATGTAAACACCGACCATATTACGTCCAAAACAGTCGGGCATCGTTTCTGATAGCAACGTTTCTGATAGGGCCGTGGGCGTAAAGCCAGCCTACATTTCTGATATTACGTCATATCAGACGCAAATCTGGATCAGCTCCGTTGTAGCCCCGTTTTTAGAGATTTGGGTACGGAGGAAAAGAGAGAGGGTTTTATTTTCTGACGCTGCGTGAGTTCCCCGACACACCGGGGACACATATTGATGTATAAAAGACATCAAAAAGTGCATTTTGCATGATAGGTCCCCTTTAATGTAATAACAAAGAAAACTTCTAAAGGTAAGCCCTGTTTTTGTTTCACTTCTGTTAATGTACTGTTATTATGAGATACCAGTGATTTAGACCTTAAACTACCCACAATGCCCCTTTGTCATCTGAAGCATGTCAGCACAGGACAGTTCCCCTAAATGCTCCCTCACTGTAATCAGCCAAAGTCCTAAAACCCTCAAAAGCTTCACTCACCCAGAGGCTCTTTCTCAAAGTCGATTCCCACCTTGCCGGCGAGAGCGTACGCCACCACCAGGGGGGGGGGAGGCCAGGTAGTTCGCCCGCACGCAGTCACACAGGCGGCCCTCAAAGTGCCTGTTACCAGAGAGGACCCCGCAGGCCACCAGGTCCCCCTGAAACACAGGAGATCATAGGGATTGTTGTTGTGAGATGTTTTTAATGTAAGGATCTACAGGAACAGCGAGGTGTATCATGATGGAGATGTTACCTGTTTGATTGCGTCCACGACGGCTTCAGGTAACGGAGCCGTGTTCCCCACACAGGTGGCACAGCCGTAACCAATCACCTCAAACCTGTGGGGTGAAGGAATTCAATTATTATATAACATAAGATAATTAAAAACAGTGTTCAACAGTATTTTTTTTCAATCCAGACTAGTGTTACAGGTTAATAATTGATAGCTGTCACGTGAATAAAATGATCTACATTTCAATCAATTCTGAACCATGGACTTTTATTGTTCACATTTTTCCAGAGATCTAGATCCAGCTGCTCCGGCTCTTCACAAGATTTAACTTTACCAAGCAGAGATTTCCACAACTGTTGTGTGACTTATTGAACGGTTTGAGAAAACGCTATGTTAACTGTTTAATGTTAGCTTGTTAATATATCACCCATTGGAGTCAGAATATGTTTTGATAAAAAGCTTTTAAAAAACGTGTAATCCAACAAATATGATTCAGAGCATAGCCTTTTCAAAATGTCTCTTTTACTACTGCAGGTTCAAACTGATGGTTAACATGAGTAAAGTACAGGTTGCTCTTAGACTGCATGAACGGGTTCATCCGAGGTCATTGACCTGAAGAGAAACTCTAGTGTGTGTGTCTGTGTCTGTGTCTGTGTCTGTGTGTGTGTGTGTCATCACAGAGTACACAGTCTTACCCCAGCTGGCTGAAGTAAGGCAGGACTCCGCTGGTACTGAGGTAGTGAGTGACCATCCCGCTGCCAGGAGCTAGACTGGTCCGGATGTAAGGCTTCACAACAAGCCCCGCCTCCACAGCCTTTTTGGCAAGAAGACCTGTCAATCAAAATAGAAAGCTGTGTTATGAAGATTCACCTGACCTGAGCTAAGATACAAAAATACAAAATAAAAAGTAGTGCAGAAAGTCTATATACATGTCGATAGAAGATGGGATATGTATAAGAACAGAATATGAAATTAAATAATGTAAATTAAGACAACGTTAAATACGGTTTAAAGAGTTTTATATAAATTAGTATATTGCAAGATGACAACAGGAATGAGATGACTAGATATAGAAAATGGCAGCTACCTCATAACAAAAACCCCAATATGTCGCCTGATACGGTTACAAACTGTTTGTTCAATCTGACATGCTCAGTAGGCTTTACCAACCAACTGATATACCGATTAAAATGTGTAATTATTTTAGATGTTGGTCGTGTACCTGCGGTGAGCATGACGGACGGGTTGCAGTTGTTGGTGCAGCTGATGACGGCAGCGATGACCAGCGAGCCGTGAGCCAGCTGGTACTCCTGCCCCCCGTGCAGGAAGGGGACGAGGGCGTCCTGCTTCTCCTTCGAGACGTGGAAGCCTTTGAAGCCCACCTGCAGGGACGCAAGGAAAATAAATGACAAGTTGGAAAACACTCAGCTATCAGGTAACAAGTCATTTACGTGCAATTACGTAACTACCACTGCGTTTTTTTTTGTCGAAGTCAACTTTATTGTCAATCTTTTAGTTTGTGTGTACAGACAGAGAGATCGAAATGACGTTTCCAACAATCCCGAATACAAAAATACAATTATACAGATATGTATAAAATATGTATAAAATATGTATATCCTATATACACAATCAACAGACACATTTACACATATGCACACATTAAGATAAAAATACACAACAATAAATATATACAAAATAACAGTCACTTCAATATTAATATCTTTGGTGCAAGATTGTCCATAGAATTTGCATTTATTGCAAGATTGACCATAGCAGCGTAAAAAAAAGTGTCTGGTGCTGGATTTGAGTGTCTGAGTGTGTGTGAGGAGTTATAGTCCAGTGGGGGGAGAGGGGAGAGGGGAGAGGGGAGAGGGAGAGAGAGAGGGGAGAGGGGAGAGAGTTCAGCCTCCTGACAGCCTGGTGTAAAAAAAATGTGCACTACTTAATACCAAATACTGTTAATATGTACATTAAGTATGTGACCATCTATGTTTCCTGTAGTTATTGAATTGCTCGTTTTACTGTTAGTGTACAGTTGTATTATTATTGTGCTGCTGTGTTTATTGTCTCTTTGTAACTCTGGAACAACAATTTCCTTCAGGATGAATAAAGTCCTATCTGATCTTATTTATTTTCCTTACTCTCATACTTATGCATATATAATATCCTGCTTTATATTTTGTCACTGTTCAACTTTTTATTTTATTGCCATTGTATTGAGATGTTGACATTTTTTTATGTTTATTTCTAGTTCATTGTATTGTACAATGCCTTGTCTTTTTATGCTGCTTGCAACACAAACATGTCCCAACTTGGGATCAATAATCTTATCTTAACAAAAAGATGTCAACGGTGCATCTCCTGCATCTCTGTGAGCTAATGTCTGCATGAGAACAGAAGTTTGTCTGTTACCTTTTCATCCAGACAGCTCTGGAAGTCCTCCTTCATGCTGCTGACGGCCACTCTGTCCTGAGACCTCTTGGGTCCGCTCACACAGGGCACGATGGCGCTCAGGTTGATCTCAATCACCTGCAGAGAGAGGAGTGGTTTCATATCACGTTATAGAGAGGCAAACTCCCTTCCCTTTCAGTGGACCACCATGAGACCTTATCTGGAGGAAATACTGTATGTACATTTGTAAACAACGTGAAACAAATGACTTTTCTTTCGCTTTTCAGGTGATAAAATAACCTAATCAGAGTTCCCGTTAGAATATTTTTTTGCCTGTCAAAATGTCCGTTAAAGTTGAAATCTTCAGGACAAAATGAGAAAAGTGTCGGTCAAAGGTCTTCTTTGTTATTTATTGAGCGTTAAAACAAATTGATATGATTTGATATTAAACAAACTAATTCTAGTAGATTAACTACATTATTCAAAAGTGTACAGTAACTTACAAAAACACGGGAATAATAAACGGAGCGCTCTCTCTCTCCTGACAGCCCGTCAGTATCATGCAGCTCGCGGATCCAGTAATGAGTGACCCGACAGTAAAACTAAACATATCTATAACTAGTTTAGGTAGTTTGAGAGGTAATTAAAATAGCTACGTGTGATATTCTAACCTGAAGTGTGTGTTTTGTTCCGCTCACCGCTGCAGGTGATCATGCAGAGCTGCATATTTTACCGGTCAAAGTCCGGTAATTACCGGCTAACGGGAACTCTTCCTAATGTTACATTTTAGCCTGGACAATAGTTTATATTTGTTTCTATTTCTACTGTTTCAGCTCTCTAGCCAGGAAAGGTAATCGTTAAGTTGGTGTGACGTATATTTGCGCAATGAGAGATCTATTTATGTTGAACCTTTTTTTGTTTTAAACTTTGGAAACAGGGCTACAACATTGAGGCTCCAAACATGACAACGATGATTAAAAACTACAAAAATAAAATAGTCTCAAAGGAAATCACATACAGGTTTATGAGCCACTCTCTTCTTAATATAGCAAAATAAAGAAAAAATATTTATTTTCCACGGTAGCCTTGACACTCAGAATTAACAGCAAAGTTTGACACATTACCTCAGAGTACTCGGGGTCTTCTGAGGCGTCTTCATAGCTCCGGAAAAGTTTTACAGCCTTCAGGTAAGACTCCATTAATTCAAGTTTCTCCTGGGTAAAATCTGGAGGAAAATGAAATCACGTTAGTTCAAAACCCTAGAAAAATGCTGTGACTGTAGTATTGCACCTCTCACTAAGCAGTACGACTCACTTGTGTTTCTAAAGTGCTTCAGTGTGACCTGGTCGATGGGGAAGAAGCTGACGGTGGCGTTGTACTCGGGGCACATGTTGGCGATGGTGGTACGGTCCGGCGCCGACAGCTGGGAGACCCCCGCTCCGAAAAACTCTACGAACTTTCCAGAGATCCCAGCCTGCCGCAAGTGCTGAAAAACATCAATGCACAAATCACATGAGTACTGAAGGAATGGCAAAATGAAGCCATATTTTCCTGCAAATAGTGTCATATAACCCTTATTCACAAGTCAGATTTACGTGTGTGAAAATGTACAACACAGTTTCTCAAAGTCCAAAGTGATGTCTTTAAAAATCATGTTTTGTCAACCCGAAATTGAAGAGGGAAAACCACATTTATAATCAGAGACAAAAACAGGAAATCTACATTTCTGATCTATCACTTCTCTCAACAGTGAGTCTGCTCATTTTGAGATGATACATTTGATTCTTGGAGCAATAAATCTCTCCTTGTCAAGTCTCTTATTGATGACTCAAACTCAAGAAATGGGAACTTGTGTGACGAGGCGTTTTGATTCGTTCAATTGTATCTAGATCAACTGAATGCTTCTGCAACCAGGTTAAGACACAATGAAACAAATATGCAACTAAAAATGTAAACAGAATATCTGCACAGCACAGAAATTATGAATTACAAACTATTTGTAACAGCCCTTGAAGACACACAATCCTAATAACACACAAAGGAGAGCAGTGCTACCTTAGTGATGCTGATAGCACACAAAGGAGAGCAGTGCTACCTTAGTGATGCTGATAGCACACAAAGGAGAGCAGTGCTACCTTAGTGATGCTGATAGCACACAAAGCAGATCAGTACTGTAGGAGCCACACGTAAAGTATTTTCTGTGTTTGTAACGTCACATCTTTTGAGTCACTATAGGTGGCGTGTCTATTGGATTTGTGTGGTGACGTTTGCGGTTATATCCGTTTGCGGTTATATCCGGTTGCTTTTGCCTGCGCACTTTGTCATAGATGGAGGGGGAGTGAGCTGGGGAAGGACCATTTTTGTTGACCGCATACGCAATCATATACTGGATATGGACTAGAAACAATTGTACGTTTGCTTGTTTCGTTTGCAAATAAAAGGTCAAACGCATACCAGTGGAAAGACAGTTTTCTTGCGCGTCAGACAATGTTTAGTCCCTCGCAGCACATTTATTGGATTACTACAGCCGCAACAAGTACCTTAGTGATGCCGAGCACGACGTCTATGGAGGTGGTCAGAGGGTTGATGGAGCCCACCAGCTTACAGCCCACCACCTCGGGCAAGGTCAGAGACACCGGCTGGCCGAGCATCACGGCCTCCGACTCGATGCCCCCAACACCTGGGGGACAAAAGACTGTTAAACACCTGAACTTTGGAAAGAACATCCATCTGTTTGCAACTCATATATATCAATATTCCAATTATTGCATATAGACTATTCTGAACTGTTTCTATTATATTCTATTTTATGTTATTTACTTGCACTATTATCTGTTTTATTGTGTTGCACTGTTGGAGGAGCCTGTAACTACACTGTAGCTATGTACAAATGACAATAAAAGCCTTGAAACCTTGAAAACTAGGTATTAATCTACATGCCTGATAAGTCAACAAAATCACAAATACTTTCAAGTTTAGAGAGTTTTACCCCAGCCCAGGATGCCCAGGCCGTTGATCATGGTGGTGTGGGAGTCGGTCCCCACCACGCTGTCGGGGTAGATGAAGCCGTCGCTGACCTGCACCACTCTGCACAGATACTCCAGGTTCACCTGGTGGACCGCACCCACGTCCGGAGGAACCACGTTCACGTTCTTAAACGCTTTCGAACACCACTGAAGAAGAGAAACAGGGGGGGAAACATTTAACTTTGTGTCTAACTCAAGGTAAAAACACCATTGTATGATGTTCTCTAAAGCTCTTTTACGTTTTCCTCAAAATTACAGAATATTTCCATTTACTAAAATTATACTTTTTAGTTTGACTTTAACAACCTATAAACTAGTAACCTCTGTTATAAAAAGTATTAAATAGTCCACCACCCTCTCTTTCCAGACAACATTAAAGTGCAGTTATACATGTTGGGAAATGTGGGGGAAACTTCTGAAGCAATTGGAAACAGGACTCGGAGAGGCACGAGGAGAGCTGGAGCTTTGATGTCAAACACTGACGGTTTATTTGGAGTTACGGCCGGAGAATTGACGAGACAGGTGGTGTGTCACGAGTTGACACAGCGGTTGCCAAACCAATTCTGAAGAACTCTTTCTGCAGCTCGAGGTTTTAAGTTCAGATTGTAATAATCAACATTCTTTATCAGTGAGACTAAACAAATATGGACCCTGAAACTAAGTAGAGCTCTCGTCCATAGAAAAGAATGTGCGCCAAGGAACCTACGTCCCTGAACAGTAAACTACCTCATGGCGGCTTGTGCTCGGTCATAGACTGGCAACAACAATGCGCCCAAGCTGCCCCTCCTTAAGAGAGATAGCAACAATACCCAAGCTGCTCCTCCTTAAGAAAGATAGCAACAATACCCAAGGCCGTAGACCTATGCCATGGGAAAGGAGACAGTGAGAGGAGAACATGATGAACTGGGTCGAAGGTTGAATACCTAAGCAAATTATTCCCTAACAGGAAATACATTTCTTGCAAAGAGTTTGATCAGAAGATTGATACCACTCTTGAGTCTGTTAAATAACACATATATATTTGGTATTTGCTTCTACCTTGAAGAACTGAAGCCTCTCCTTGTTTCTGATCAGCTCCATTTCTTGATTCTTCAGAGTTGTTTCAGTACTGCGGAAAAGAGAAAAGGAAACATGATAAAAGGGAAACTCAGTGTCGATCAGTGACCTAATTTGACCTTTGTAAGGGGTGAAACAATATAGTTACATTTATCAGTGACTAGGTTTACGTGCACAACATTTTCGTTTTTTAACTTAAAGGTGGGGTAGGTAATTTTGGAGAAAGCAGCTCGAGTGCGCTAGAATTTGAAAATACACAGCCGGAGAAAATCTGCCACTTCCTTATAGAGCCCCTCCTCCAACACACACGAACGCGCACATGACCAATGAGGGCACGAGATAAGTTTGTGCACAGATGGAAGGCTGACAGGCAGGTAGGCCATCCAGTTATTTTAGCAGGGCCGGCTAAAATGATTGGTCGTGCTTTTTACAGTACTACGGCTTCCACAGATGACATTTTTTTATGGATTTGTTGTCAAAGCACTTAAGATATTCATTGCTATCGGGATGTTAAGAGCATTCCATGGAATATAACAAAAAGTGTATCACGAGCCGGTTTCTCAAACTTACCTACCCCACCTTTAATACGAAAAGACAGTATTTTTTCTAGGCTGTTTACATGGCCAGCAGTGCATACTCTGATTAAAGTAATACACTCAAATGAAGTACCTCCTATGGAAACACTGTTTAAATCACTTGAATTAGCCTGTTTTTTTTACCTATAGTCATGTTTTTCATAATTTTTTATTTTAGGAGCGTTATTTTCTATTCTATCAGTATTTGGGCTTTCTCTTCAACATGCATCTCTATCCCAGCTATGCAAACAGTTGGATAGTGTTTTTGCATATTACGTGCTGGCTGTAAACAGACAGAGGCTGTGTGCTGCAAAGTGTGGGAGAAAACAAACAATTGAGTCAAAAGAGCTTCACACACACACACACACACACACACACACACACACACACACACACACACACACACACACACACACACACACACACACACACACACACACACACACACACACACACACACACACACACACACACACACACACACACACACACACACACACACACACACACACACACACACACACACACACACACACACACACACACACACACACTCACCACACACACACACACACACACACACACACACACACACCACACACACACACACACACACACACACACACACACACACACACACACACACACACACACACACACACACACACACACACACACACACACACACACACACACACACACACACACACACACACACACACACACACACACACACACACACACACACGTTCTTTTACCGGGACACACCCATCCACACCGTGCCATCTCTAGAACCATCTCCTTCACATTAGTGTACCTGCAGATTTTCCATGTGATTCTCAAAATGCAAGAGTTTGTAGATGATTTCAAAAACTCACTCAGACACGGGCTGCAGGTGGAAGGGACAGAGGAGCGGCGTGTTCTCGATCTGCTGCCCGGACCCTCGCCCTGCGGCGGGTGGAGGGTCGCTACAGGAGGACTTACTGCAGGACCCCCGCTGAACCCCACACTGAGAGCCCCGCCACGAGGGAGCCGGACGGGAAGGACCCTGACTCTGACCGTCCCCTGCTCCTGGGTTAGGAGCATTCTGTATGGCACTGTGGCTAAAAACAAAAAAATGTTATACAAAATAATTGATTACAGTGTCGTTAGAGTAAATACATTCAAGATAAATAACTCTTTCTACTTGTGCTTTGTATGAATATATATAAAAAAGATCCAATTATCTCACATTGTCAATTTGTAAAAAAGGGAAATGTGAATGTAAACACACCATTTGCTATAATCAATCTGTAATGAGTGGTCTACGATGAGGTCTGTGGGGCATTTCGGGTTCACCAGGCTGGGGTCCATGCCCTGTTTGGCCACTGCGTCCCTCATGGCTGCCAGGTCCACCATGGCAGGAATACCACTGTGAAGGAAAACCAGGAAAATAAAAATAAAGTCAAACACATTTCCTTCAGGGATATATCGGAATAGTCTGTGTATTAAAAAACAACTGAAGACCCATATTTTTACACTGGCTTTTGTTTTGAGATGCGTGTGATGTGTTCTGTTGTTATGTTTGTTCCTCTCAGGACTCCACGTGGTCTGTGTTGTGTTGTTATGTTAACCTTACATTTCTGCCTCATGTTGTATTCATGTTTCTGGGGTCTTCATTTGAACTTTTGTTCTTTCTTGTGAAGCACTTTGTGAATTTTATTTCTGTGAAAGGTGCTATACAAAATACACGTATTATGATTATTATTATTATTATTCAAGTATGACAATATGAATCATTTGTTTAAGTCAATGAACGCAAACAGAGATCATGATGAAAGAAGAACTAATGACTCGGAGACTCACGTGAAGTCCTGGAGGAGGACCCTCGCTGGAGAGAACGGCACCTCGGCTTTGCTCTGCTGCTGCTGCCAGTCCAGAACGTTCTGCACGTCTGCCTCTTTAGTGAAGAAGCCATCGCAGTTACGGACTGCCGCCTCCAGCAAGACACGGATGGACAAAGGCAGCTTGTCTACACAGAGAAACAAGATACATTCCCCCTTTAATTTTGCACAGTAAACAATGTGTAATTAGATAAAAAGTGTGTATTAACCGTTGACTGTGTGATATAAGTGAAGGTTAATGCAGCCTGGAGATTTCCTACATTTAAAGGCATATATAAAAATGTTCTTGTGCTGTTTACTTTCACATGTATAAATGTTTACGCTGTAACCCTGGGACGCACCTGTGGTAAACACAACCTAAATCTGTAATAGAACAACACGCTGAAATATTTCAACTCTACCATGCTGTACTACTTCTAATTCTTGCACATCTGGGTCAGAGACGAGGAATGCTACCAGGATAATGTCTCTACATTGAGATACATGTGTTTCAATATTAGCTTTTTTTTTAAGTCTGAGTGGCCGAACTCACCATATCTTGGGTCACTTAATTTCTGTAGATTGAAGAACTGGATCTTGCCATCTTGTAGTGTGTCTATAAGATGGCTGTATGGGTGCTCTGCAGAGGGAAAAACATATGTATTAATACAACAGTAATCCAAGCTAGTGTGTCTGGAGACTTCCATTCTCCTGAAATCTGTTTTCCTTTAGCATGTCTTCTTGCAGGTTGGCTTGGTATAATCTGTGGGAGTTTAAAATGAGTGGTATAAACAAATTACCTAACTAACAAAATATACCCAGTGGGGATCTCTTCAACCAAGGTACTTCACACCATGAAGAGGCTTAAAGGTATCTCGAAGAAACTTCCAGAAAGCCTTATTTTCCAGTTTGTTCATCCATAGAATTGACTCATTACCTACATACCACAGCGTATTAGTGGTTATAAGTAGCTGAGAATAGCCACACTTTGAGTGTACTATAGTTAAGCTTCTTAGAAAATGTAAGGATGAATGGCTTTGGGGCAAAACGTAAAAGCAGAGAAATGTGATTTCTTCTTTTGTGGCTTTTACGTGTAAAGTGAGCGAAAGCTAGATGTGGTTACGTTAACCCCAAAGGTGGCTGTAAATGTTTATTGTTCATACTATTTTCCTTGCTGTATAAAACTAAGCTACACCAGCGCTGAGCCCCGATGGACAGTCACCTTTTAATGCACAGCAGAACTCTGCTCTCACACAACAGGACATCCTGTGTAACTGTGCCTCTCAGGTTACTGGCTATGAAAGCATATACACTAAGCTTTCCCAATGAATTATTAGTGAAATATTGTGTAAAATAACTGTATATTACCTTGGTTAAAAACACACAATGTATGCTTGTTTTCCCAAATCCTGTGTATGTACTTACTCTGAAGAAGGAATGTCCTCAAAAACAATAATACACCCCTGCACTTTGTCACGAGAGCATTCAAATATGAAACTTGCGGAAAAGATGTGAGCACGCATCTCACAGAAGTGGTTTCGTATAGTCGTACAAATCTATAAGTGATGTGAATAACACACTAATGGAGTTTCACATCTTCTTAATCTGAAATATTTCCTCTTTTAAAAAAAAAATGATTAGCTGTGTAGAACTGCAGAAAGAGCATTGTCACTGCTGACGGAGAAAAAGGCAACAAACCAAAGTATGTATTTAAGCTCAATTTAACTAAGCAGGCCTGAACCAGTTTTGAAACAAAGCTTTTAATACCCAAATAATGACTTAATAAGTGTTTCTGTTCTCAGCTCCACTGCTAAATATTCTACCATGTATATGACATTTGGCATCTCTTGGCCGGATAAACAACTTGCTGACTACTCTCATTTGGTGTTTTTTGAGTGCATGACAAATGTCCCTCCCTCACTGTGATGCCTTTGTCAGCTAGTGTGTCAGACTGCATGCAAAAATCTAAAAGATGTTACCTAGTGCAAAGCAAGAAGAGTGGAAAACTGGAACATAAAATATGTTCTTCTACCAGAAAATGACTTTTCCACTTCTCAAAATCTTATCCTTGATTTAAATCAGGGATGTCAAACTCAAATACACAGTGGGCCAAAATTAAAAAATGGGTACTAGTCGAGGGCCGGACTGGTTCAATGTTTATTGTAAAACTTATTGAAATGAACTTATTGCACATATTAAACCTGGAACTAACAAAGCTTAAACTATGTATATAAAAACAACATTAAACATTAAATAATTAGTTGCATTCATTTCTTATGGCTCTATCTGCAGCTTTTCCGGAGTCATTTCTTATGATTACATTTTTCCACAGGCCAACAACAGCTTCAAAAAAACTATTTCCCTCAAAGAAAAACCAAACATGCCCTGTTGTCTCAAGAAAAAAAGTGCAGAGAAAACTCAGTTTGCTGCTCTGTGATGCTAGTTCAAGCCAGATACTTGGCATCTCATCTTGGGTGCAAGTTCATCAATGTTCAGGCTCTGAGCTGAGGAAATCCTCAGGATTGAGTGAAGGTGCAATATACCGGCGGGCCAGATCTAATAGTAATTAGAAATTATCCTGCGGGCCTGATTTGGCCCCCGGGCCTTGAGTTTGACACATGTGATTTAAATCATGAATTTAACAATGGAGCCGTATGGAGGACATGTTCAACTATTGAAAACAAGATGCCATGTCAGCATCTGAATAAAATACATGTATATAATAAATATTCCACCCCTAAAATGTCAAGCCCTGACATCTGTTTAAGTTAGAAGTGGCTGTCCCACACATACACCTTTTAGATTAACTGTAGTGAAAGGTGAGCACATAACAGCCATGCACTAATATAAGTATATAGAAATGCCTATGTAAAAGTTGTTTTTTAATAACTTTAAGAAATATGACATGATCACAAGCGAGATCATGTGGAGATAAATCATTGAGAGAACCAGTTTAGCCTGCTGTAATCCACTGTTATCGGATAGCTTACATACCATAAAGATGACTCTTTGGATGTTTGTCTCATCAGACAATATCATAATCATGGCCTATAATCCCACATTCAACACATCCATTGTGCTCTGAATTTAAAAGCAATCCTCTTGTTCTTTGCACAATGTCCCTGTGATTAATATACCAGTCAAATCAGACATTGCACATACAAGATGAAGTGTTGCTTATATTATTAGAGGTGATGTCTGAGAACATCTCTTCATCTGTTACTGACACGGTATTAAAGACAGCTACAAAGCTAGCTCTTATCGTGTAGCACACTCGCTAACCAGCCACTTATCGGGCTTCTGGCTGTACGTATAACAAGATAAGAAAAAGCAAGGCAATTAAACACAGAAATAGGTAGAAAGTATAGTAAATTTGTGTCGTTTTTAGCACATTAAAGACACCTATAGCTAGCGGAGTTGGCGACATTAACGGCTGTATTTGTAAAGCAAACAAGCTAATGTTAGCATCAATGTCTCCAACAGTTTACTTTATGTAATGATCACTAAAAGCTAACGACAGCCATCTTGATCGGAAGGATGACTTGTTGTTTAATCGATTCCTGTCTTTGACGGTAATCGGGTGAAAGGATGACTGCTTAGGTGAGGTAAGGTTAGAAGAAGATATTTACCTTTGACTGGCGGAGTTAGCGCCATGATGACTTCTGAAATGAACACGACCCTTCCTCGCCGTCACTGCACTGGGGAAACACCGAGCCGACCAATCAGAGGCCAGAGATCCACAGCCACGCCCACTCAATAATTAATAAAATAAAAACAAAGCATTTTAATTGCTGATGTAATAATGAAATGTTATGATCTGACTAATAATAAATAACTGACTGTTAAAAAATTACTGATGAAATAAAAGTACAATTTTAATTACTGAGAAAAAAAGCAGGACATTTTAATTACTGACAAAAAACAAAAACATTTAATTACTTACCAAATTAAAAAACACATTTTTATTACTGACAGCATTCTAACCTACTTACAAAATAAAAATAAATATACAAAATACGATACAAATAAATACAATACATTACTAAAACAAATACATCTTTATTAACTGAAAGTTACTAAAATAATAATTTTCAGAGGGAAATGTACTTTTTACTACACTACCAGTATCTGGCATAGTTACTAGTTGCTTTACAGACACTAACAAAAAAGGGAACAGTTTATCAAATATGATACTGTGCTCCAGATTGAACTCTCCAACAGTAGTTTCCACTTTCACCAGCTGCTGTCACATTACTTAAAATGTAGCTTAAAGGTCCCCTATTATACTGTTTTTCATCAATATATTATAGGTCTCAGATATATACAAAACATGTCTCTGAAGTGTTTGGCTCCAAATACCAAACAGATCATTGCAGCATCCCATAATCCCCTCTGTTTCAGCCCTGTTTCAAAAGAGCTGATTCTCTGTCTGTTACTTTAGATGAAAATAATGAGCCACTCCCCACGCCCCTCGGAGAGATATTTGGTTCAAAAGAAAGGGGGGGGGGGGGGGTTAGCTTGGTTGGTGATTGGCTAATGGTTACACAAGCCAAAAAATCGTTATGACATCATAAAGTGGCCAAAATCTGATCAGCTCATTTTCAGACAGGTTTTTATATAAATGGTTCAGGACAAAAAGTGAGATAATCTCTTTACACAGAGGGGACACATGTTTAGGTATAAAAGACATGACAAAGTGGATTTTGCATAAGAGGTCCCCTTTAAGTGTTAAAAGAATCAGTAATATATAATTAATATTATATATAATAATATAAGGGTCAATCCAGAATTGGAGGACATTTAGACATAAAAAGAAAAATGGAAACGGTAATAAACCATCAACATTTTATTTTTATTTGGCCAACCCAGGCATCAATGTACACTTTGTATTTGTGACCCATAAACTATCTGAAAAAGACCATTCTGTCAAACAAATGCCTTTCCTTTAATACCTTAAGTATTGTGATGCTAACACGTAGGGCTTTGCACTCATTTTGAATCAAATGTAGCAATATTTTACACTGTGGTATTATTTCTACTTTAGATCGAGTAGAAAGATCTGTTTGTTCATTGTTTGTACTGGTTTCTTGTAATTCCTACTTTTGCCTCGGGCCATGAATGCATCATCATCGTCAAACTGCTAACTTGCTAATGTAAACACATCGGGTAAACATCGCCATTACAGGGTCATCTGGAGGAGAAAACTAACGTCAGATCACATATTATTAATCCAAGGTAAGTTAATACTATCAACAACAAAACGCTACCTTAAACCGAGTAAACACAACCCATGAACTTTCACCTTTGACTGTGTGTTACATCAGTAATGGACGGAAGACATAACCCACCTTGCAGCAGAGCAAAGAGTTTAACAACAACAACAACAACAGAGACTCTGGAGCTACTAAACCCCCGCACAGGTATGTTTTATCGGTGTGTTTTAGTTAAATCTGCCTATTTCTTACACACTTTGTATCAGTCTTGTTGTTTGCTAGCTAACACAGCGCGAGGACACTGTGTGACATTGCACGTGTTTCCGCCTTCCTTCACCAACCACTGCATAACAACAATCGCTAATTAGACTTTAACATGGCATGTGGCTGCTTAATGTGTCGTTAAATATGTATATAAGGATAAATCCTGTTTTAGTTTTACATGCTGACCCTCAGTGATTACATTACCAGCTGCATAGAAGCTGTACATGTCATTCTCTGCTGTAAACTTCCCCTCTTTGTCCTATATTTCCGTATAACATGAAGTGAAGTACCTGAGATATGGTTTATTTAATGTAGCATGTGTAAATACAGCCAGAGGCACAGCCCTCCACATTCTTCAGTTGGATCAGCCACAGGTCTGTCCTGTTGTTGTGACATGTACCTTTTAAATGTTGTTACAATAGCTGTGTGTGAAGGGAAATTAAAAAAAAACTCTTCCCCTATTGTAATCCTGCGACATGTCATTCAATTTATTCTGCAGAGATTTATTGAATTATCTTGTAAACTGAGAATTCAGACATTGCCACTCTTGTGTTCTCAGGAACATAATATAGCTGCAAAGCCACAAACCATTGACATACAAATATTAAATAAGCAAAATAAAACGAGTATGTTTGGGGTTTTGGTCCCATTATCAATACATCAAAAGACATTCCTTTTGATATATATTTTTAACCTTAAGATTGAGTCCTTTGATCCTGGACACAAACGTTTTGAAACGTGTTCCTCTGGCAGGAAGGAGGCTGAGTTCCTTCAGTGCTAACATTTTTATCCCATCTGCAACGACCCTAATAAAGAAGGTTAGGACCCCCATTGACATGCATTTCCTTTCCCTCTTATTGTTTGTTTATTTATTTAAACAAGGACCATGCGTACATAACATTAATCTCAGAAAAGAGAAGATATGTTTTTTGCCAGATTTTAGCTAATAGCTCATTTCCATCTGCAGTTTCTTCCAAAGACACTAACCTTGAAAGCATGTTAAAAATAAGCATTCTCAAACCTTCAAGACTTTTTACAAACCCTGGTAATGCCTCTTGACAACCATCCAAGCTGATCCAAGAAATCAGATAAAATAATTAAATACTAATATCTTATTACTTCACAAACGGTGAATGTTTTTGTTGACAGGTGTGATGGCTGTCGGAGGACCGATGACTTCAGATCCGTGGCTTTAGTGGCGCAGCGCTGCCCTCGCCGGCACCATGCAGCAGAAAGGTGCGATGCAGATCATCGAATGGGAGGACCTGGACAAGAGGAAGTTCTACTCCCTGGGCGTGTTCATGACCTTGACCACCAGGGCCAGCGTCTACCCGGCCAGCCTGATCCGCACCCGGCTGCAGGTGCAGAAGGGGAAGGCCCTCTACTCCGGCACCATCGATGCTTTCTGCAAGATCATTAGAGCGGAGGGTGTGCGAGGCCTCTACCGGGGCTTCATGGTCAACACCTTCACGCTGATCTCAGGTCAGGCTTACATCACCACCTACGAGCTGGTGCGCAAGTACGTGTCCCAGTACTCTCCCAGTAACACCGTGAAGTCGGTGGTGGCTGGAGGAGCAGCTGCTCTGGTTGCTCAGACCATCACGGTGCCCATCGACATCGTGTCCCAGCACCTGATGATGCAGGGCCAGGGGGAGCACCTGACTCGCTTCAAGGCCAAACCCAAGAGGATGCTCGCAGCGTCGAAGCGTAAACTCACTTTCGGCCAATCGCGGGACATCACGGTGCAGATATTTGCTGCTGATGGTTTCAGGGGATTTTACCGGGGATACGTGGCATCGCTTCTCACGTACATCCCAAACAGTGCACTCTGGTGGCCTTTTTATCATTTTTATACAGGTAAGGAAACACCCTGTTTAATAAAGTTTATTGATACCAATGTCATTATTGATTCAGCACATCGGTCAGATTCTTTATGATTTCCTGATGCATTCTCTATGTGAAAAAAAAGTTGGCCTGCATAGGATTTCATCGTCAAAATATAGAAACAAAATATTGGTTCAATATAACACTGAAGGACTAAGTAAAGGGATTCAAATGGAAAACACCAGTTGGACAGCATGAGTTTTGCCATTGTAAGAAAGAAATTCCAGCATTAATAAATATAATTGATAACTTAGGAGGCATACAATTTCAATCAGACAGATTTGAACAAAATTCTCAATTTCTCTTCATACACTCTGTTAGATTGGATTCATATTGAATGTTCTTAGCCGCTGGAGGCATTTAAATAGTGACCGAAACCACTAATATATTGGGCTTACAGTGTTTTTATATTCTTTACGTTTCCAGAGCAGCTGTCCTTGATGGCCCCCACCGGGTGCCCCCATCTGATTGTGCAGGCTTTGGCCGGACCAATGGCAGCAGCGACCGCCTCCACCATCACCAACCCCATGGATGTTGTTCGAGCAAGAGTTCAGGTAAACACTGAGAGACACCATGTTGGAAAACATTAAAGCTGACATTTACTCTGTGTTGACACTCAATACAGCTGGAGTCAGCTCGTTTTTCTGTGTTGCTACACTTCCTCTTGTTGCTAAGATTACACAAGAGCTTCCTAACATGCTCTTAACTTCATTTCATCATCAGGCTGATTGGACAAAAGCAAGGCAGGACTACAATCTGGTTTAAAAATGTTACTTAAATCTCTTTTTGATGACTAAAATCAGACTCAAATGACAACAATTTTCATTGGCTTCATACGATTTAAAAACCTAATAAGCAGATGTTACACAGGACCAAGACTAAATCAAAAACATCTGACAAAAGTGCTCATTCATTTGGAAAAAATGAAGTAGAACTGGAGACAAATATGCAACATACAAATAGTAGAAAAATGTGTCCTTTTAGTCGCTGTTCTGGAGCTTTCCATTGTTTAACATGATCTTCCTCAGCAGATTTTTTTTGTTGACTTTGAAAGACTTTACGTGCATGTTGCCTCTAGATCAAACGTGTATTCTTGTCCTTGGAAACATCTGTTAAAACAACAAGAATTCACTTTAAATCTCATCCCAAAATGGATCCACAAATATCTAACGATGTACCTCTCTCCCGTCTCTTAAAGGTTGAGGGCCGATCGTCCCTCATCGAGACGTTCAAGCAGCTGCTGGCGGAGGAGGGGGTCTGGGCGATGACGAAAGGTCTGTCGGCCCGCATCATCTCCTCCATGCCCACCTCGGTGCTCATCGTGGTGGGATACGAGACTCTGAAGAGACTGAGCCTCAAAGACGAGCTGGTGGACTCCAGACACTGGTGAGGAACCAGAGGGAACTAGGAGAGATCGCACCGTGATTCACATCCACACAGAATCTCTTCACAGGAGAGACGACCAATATCTGTGTCCAGCAACGGGATGAATGCTCTTCTGTTTATCTGCTTTTCACACGCCTTGTTTTTAGATCTGGTGTTGTTATAATGTTGGTACAATGCAGCGGAGTGCAAATGGTGATGTTTAGGTACAATTGGGAGTTGCAGGTGTTATTTTACCCTGCCTTTTTTCTATTTGTCAGACCCATTTCTACTGGCCTTACCGTGAAATATTAAGATATAAGTGAAAACAAGGTTCTGCATTTGCCCAAAATGTCCAATCTGAAGAAAAACACACAACAAAATAATCCTAAAATGTAAAAACTGTCTGAATAATTAGCTTTTTTAAGTATAGCATATATCTTAGACTCTGTTTGATTAATGCCTCCCATACTGGTATGACTGCAGCAGGCGTTTTATTTTTTACCGCGTCATATTTGAACAACTCAGTCAGCCTAAGCTTGTGAACACTTGCTGCACCGTTTGAGTTACTTTAAATTGTACAGGAGAAATACATAAATCGCTAAAGTGTGAAATGTAAGCTAAAAGAATATTACAAAAAATATGTGAAGATCTAAGTGAAACCTAGCTCGAGTCTGTATCGTTAGACCTAAAGTCTTTCTGTAATCAGCTGTGTCTTGTGATTTATTAAATAACTGTCTGAAGTCTGAGGGGGTGCGGGTATAATGATGAATTCTACTTAAGGATACGTTGATCAGACAGGCTTCTCTGCTTCTCATTGTTCCTGTTTGTGTAAATGGACTGTACAAAACAAATGGAGATTGACAGAAAAGATGAAAATAGATGTGATGTATCAGCAAAAGTGTAGTTGATGTTATAGGCCTTAGATAACGTTGAAGATGTGGGAATCATAGGACACTTCTGATTATTTTCTACTTTATTGAGACTGTTCAGATGACTGGGAATCAAATCTGCCACTATTTGCTTAAAGCTAACACAGAGAGAGTAACGGCAGTGGCAACACATCAGCGAAACTTTAACATTGCCTTCAGAGTTCACCGTCAAAGGCCATATGACTATGACTGCCAGAAAACATCTCAGTGAGCTTTGACACTGCTCTTCTCTTGTATAAACTTGTTATGCAAACTGCACTCTTGTTTAATGGACCCCAAATTATGATGTGATTGATTCCTGAAAAGCACATTTAATGGACGTTTGCCTGAATGGAGGAAGTGCTGCACATGTGTTCAACAACCACCTGCCGTGTAAAAACAAAAATCCAACAATTGTTAAAAGTGCAGTTTGATGTGTGTTGCAAATTAATAAAGCATTCTGAATCACTGCAGCTGTTTTATGATCTGTTCTTTATGAAATATTTATATTTTAAATAAATGTGTAGTGCTTTGTGCAACTTTAGTTATTTGAGGCTGCAGTTCAGCTGCTGGCCCACAGAGGGAGCTCCACTTCACTGCATCTCACTGCTGCTCTAACAAGCTAATGCAGCTCTCATGTTCTCTATTTACAGGATCCCAAAGTAATTTCTTCAAATTAAGGAGCAACAAAAGTGATGAAAGGCTAATAGTAAAATGATCCAGTCTGAATTTAAACAAAACAGAAAACAGTCCAATGAATAAACGTGCACTAAGACCTAACAAGAGGAAACCTAAAGAGTATTTACTTGATTCGATAAGTTTAAAGTTGTATATTTCCTAATACCCTGTCATTCGTTTAATCTAATATTCCTTTACTGCCATGTGACAGTTTAGAGCAGGGGTGTCAAACTCAAGGCCCGGGGGCCAAATCCGGCGCGCGACTTCATTTCATGTGCCCCACAAGAGCTCTGAAAGAATATAATATGTTTATTATACGGTTACATGCCGCTTTACAGAAGCACGTTGCCCATAAACTACATGTCCCACAATGCATCTCAAACTTTACTTTTTTCTCAGAATTTGACTTTTTTTTTCAACATTTCACTATTTTTTCTCAAAATTGTAATTCTTTTTTTGGATTTTGACTTTTTTTTCCAGAATTTGGCTTTTCTTTTGAAATGTTATTGTAACATTCTCACTGAAGAGACTTGCAATTATTTGCCCTAGACTTCTGCTTTCAGACGTAGTTAATTATGAAGTTATTACCCTATCTGATAATAATCCAATGCAGAGGAAATAATGTAATAATACATTATTTTATATATGTTAAATATTTATATATGTATTTTTATATAGTCTTAAAGTTACAACCGGCCCTTTGAGTGCAGCCATAATGCTGATGTGGCCCGCGATAAAATTGAGTTTGACACCCCTGGTTTAAAGGCTCCATACTCATTTGCTATTTGATCTGAAACCTCAAGATAATCCATTTAAAATGATATGCCATCCAAAACAAATCCTGCTATAATACATAACTGCATGTAGAGAGCCCATTAACCAAACAAAAAAATACAAGGGAAACTTAAGTACAAAAGAAACCCTTTTATTGACCGCAGTGGGCCAGTGCAAAAACCCAACACATGTACAGCCCCTCCCCACACCCCCCCTCTATTACCAGTGTCCACTCCCTGATGTAGTAAACCTATGCAGCTCCTCTCCTGGACCCCCCTCACATGGGACAGTCGTAGATGTGGATGGAGCGGTCGTCTCCGGCCGAGATGATCTTTGAGCCGGTGCTGTTGTACTTCACACTCCAGACCTGAAGACCACAGGAACAGAGAGGACGGGATGTTAGTTAAAGATTCACAAAACTTTACCCACATTTTAGAACAAATATATTTATACAGCTTTTTAAAACAGGGATTTCTCGACCTTTCTCAAAGAATATGTACACTAACACTTGAACCCATGCACGAGTGCCATATGTGGTGTAATGTGTTTTGGGCCATAACATTACATTACAACAGGATTGTACGGTTATGAATGCATTATAAGTTAGTTATGATGTAGTTAAAACAATATTGGATGATAGTCATTTTTTGTGTGTTTTGGACTGAGATAAATCATGGGTCAAAATTGACCCGCGACACCATGAACGGTAACAGCTTTCGAACACAACACAAGGGTTAATATATTTTTCAATCATAATGTGACGGTTTCAAAAATGATCAGTCCCACTAATATCGCAAATCATCACAGTTGCAAATATAAAAAAAACATCTAAAATAAAAGAACGAAGCAAAGCCAATCTATTAATTGTCTGCAAATTATCCCTGTGGCATTTCTAGTTGTGCCATCCTTTTATCATGACTCAGAAACACTAAGGCTCTGTTGCCTCCCTGAGCAGCTGTGATATTTCATTAGGAGGTTTTGTTGGGGCGCAGATCAAACCCCCCCCCACAGGCGCCAGCAGCCGGGATGTAATGACGGTTTATTGCTTTAGTGCGAGCTGGAGCGTCAGATAAGGGTCATGTGAGGGGCCTCGCCCTGACGTCGGCCATATTGATTTCCCCACAACACATCAGCACCTCAAGCAGATGGACTTTCTCCCTCTGGATCTGATTATGACACTCATTATGACACTCAGTGAGGGGTTATACAGGGGAGGACTGTCACCTGGTCCTGATGGTCGAAGAAAGTGTTGATGCACGCTCTGGTGCCGACGTCCCACACCTTCACACTCTTATCAGACGAGCTGAGGAGAGAGGAGGCAGGTCATGTTACAATCTCACGCTGCGTTTGCTTTGAAACTGTGAACTGGAAACTTCTGAGAAGAAAAAAGCTTTAACTGACAAATGCTTTCACACCACAGGAGCATGGGAAAGAAGACAAGAGTAAACGCGTCTAATGTACACAGTGAAGGGAGAAGGCTCACACAACTACTGGATGTTTTAATTTAGTGTATTTACATTTTTTTTAACACAAACATTTGTAGGTAGAGAAATGCTACGCTGCAGAAATGCATTGCTGCAATTAACTTAATTTCCCAAAGATCACAAAGTAATGGCTTTAAAGGTCACCTATCATGCTATTTTTAGGCAATAGCATAGGTCTCAGATATATAAAAAAATATAAAAAACATGTCTATGAAGTGTTTTCCTCAAAATACCAAACAGATCACCCATTCTAGCCATGCCTCATATCCCTCTATTTCACTTCCTGTTTCAAAAGTGCTGATTTTGGGTATAAAGCTTTCAAAAATAAAATAATTGATCAAATAAAAAAGGAGGGGTCTGAGCTCATGCGGGACCCGGCAGCTACTGTCTAAACTAAATACTGCCGTGATGAAACGCCATATCATGGATTATCAAGGATTCTTTCTGAAACAGTATGGAGCTCAAAGGCTTTCTCTCTTGCCGGTTATACCACAAGGTGAGTTCCTTTTTATTTCCTGCTTCTTCACACACATGCTCTCCAGTACAGGTTAGCTCTGAGTGTTAGCGATGCTAATGTAAACACCGACCATATTACGTCCAAAACAGTCGGGCAATGTTTCTGATAGCAACGTTTCTGATAGGGCCGTGGGTGTAAAGCCAGCCTACATTTCCGATATTACGTCATATCGGACGCAAATCTGGATCAGCTCCGTTGTAGCCCCGTTTTTAGAGATTTGGGTACGGAGGAAAAGAGAGAGGGTTTTATTTTCTGACGCTGCGTCAGTTCCCTGACACACCGGGGACACATATTTATGCATAAAAGACATCAACAAGTGCATTTTGCATGATAGGTCCCCTTTAAGTTATGAAGACTGATGAAAGTAAAGTCCTCCATTATCAGAAGTTTAACAAAGACATAACAACCACATGTTTTAATGAGCACCAAGACCAAAAAGAAGGACAAATAAAAAATATGTTTTTTGGGTAAGTAAAATATAAAACCTTTTTAAATGTTATGTTAAATCAAAGTGCTTTATGCATCAATTTCACCTCTTTTTTGTCGGAACATGAGGTTGTTTTGACCTTGTGTTGTTTTGATTTTACCTGGAGACAAAGTGTTTGCTGTCTGGAGAGAAGGCGACGTTAAGAACCCAGGAGCCGTGTCCACTCAGGGTGCCGGCCAGGTTCGCATGTTGCCTGTAAAACAAAAGCTCAAAGTTTATTAAAGCAAACACATTTTTTACTTTCTTTTTTCCCCCCTCCTAGTGTTTATTTATACTCTTTTAATCTGTCACAACTGAGGACACCCTTTCCCTCCCTTTATTTGTGTGTATATAATATAAATACTGGGTATGACAACCATATTTGGCAAAAACGTTATCTACGATCTGCAGGCTGAACTCACACGTCATATATCTTGATGTATCCGTCGTCGGAGGCGGTGACCAGCAGCTGGGAGTCGGGGGAGAAGGTGAGGGATCTGATGGGCATGGCGTGACCTGAAGGGAGAAACAGGAAGTTATATTCCTCACTGACGCCTTCTCAGGAGGCACTCTGCGCGCTGTAGGCGTCTCGTTGCACGCTTGAAGCATCGATGAGGGGCTGGTGCCGACACCTCTATTCTGCTTATTTTGAATAGACTTAAAATGGTGCTTATGGCAACAACAAAAAATACCGGATAATATGACCGGAGATATTTGAAATTGCTGCGATCTACCCGCACTGCCTTGGCGATCTACCGGTCTTGGGCATTGGGCACCCTTAATGTATATTATTATAAATATATATAGTTTATTTTTGGCCTTGTATATTTATTTCGAATCTTTTTTCTAACTGATAAAAACAATCAACTAATGATTGTATATTGATTAGTCAATTCAAAGAAAACTCATTTAAGTTGAATTCATTTATGTAAATTATCTTGCAAAAGCCGGAAAATGATCAATTTCACAATTTTCAAAAAGGTGAGAATTTGCCACCTATTTTTTATGTAAATGTTTTCGTTGTGAAAAAGATGTACCTTTTTCATTATTTTCTGACATTTAATAAACAAATGCTTAAATTATCAATCAAATAATCAATTATCAGAATAGTTTTGTCACCAGTTGCAGCAATTGATTCATGCAACGTATTCATATTCAGATTTGTATTTTACCTTCCAGCGTATGGAGCAGCTTTCCAGTGGCGATGTCAAAGATGTTGATGATCCCATCGATGGCTCCGCTGGCCAGATATTTCCCATCAGGACTCTGAGGGGCATAGCATAGAGAACCATTGCATTTATTTAACACAGGGTATATGCAGGAATCCTGAAGTCAAATGTAAGACCTTTTTTAAGACCCTTTCCATACATTTTAAGACCTCATCGCCACTTGGAGTTCTAACCGGTTACATTGGCGACACACTTTACCTCACATTGACTATATACAGTATTGATTGTCCTTCCTCCTTATCTTCCAACCATTTGGACGCAAACTTGCATTTCCCCATAACGATGTTGTTTAACAACCGGCGTAAACGGACCTGTGAGCGTGCAATGTCCTGTTCAGATGACGTCAAATCCAACAGGATGCCATAAATAAACTACACAGAATCACACTACACACCTACGCAATGATTACATTCAGGCAGACTGTAGAATACAACTCTTTGGACAATTTATATACTTATTGAAAACAAGCTACAAAATGTAATACCTTGGAAAATGCAGTTTAATACTTTTTAATAGCCTTCATTTTCACTAAATTGATTTATCAACTTTTAATACTTTTTAAGACCCCGCGGACACCCTGTAACATAACAACTACTTTCAAATGTAACTAGGGTATGACCTATAGCTAGTTCTAGGAAACCTTTTCTTAGAAAAAAATGGGGTAAATCACAATAAACACAAATCAAGATGAGTGATTGTAAAGACAGAGAGGGCTCCATGCAGCCGGCCAGAGGACGATTTATGATTCCTTACGT
The DNA here is from genome assembly GCF_902827165.1 of Trematomus bernacchii. Classification (NCBI taxonomy): domain Eukaryota; kingdom Metazoa; phylum Chordata; class Actinopteri; order Perciformes; family Nototheniidae; genus Trematomus; species Trematomus bernacchii. The sequence goes on from NW_022987778.1 coordinate 3,660,126, forward strand.
AAGCTATGCTCAGGATGAATTTCCCTCGAGTGTCCAGAGAATGCTCCTTCTTGCCACTTTCCACGCCGAAGATGTTGACCTTGCCGTGGTGGCTTCCTGTGGCGATGTATTTAGAGTCTGGGGAGAAGGCGACCGACCAGGCGTCAACTAACGAGGAGAGAGAAGACAGAGGGAACGTTGAACACATCAAACTGACTGACAGAGTAAACCTGCTGTAGAAATAAGACAACTAAGTATTTCTGCTAAATCTTGACAACACTGTTATTTATAAGCTAAATGTTGTTATGTAAATCTACAAATATAAAACAAAGGATTTACTTCAGATATACCAAAATTCATTTTGTCCCAAGAGAGTAAAAAAAAAGGTCTTTAATCCAGTGACCCGGACCAACCACTGAGTGAAATGGAGCGTCTAATGGGAGTTGACATGTCATAAGATGAACTACAGCTCGGTTCAAGATACACAACGACAGAGACATTTTTCTGGGAGTGGGGTTCCTGAGAGGTGAGAGGAAGAAATAAAACAAGCTAAGCTTCACAGCCGAACAGAGGAGCTGTCGTCACCTGCACTTCTGTTTGGGTATTTAACCGAGTGACAAAAGCAGTGACTCAACACTTAATACTGCCCGGTAACAGCACATCCACAAGGTCCAATCAGAAACCTTTATTTCAGAAGTGAGTTTAGGAGACACGATATTCAAAATGTGTTCCCTCACAGGCGTCAGGAATGTTCTAATAAGGGAATCATCTGTACCTGTAAAATGGCAACTGGAAAGTCTCATAACCAATTACGGTGATTATGTACTTAAATTAAACGGTGAACATTTTTTAAGAAATATGGAAGAATGAACTATTCTCTAAACGGAAAGGTCGGAACAAAAGGCCATTACCTAAAGATATTCAGTTTAATATGATATTAAACCACGAGAAACAGTTAATTATAGCAAAAAGAAGCTACAATCATCAAGTGTTTCATAAACTGTTTAAAGAATGTTGCTAGACAACAGGCTTTAAACAATGAATCTATATTTAAAAAAAGTTGGAAATAATGTTTCTGTTCATCAACTAATCATTTAAACTCTAAAAAACAGTGGGTGTTTCTCAATGTCGAGGACGCTTCCTTGGTAGGACAAGTCCCTCCGAGTCAGGTCCTTCAGAAGCGATGCAAGAATCCTTCCTAGCCTCGGAAAACGAAGAATGGTGGAACAGGCTAACAGGTGTGCAGGTGTGTGTCATATGCGAGGCCCCGCCTTAAATGGAGCGCGATTTCCGCCAAAGATTTGGAAATTGGTCCGTGCGCAAAGCATTGTGGGGATTTTAAGACCGCGGAGGATACACATGTGCAGCCTCGAAATTTCCCGCAACGAAGGACGCCGGCCTCGGTAGAATTCCAAGTATCCTGGACATTGGAACAGTATTTGCCGACTTTAATTTGTCAAAAGTTTGATAATTAACCAGATAAATTAAAAGCCATGGCAAAAACGTTCTTATTCAAATTCTTGCTGAAGATCAATCATACAGGAAAAAATAATATATATTGAATTAAAGTAAAATATAGATCTGAGGGGGAGGCCTCCTGAATACAAAACCAATACATTATTATCCATGATCCTCTGAGGCCTCACCAGGTCCGGCGTCCATGGACTTGATCTGTTTCCCGGACTCCAGGTCCCAGAGACGGATGTGAGCGTCGAGGGAGCTGGAGGCGGCGATGGCTCCGTTGTGACTGATGTCCACCGACACCACGCCCAGCTGGTGGCCCTCCAGAGACCACTGCAGCTCCAGCTTCTCATCACACCTGCAGGGACACGTGAGGACAAACGGTCAAATAACATCAACTCAACTTTTAGGACAACATGGAGGAGAAAGTTCTGAAAGTGCCTAGAAATAAAATTCTAACTTAAAGGTCCCCTATTACACTTCTTTTCATCAATATATTATAGGTCTCAGATATATACAACACATGTCTCTGAAGTGTTTGGCTCCAAACACCAAACAGATCATTGCAGCATCCCATAATCCCCTCTGTTTCAGCCCTGTTTCAAAAGTGCTGATTCTCTGTCTGTTACTTCAGATGAAAATAAGGAGCCCCTCCCCACGCCCCTCTGAGAGATATTTGGTTAAAAAGAACACAATGGTGCTCTAGGAGGAGATGCAGGTGATAAGGTGGGGGGGGTACCTTGGTTGGTGATTGGCTAATGGTTACTAAAAAAAAATCGTTATGACATCATAAAGTGGCCAAAATCTGATCAGCTCATTTTCAGACAGGTTTTTATATAAATGGACCAGGACAAAAAGAGAGAGAATGTTTTTTTCCTGAAACGTTCAGAATCTCTTTACACAGAGGGGGGGGGGGACACATGTTGATGTAGAAAAGATGTGAAAAAGTGGATTTTGCATAATATGTGACCTTTAAACATCCACAATTCCATGAAAAATGTCTAAATCACATTCAATAAAGATTGATGAGAAAATGGGTGATAAAAAGGACCAGAAACAAACCCTATAGCAACAGTGAGATGCCCAATAATGTCAACATGGCATATTCTTTTTCCCTTACATTAACTATGTGCTGGTAAATACTACTATTGAAGATCTGAAATGAAATTGTAAACATTTCCCGATCTGATGCAAAGTTGCACCATTGCTACAGATTTACTTTATGTCATTTTGGTTTGTAACAGATCTTCTTGAAGGAAAAGTTTTAGATTTAAAAGCGGGGACATTGCTAAAGAGGGAATAAACTGAGGCGGGCAGTCAGGTGTGCTACTGCCATCTCCGTTTATGGTCATAATCAATACCCTCGCTACCCCTACAGATCAATACAAATGGACAACAGTCAGGCTCAGTTAGGATTACCTGGAATGAACACAAAATAAAACGATGGTTTGGTTCTATGGGCTGAATGTAAAGCCTTTTTCAAAAAAGCCCATGGACAACAGTTTATCTATTCATTTTGATTTAGCCTTTAAAACGTGATTTTATCATATTTTTATTTTTTGTTAATAATCTATAAATGATTAATTATTTATTTATTCCACACATGGCAGTTATTTTTAAAACAAAACATGTACACTTATACTAGTGTTTTTTTTTTATAGCGGAAGGTAGAAAGGAGCAGGGAGAAGGAAATCGTATTTGACCTGCCCCTTCTTACAAAAAAAACAACACTAATAATAATAATGTTCTGTTTTTAAAGTCATATTTTTCATTTGTGTTATTTGTGAAACACCTTGCGTACCCTGGTGTGAATGGATCTGGCCCTTCCTACATCCAGGACATGGTTAAACCATACACCCCAGCACGTGCACTCCGCTCTGCATCAGCCAAACGGCTCGCTGCACCCTCACTGCGAGGGGGACCCAAGTTCCCATCAGCAAAAACACGTGGGTTTGCTATCCTGGCTCCAAAATGGTGGAATGAGCTCCCCATTGACATCAGGACAGCAGAAAGCTTACACGTCTTCCGGCGCAGACAGAAAACTCATCTCTTTCGACTCCACTTCGAGCGATAGAATTACTAACAAAGCACTTATATACTAACAAAGGACTGGCTTATCTAAAGCCAGTTGAGTACTCTATGAAACCTGATGTACTTATATGATTCTGTTTTCTTCAAGTTTGTATCTTCTTGGTCGAATGCACTTATTGTAAGTCGCTTTGGATAAAAGCGTCAGCTAAATGCAATGTAATGTATAAGGTATTATAGACAGTCAAATATGAGTTGAATATTGACAGAACACTAGAAGTCATCTAGACAAAAAACTATCAGAAAAATGTAAGAACACAAAAAAATGAAGTTCCATTCTCATGAGGGAAAACAATTGAAATACACTCACCATTTCCAGACTTTCACCATATCATCCAGTGAGCCGGTGACGATGGTATCGGAGCCGTCCGCCTCACTCTTCCCCCACGCTGCGGTCCAGATCGCATCATCGTGAGCTGAGAGGAAACACACGGGTTAAAGCTCTGATGAGAGTGAGGAGAAGTTATTCAACCTGAAACTAGCAGAGCTGATGGATAAAACATCATGTATAAATGTATTTCTTATATGTCTACTCTATGCTATTGTTTGTTTGTTTTGAACTGGTAACTGAATGCTGTGTGATATCAATTTCCTGTGAAATGTCTATGTGAAGCGCCTTGAACTGCACTTATTGTATGAAAGGTGCTATACAAATAAAGATTACTATTATATTATCATCACAAATCCATGAAAACTTATGTTTGAGTTTTCAGTATGTTTTTAGCAAATGTCATTTTTTTAAAGAGTACATTGTGCTTTCTGCATTCACTAAGGCATTTGACTGTGTATGTGTGTTTGTTGAATGCTTGTATGACATTTTACGGTGTCATTAAGTGCTTAAAAATGTAATATTATAATTATCGAGGATTTACAACAGTGGATGTGAAACTGACATTACAGTAACCATGGTCAGGATAATGAAGGAATATGTCAGTGTGTATCCATAATGTTACTCACCGTGTTCTTGCTTGAAAAGAATGCTGTACTGAAATCAAAACACATCTCATAGTTAATATGTGAGCTCTTTCACACATAATGCAAACAGTTATAGGCAATATTCAGTACGAGTGTTCACGATATGTTCATTATATATACTGAATCAATTTAATTTAAGTCATTTTAATGTATTAATTTGTTTGCATTGCTCTAAATGTACCTACACAGAGATAAATAACAGTAAAAAAAAAGACATGGCTGCACAAATAAAGGTCAAGAATAGATAGGACCACTCAAAATAGCTTCACATGTGTAAATATAGATATGAAACGCAGCAAAGACCAAAAACCATGTTGAGTTAGTTGAATTTGTTGCTTACTTGAGTGCTCATGTTTCGGTCCTGGGAGTCAGAGAGCCAGTTATTAACTTACTTTAACCTGAAAACAACAATAAAGTGTGTTAGTTTGACCAAGTAGGACATTGTCATTCAAAAAAAGTAGTGTCACTGACAAGAGCAACACAGCATTAACAACACAATATCAAAGTTGTACAGCTACCACAGTTAGGAGGGAATCGTCACAGAATAACAAATTAAACTTCACAGCAAAATATGTATACGGTGAGTAATATTAAAATCTAAAAAACACGGCTAACAGGAGCTAGCTCTAACTAGCAGCGGGTTTTCTTGGGGTTTTAACAGTTAACCAGAATAGCGGGCGATCCCCCAGTTTAGCGGGCAATGTTTATTGAAAATACAGAATTAAAATGTGATAAAATGTGCACACACTTACCTTAAAATCACCTTAAAATATGTTTTATTCAATATCTGAAGCTGGGTGATTTACATGTGAGACGCCATGACAACATCAGGCGTAACTTCCGCTCTGCGTCTTCTTCGTGGGTTGCAAAGAGGTAGACGGGTAATGTACGAGGCGCTCTACCGCCACCAGCGGACTGTGGAGGAAAAATGCTATTACTTCATTTGATAATTATGTTTTGAAACGACTGATTTGGTTGATTTAAAGATACAAATTATAGTGCAAAATTATTTTAAAAGGGATTGTTATGAATGAATGAAAAATGCCATATTTTTTTGGTACATTTATATTATAGAATAAGCCAGTAAGATTGGTCTGAAGGAGAATACATATTGAGATGGCAACAAAAAGTACAACAAATAAGAATTACTGGAAATGTTACTATTTAATTTGCCTACAATATCAAAAAAGCAGGTTTCTGCTCAAACTTTTACTTTTACTTCAAACTTCAGGATGTTCAGGAGCTGTCTGTTTCTCTTCACTACAACAATAGCCCATAGAGGAAAGCCTCTATGTTGCAGAAAGACAGGCAATCCTGAGCCTGAAGAGTAAGCAGAAACATATTTTGACAGTTGCTGAAGCAGCAGTCTGAGCTTGACACACTCAAAATAAAGGCTGTCAAGAAAAAGTTTCAAGAGAATCATTTCAAGTCGAGGAAAGTGAATACAGTGTTTTCTAAAATAACTCTGAATAACTGAAGGTAAGCGGATATCGGCAATTGTGTTTTAGAGAAAGGGCATCAGTGCTGACAGCTTGAGTGAAGAAGATGAGAGATGTCCTATTTAGAAAAGTGTGCGTGTGTGTGTGTGTGTTAAAATAGCAGTAAAACCTCCATTAAATTCCATAAAAACAAGATGAACTATAGAATTGGCCTATATTTCAGTCAACAGTCAAGGATTTTATTATTACTTAATTATCCCGTAAGTGCTATTTGTTAGCAACCTTAACTCCTGCTGAGGGGGACCCTTAACGAACAGGACGACTGAAAGTTTAGTCTTTCTCTGCTTTATGTGACCACAAGCTGTACCCCACGTCCCACCTGTATGACTGCATGTAGTAGGTCAAACCTAATGTACCTTATGTCCGGTACTTTAGTCTCCATTTTTAAACTATTTTTCCAAAGGCTGTTATATCAACATAATTATCCATCCATCCATCTTCTCCCGCTTATCCGTGGTCGGGTCGCAGAGGTAGCAGTTCCAGCAGTTCCAGCAGAGAGCCCCAAACTTTCCTTTCCCTGGCCACATCAACCAGCTCTGACTGGGGGACAACATAATTATACTTTTTAATAAATGTTAAGCAGGGAGATTAATCATAAAAGCAACCATATGAGCACCGAGCACTTATCTTCTCCCGGCCGCATCTGGAACTTTATAATTTCTCTTTCAAGCTTCTTTCTGTTCGTTGGTCCTGCAGGCAGTTCTGATCAGAGCGCTGCTATTTTCAGCCAAGTGATTCATTTGCCTTTTCGGGGTAATAATAACAGTGGGTAATGAACCTAATGTAATGACATTAGCTGCAGCGTGCTGAAGGGAAGCAGGACTTCCGTTGTCATTATCTTTGAAATGACAAAATGAAGTGCTTCGAGAAGAGAACATTAAACATGCATCTATCTATCTATCTATCTATCTATCTATCTATCTATCTATCTATCTATCTATCTATCTATCTATCTATCTATCCATCCATCCATCCATCCATCCATCCCTCTCTCTCTCTCTCTCTCTCTCTCTCTCTCTCTCTCTCTCTCTCTCTCTCTCTCTCTCTCTCTCTCTCTCTCTCTCTCTATCTCTCTCTCTCTCTCTCTCTCTCTCTCTCTCTCTCTCTCTCTCTCTCTCTCTCCCTGCCTGCCTACCTACCTACACGTTTTGAGTCAGTGGAAACAACCTTCTTGAATATAAACTTGTGGAGTATTAGAATATAGTTGAGTGGTTTATCAAATCTATGATAATGTTGCCCATAAAGTTGGAATAAAATATGTTTGTACCTCTTCTCCTGAAATGATTGAGTGTCTCAATAGGAATAAAAAAGAGGAATGTGTCTGAAAACAAAATCATTCCAACTTTATGGGCAACAGTGTACTTCACTTTTGTAGGTATTATTATTATGATCTGAAGTTAGTCAGAGTTAACACAAATGCATATATATCTATCTATATATCACTGCCCAGATATGAAGAAAGCATATTTTGTTTTACAGTTAAGTACATGAAGTGAAAGATGAAGTTGTAAAATGAATAAAAAGTAATGCATATAATTGTGTAAAAATACAACTTTAAGAGTTTAAACACTGATTATGATATTATTGAACAATTGTCTAAATGTCTAGTATAAACATTTGTATGAGTATAATTCAGTTCACATGATGTAATGTCAATCAACAATTAATAACAGTTCAAACCCAAACTTCAGCTCAGCTTCACTTTCTCTCTGCCATCATGCTGCCTAAGCTCTACAGAGGGAAAGCATGATCACGCTGATTCCCTTACATACATAATGTAACCCAATGCATACATAATAAAAACATTGTTAAAGCCCGAGGGGTACGTATAGGATCAACAAGAAAACATCCAGAGGATTTATAATCAGTCCAACAAACCTCTTCTTTGATCCATGTTTGAGGCACTTTGATAACATCATGCAAATATATTGCACCATTTTAGTCCACAATGCAGACTTCAAGTTAGATTTACTGCACATTCAGAGACGGGACAATGCCCCCAGATGATCAAACTTTACATTATAATACATAATTAATAGAAAACAATTCCATGTGTTTGTAGTAAATACACTCTTTCCATGTTTCTGCCTGAGAGAGGAATGAACAAAGGAACAAATCTTTGATCTGTGTTTATGACTCAAGGTTAGTTTCAGGCTAATTTACAGAATATTTTAAATATCTAACATTATTTAGTCAACTGTGCAGAGCAAAAGAGAGTAGAGACAGACCAGGAAACATCCACAGACAAAGTATAATGTGTTTGAAAATGGTATATATAATTAAATGTAATATCCAAATCAGGAACACTTTGACTGAGGATGTTATTAAAAAAAGTTATTAGAGCTTAATAAACTTTGTTCTGTCAATTCATAATTTTGAACAAAGTAAGATCATTGAATTACTACTCCTAAAATAGCCTTTTTGCCAATATATGTCAACAACAATAAAAGCCAACTTCAAAATAAAAAAGAAGTGATTCAATAAGGAGTTATTTAACAAAGTAAAGCACTATAAATACGCTCTGAAGGAATGAATGGAGTCGTTTTGATCCCCGGGGAGCGCAGAGACACGTCAGTCTGTGCTAATGGGACAGAGCGTTCAGGGGGAGGGACGTCCTCTGACTCCCATCAGAGACACAAGCTATAAAAGAGCTGAAGACGCGACTGCAGCCGGCACTCGAAGACACACGGACGAAGCAAGAGAGTGTGTGTGAAGAGAAAATAAGAAAATAAAAAAACACTTTGGTGAACGAGAGGCTGAGCCCAGCAGCAGCAGCAGCAGCAGCAGCAGCAGCAGCAGCAGAGGAGACAGGGAAGGAGGAGGAGGGTGAGACACTGAGAGACAGAGAGACAGAGGGAAGAGAGACAGAGAGACAGAGAGACAGAGAGACACAGAGAGACACAGAGAGACAGAGAGACAGAGAGAGAGACACAGAGAGAGAGAGACACAGAGAGACACAGAGAGACAGAGAGACAGAGAGAGACACAGAGAGACAGAGAGACACAGAGAGACACAGAGAGACAGAGAGACAGAGAGAGAGACACAAAGAGACAGAGAGAGAGACACAGAGAGACAGAGAGAGACACAGAGAGACACAGAGAGAGACACAGAGAGACAGAGAGAGACACAGAGAGACAGAGGGAAGACAGAGGCATCAGGACGAGGACCGGGTTTCTTTCTGCAGCGCTCAGCCTCAGCAGACATGCCTAACTTTGCCGGCACCTGGAAGATGAAGCGGAGTGAGAATTTTGATGAACTTCTCAAAGCCCTGGGTAAGCCTCGTTCTTCCTCTCCTCGCCTCTTCTCTCTCTTCTCTCACCCTTCCTTTATCCGGTGCTTCATCCCTGCATGAGGTTGACTATCCATCATATCCTTATAGAAGAAATAGGCTGTTCTTGTTCTTGGAGAACGGCTCGCCTGACTCCCAACAACATGGTTTTGTCCTGGGGAAATGAACGCAGAGATCTTCGGGGAGATGCTGCGGCTTTCCAGGAGAGATGAAACACTGGATGCTGAATTCCAGCCTAAACAGACGTGGTATTGTTACATGAAGAGGGGAAGGGGGGGGGGGCACAACATTATTCATGTAAAGCATTTAAGTAGGGCATGCATTAGGAATGCCAGGGGAGGTCTCTGGAGCCCAGTCTCTCTCTTGTGTCCTATCGTTTTCATTCTTCCCAGTCCTCTCTGATGATTGTGATGGTTAGATTTGGACCCGTTTAACTGGGTCACTACATTGTTTGTGCAGCGTTTGGTCACGCCGGGAACGCTCAAACAGACAGGACACATCAAAAGGGTTTGTGGGCCTTTAGAAAAATTTTGAAATCTTTAGGGATAAATCCCACTGGGAGTACGGGGAGCAGCTTCAACTAATCTCCAGGAACTGTAGACACCAAACAGGAGGATTAGTAGAAGTTTTAGACATGTATCCTCCCTTTTTAGTCAAATCTGGGAAAGATAAGTTGGAATATGGAAAAAAATGTCTTTGTAAAGAATAAACAAATATCAGTTTTATTGTTTGTTCACGCTGCTGCACACATGAGAGATTTCTTGAGTATCTGAGGACATATCTAGCTAGAAAAAGGTTCTTTAAACACCCCCTAATACCGTGTCTTCTACATTGTTCCTATTGACAACAAAAAACATACATGTATTCCAGGGTTCATACACTTTTTCACCAATGATTTTCAATGACTTTTCCAGGACTTCTCCATGACCTTTACCTAATTTTCCATGACCAAAACAATTACTCTTTCTCAGCGGTACCACTGAAAATGGTTTATTTGAACATGGAACAGGAAAATAAGGTCTGCATATGAAACATGTTGTGCCTATCTAAAACAAATCAAATAGGCTTACTAGCTTCTACAGGCTAAGCAACTAACATCTCTCACCAGCAAAATACCTCGTCAGTTAAATGCCATTTTACGTTTCATTACTATACAATACAGTATTTATTATCATGAGTAGGGCTAAAGTATAAATTATATTTGATGCAACTTTAGTTAAATTTCCATGACTTTTCCAAAACTTTGGGAAAAATATTGTTTTCCATAACTTTTCCAGGGCCTGGAATTAGCATTTTGAATTTCCATGACTTTTCCAGGTTTTTAATGACCGTAAGAACCCATGTATTCCACCATGAAGTATTGCCTTTGCAGTCACACGGTAGCTTATTTATCTTTTCCAGAGAGCTTAAAACTATTAAAAACACATAAGAGTAACACATTTGCCCTAGGTGACGTCATTCCTCTTTCTGAACCCGGGCACTGTAGTTTATTTTGAATAAATCCCAAATACACCAGCCTTCTACTGTAAATACCAAATGTGTCCCAACAAGAAAAAGTCCCTGGCAAAAGCACATTTTAATGCCGGCTGGATTTACACTCTCGAAAAACTACAGCGTCCAGCTGTATTAGGTAATGTTTAAGCCTTGTTGTAGAAATCAAAGCATGTATTACTGAACTGAAACAAACCTTTTACATCCTCAATAGGAATGAATGGGATTGGGGCTGAGTACAGAGTAGTAGAGACAGAGGAAGGAAGTTGGCAATGATTTAGACATGCACTAATGCAATGTTGATTTTGGTCTTTTCAATGGATTTGTTGAGAATGTGAAAAATATAGATTAATGCAAGCCTTATTCTGTAAGTCACAGTTCTCTTGAACACCAACAATCATTGATATCCCTTCAAATATCACCCAGAAACCCATCCATTTTAAAAGTGAATGAAGAAATAATCAACCTAAATATCTAAAATTGCAGCCTCAAAAGTAGCCTCACCTAAAATAATCAACCCCACTTCCAATGATTCCTTTTAATTCAAGCTCCATGAGCCACCATCCCTCCAGTTGCACTATACATTACATACGAGTACAAACCATTCACTCTCCTGTTTAACACCTCATCCATTCATGAACACATTGCCCACATCTGCTGGTGCCCATCACTCGTTGCTCTTACATAAGGACTCAATGGTCAATGGGGAGCTGCGGCTAAACTGTGGATTCCAGTTCTGCAGCGCCGCCAGTCTCCATCAACATCTCCATAATTATCAGAGGTTTCCCTACAGTGTATCCAGGGTGCAGAAAGCAGAGCGAACAGAGCTGCTAATTGAGAGCAGGCATGTGTGTCTGCATTTGATCAAAGAGTGCAACAATTCTGCACAAGTAAGGAACAATGTTGACACTGAGTTAATGGGGAGTCGATTTAAGAGACGCACATTGAAGAGAAAAGGTTGAAATACAAGCATTGGGATTATCTTAGACTTGGTTAATAGTTCTGGAGGAAATGATCTTTAAACAGGTTTCTGTGAGAGCATATGGTCCTGACTATTGGCTGCTTGTAAACATTTTTGTGGGAGAGTTATTCGCTTTTACCATTGCTTTGGACATACATAAAAACGTCAAACACAAATGTGGGTTAATTCAATTTTGAGAAGATGATAAACGATGATAAACTGCTCAGGCTCACTGATGTTCTTACATATTTAATGCTGTAAAATGCCATGGTGATATCCCTCTGATCGTGGGTGGGGTCGAGTGTAAGCTGTCTTAATTAAAATGTTTTTATGCCTGTGGGTTTAAAAAGCAACACCACGTTTTTTCTCTCAGAACTAACAAGCAGTGCTCGAAGAACTACTACGATTTTATACTTGAAAAGTAGCATTACTCAATCGTACAAATATTCTGTTACAAGTCAAAGTCAAAATCGTACTTACTAAATTTACTCGAAGTATACTCAATAAGCGCAATGGCCCATTTCAGAATCAAATAGATAACTTGATAATAATTATTGATGCACTCATGTGTCTGGGAAAGGTGGGGCACACTGCTGCTGGATTCTTTAACCAATGTTATGTCAAAGATGTATTTATTAGTTTACTTATAATCTGAAAATGTATGTTAACTGAAGCTGTCAAAAAAATGTAATGGAGAAAAAGTAAAATATTAGCTTCCAAAATGAATAGGAGTAGAAGTATAAAATAGCATACAATGAAAATACCCAGTTAAAGTACAAGTACGTCAAAATTGTACGAACCTTAAGTCAATTTATTACATTCCACTAGTTGTAATAAGGGCTCGAATACTTGATCTTGTTAGCAATGATATTGGCTTTTTATACATTCAGTTATTTCCTGTGGTAGAAAACTCAATATATATAGGGAGTATATAGAATATATGAAGCCAGTCAAATAAAATACTTTGGCAGGACATGAAGCCAGATGGCCTTGCAGGGGGACACCAGTCATGCCAAAATGTTGCCACCAGAGTGGTTAATGCTATTAGCAGGATCCCCACTCTTACAGCTACCAAACAAAAGGAAACACAGCGTTAACCTGCCCTGACATCCTCAACAGTTCATGCTTGTTCTTCTAGACATGGCTGAATAATCCCCTTCACAAACCTCAGTGCCCAAATTGCCCAGATTTCTCTGAGTTTGGAGAAATTGTTCAGTCAGAGCCAAAGTGTATTTATTGAGATTTATTTTTTCTAGATTCCTGTCATTCTTGGTTAAAGTTTAGGGCTGGGAGACGTTCCTGTTCAGCGTACACAGAAATACAATGAGACGTGCAGCCAGCATGTGCCTCTATATTTGAGGTCTAGAGTCTGATAGAAGCTGGCATGAGGGCCCGGAGAGTCTTAAATGTGGGCGGGGTCGAGGGTAAAGCAGATTAGAGAGACCACAGGACAAACTGGAAGATGCTTCTGTGAAAATGTTGGCACTACGAGAACAAAAGACTCCCATCTTCCTTTTGTCGTGATTCATCTCTCACTTTCAGTATTATGCATACACTTATTCCACATCTTGAATTAGACACAGACACTTTTCCACATTTGCGTGCCTTTTAAAAACATTTTAACAACAGTGGGCAAAGATAAACCTATTTTCTTCCTTTCAATACACCTGTCTCTTGAGATTTATGTTGATTTTACGAGGTATTAGTCTTTCTATGAGACAATGTGGCCTATTAAGAACACACAATCACATTCATACTCCAATAGCTACCCAATCAGAACTGTAATGCTGTTATAAACTCTAATAACATCAAAGTCTCCTTGGCTAATTAACAACTACCTTGTTTTAAAACATGTTACAATTGTGGAGTCATGGGTAATGAAACACAACCTTAAAACATCCCAAAGGATATTTCAAACTAGGCAGTGAAGCATCCAACTATTGCCCCTCTAATAACTAAACAAGTCGTATTAAATGGTGACACTGACCTGTTTTGTTCCCGGTCAGGAGTGAACACCATGCTGAGGAAGGTGGCGGTGGCCGCGGCCTCCAACCCCCACGTGGAGATCCGCCAGGACGGAGATAAGTTCTACATCAAAACCTCCACCACCGTGCGCACCACCGAGATCAACTTCCAAGTCGGGGAAGAGTATGATGAGGAGACGGTGGACGGAAGAAAATGCAAGGTAGAATCAAATCAGTACTATTAAAACACATATTTAAACACACTGATACTCAATTGGTTATACGTTTTATAGTTTAGAATAGGAGTAACACTCACATCTTGAAGCGCCATACTGTACCTGTGTGTTTAGCTCTTTTACAACAAACTTACTGTGTGTTATAAATCTTCATATGTATTTTTCCTGTAGTCCAGGCTGGCATTGTTTCCCTTCTTTCTGTACTAAATATATGAACCAATTCTGACTATTTAGGCTATAATGAAAAAGGTTGCATGGCTGTCACCACCGCTAAGCTAAAGGTAGCTAATGTTTGGTATGATGACGTTTAGTAGTCTCATTTAGACTTCGTTTTTGATTGTGGTTTGGGTAAAAAAAAACATTGTAATTATGGTTAGAGACAGAAGAGGCTTAGGCAATGTCTTCACAAGGACCAAACAAGACAATATGTGTGTGGACAGGTACAGAGAAGGTATGAATAAGTCAACATCTTAAATTCCCTGCAATGTATCATTAAGATCTATAAACACATTATTCAGTTTTAACAAAGGGAACATTTAATCCATAACATCTACTTAACATCTACACATATTTAAAGTAACCTGTATCTTTTCACCTCATTCTGTATGCTCTGCTTGTGTGTGTGTGTGTGTGTGTGTGTGTGTGTGTGTGTGTGTGTGTGTGTGTGTGTGTGTGTGTGTGTGTGTGTGTGTGTGTGTGTGTGTGTGTGTGGGTGTGTGTGGGTGTGTGTGTATTAAAGGTCTTCAAAGCTTTACGCACGCTATTGTTGATGAGGGTTGAATGAAAAATGAATACCTTCTCACAGTTTCATCACTTGGTATCATCCTCACGTCTGCAGCTGGATTAAGGGCAGCTTCAGTTGGGAGGAGAGTTTCTCTCTGAACCTCTTCAGGCCCTGAGGGGATTTCACATCCTGAAAGACAGTCAGACAGACAGGTTAAGAAAGTAGGCTACTCTTTTTATTTTTTTATTTTCAAAGTCTTCTGAACTCTCTGAACTCATTACAAATTCTGCTAAAATGATTGTAAAATGTGTAGAAGGAAATTCAAATTCAAATAAAATGTTGTGACACAAAGACTGTGCTATGTTACATGTAATGAGAGTAAACTGGCTTCTTAAGACACCTCTGATATGATCTTAACACTGAGACTTTTATGTAACATGTGAGGTAGGTAGTATAATCGGATAAAGTGCACGAGGCAGATGATAGTTTAGTTTTATAATGTGTAAACATATTACGATTACATTCATAAAGCTAGCCATCGTCTGTCATTACATATTGTGTCAAAGCATGAAGTATTTCACTCATAACTTTCTAAATTACTTCGTAAAGTTCATTTTTTTATAATAAGCCACCTATTGATGTGACATAATGTATTGCAACATCATAAGGAAGTCATAAAGAAAGACATACAATTAATCAATCATTATGTCTGTTGAGTAGAGGAGGTGTTAGAAATCTCTAACGCTAGCTTTCCCATTTGTAAGCAGTAGTCAATTCCCCTCAACTATGTCATTGAATATAAACAATGAAGGAAGTCAGCGCTCCAAAATGAAAACTTGTTGCCACTGAGTCACTTTTGGTAACGAGATATTTTGCCATAATAATCCAGACGCTGACATCTGTTGATCTCTATACTGCATAGCAACCTGTGTCTGAGCTAGAGAGAAGATGAGTGTTGTTTAGTATCAGTGAGGTCACACAGCGGGTAAACAACTCAAGATGTCAAGATGAGTTAACTGGATGTTTCTGCTGTGACTTGCTAAAGTGTCCTTGAGTAAGGCACTACGACGCCTTACACAAAACACTTAAGAGAGCTAACAGGCTGAAGAGTTTCTGTTTCTCTGCTGAAATGTATGAAAACAGAAAAGTCCCCGTCCTGGAGAATTCTTTGGCAACAGAAAGCAGTGATATAAATGCTTGTGGAGAAGAAATATTTCACATTGAAAGGGATAAATGTGGAATTGCGTGCAAGCATTACTTAAGATTTCATCCAAAAGCCTGAGATATTGGAGATATGTGTTTTCTTGGAACCACAAAGCCCTTCTGGTTATGTGAATACATAATTCATTTAGGGTGGATCTCTTTTTTACATGCATTTATATCAACATGCATCGTTGGAGCTTGCAAAACAGCATTCAAGAGCTAATACCTGAACAGTAGATTTGTTCTTTATCTGTTATTTTAAAGGGTAAACTACGTGTTACAGTCAGGGCGACCTGACCTATTTCTGCTCCTAGGAGACAGTGTGGGCCCGTCTGTCTGTGCCCTGGGGCATGCTGGGTACTGGGCAAGGCTAGACATGACGCGCAGAGTGGCTTCGTGGCGCCACATGACGCCTCAAGACAACTTGTCATCACACATTTGTCACATTGACTTGTTTGGGTTGGAGCAGCAGCCTCACAGAAGGTGTTTGAACAGTGACATGTTTTCACTGCTTTGTCTCTTAGCTGCAGCACAAATACATTTAAATATGTTATTTAAAGATTATGAGGTTCAAGAGGCTTTAAGCTATTGAAGCGTTAAGCCAATTTATAAATAAGTTAATGGCATAAACTGATGTATAGTCACCAGATGGATAAAAACTCTAATTGAAAGATAATGTTGCATCAAAACTGCGAGATGTGTTCAAATGTTGTTAAAAACCAAATGTATAGCAGATTTAAGGAAAGATGTGGGATGGAAAACCAAAACAGTGAGCTGAAAAGAGCTGAAAACGCTGAATTAAACAGAGTATCTGCAATTATTTTGGTGGGTTTGTCAGTACAAGCGAAATATTTCACATGGCATCCTTTTTAAATTAGGAGACTTTGTTCAACGAGCTACATTCACTCCACAGTTCATCTGATGTGGATGTAAACACCCTCATATTGAAGCACAGAGCTGCCGTCACAGACCTGTAATACTCCTTATGTCTGTCTGGATAATAGATTTTGTTTTATAACCAAGAAGATTTATGGAGGTGGCTCTCAGCAACAAGCATATTGGGCCCTTGTGTTGCAATCATATGCAAGAATGAAGCTGAACCTGCAGGAGGCAGCGCCCACTGACACTGGACCATGTGCCATGCGGGGGGCGGGGGGGGGGGGCAGTGTCGGGTGTTGGCGGACTCTCAGGTGGAGCGGGTGGCAGGACAGCCCTCAGTGTGTTTGGGCCTTTGTGGTTAAAGGGATTACAGGCTGAACTGTGCCTGGCAAAGAGCAAAGGGTTAGCTCTGCCATAAGGTTAAAGAGCTCCAGTTAATCTGAGTGGTGGGATCAGACCCCCTCCTCTCACTTACTGGAGGAGACAGTGATACGAGAACCAGAGGAACAGACACTAGACGGGCGTTATTGAAGAGAGAAAGGCATATAAGGTGATTTATGTACCTGATCTGATATATGGAGGTTTATAGGTGGCAGACAAACATGAACACAAGAGATGTTGCTGCCTTGTGAATTGTCAAGAAATAAAACAGTGCTTGAGGTGGAGACATATTTCCTCTGCACTGCTCATCCTAATTTCCAACACACACAAAGATCCGGCAAAACAGAGCCGTTGTGCTGTTTGCTATCAAGTAACCTGCCTAGATACATGTACAGGCAAACATGGCAGAGATGTCGTGTGAATAAAGATCTGAAACAAAGCTTGTACATACAAATATTTGACTTATCCACTATAGAGTTGCATTACATACTGAGACGAAGGCAAATAACGCATTTAACCCCAACAGGAGATCCTGTAATGTAATATTTGAGGTAATATGTGAAGCTCAGACGCCTCAGTGAGGATGGAGGTAAATGGATAAAAGTTATGAATGTATTTTCTAGAACAGCTGCGACTCAAGCAAGATTTCAAGGGTGTCATTTAACATGGAACGGCAGGAGCATGCCGACGGCAACATTTAAAATAATCTGTTGGGAGAAGAGAGTAGGAAGACTGATGCTTTGGACTGATTCTCATATGCAGGGGGAAACATTTGAAGTGCCCTTTGCAGAATCTGTGTCCCATTATTTTAAAGGCAGGATAAGTCTTTGTCATTCGGTCTGCTCCTCTGGTTATTTTGAAGTCACTTTTCAAGATTTAAGACAATTGAACGGACACAATATATTGTCTCTGACATCATCCATTGTTGGACGTGACATATTTGCAATTTTGCAGTTATATTGATGTGGTTGCACCTGGGGTTGCCTATAATTGATTTTGAATTGTTTCCAGAGTATTTTTTTAAACATAGACTGTGTACAAGAATTACACTGCAACATAACCCTTTGGTTCTTAGAGTACTGTTTAGAAGCCTTGAGTTAGATGGTCGCCATCTTGGTTGATTGGAGACAGAACTGACCATATTTGGCATAGCAGACCCTAAGCTAACAGCTAATGCTGGCTAGCTTGCTTGGTTAGCACAATACCTCCTTAATATAACGTTTTTTTTTAACTATGATATTAATTAGGATAGCTAGCAAAACACATACTTAAAACAAACATTGCCTAACGGAAAAAATGAACAGCCATCTTTTAGTATCGTTCAGTACAACTGTACGCTGATCAGCGCATCTGTAAAGCTATCCAGAACAGGAAACCACACTCAGTTAGCAACACAACCTGGAAGCTACAAAACATTTTTGGCTAGCGGTTTTCGTTCAACTGGATGAGGATACATTTTCCACTGACATTTTCTTTATTAGTTACACTACTCTTATTTGTTTGAAAAGGATTCTGTAATTACATGACAATACTTATTTTTTCTATGCTTTAATTTTGATTGAGAAACAGAAGAAAAGTTTAGGGAGAGCTACAAGAAAAAAGACTGCAACAACCAGCAACGGGCTGTTGTTTAAAAAGAAATATACCCCAGAAAGTCCTTTCTCTTTAAGGGAGAAATTAAATATTGAGACATATATCATAAGAGGTAGCTTCTTATGGAAACCCATTATTTAGGAAGTGGTGAATTTTTTTAGGTTTAGTGTTCTGTAATGTCAGAGAAAGTCTAGCTGAAGGCACTTCTGCATGTCTTCACCACTTGTTTGTTGTATTTTTCACTTTAAATACGAGTTGATTTGATAAAGAGCAACTGTTCCTCATAGTTTTGTCCTAAGGCAAACTGAGAGTTGGAAAAGTGATGAACAAGCGATGACTTGAGAGAGATAATGTGATCAAACAGAGGAAGAGATGAGTCCAGGAGGGAGGGACTGTGTTGTTATTTCAGGCTCTGAGTTTTTTTTTAGTCAAATCCAACTTAACAATTTTAAACCAAGCAGGAAATGAGATGTTCTCCTGACACACTGTTTGTGTCTGATAAGCAACGTAAGTCTCAGAGACTGAACAAAAAGGCAGCAGATGTTCAGATAAGTAAAAAAGCTGCAGAAACAAACTGGATTGGTAAAAACAAAACAAATGGAGGAGAAATTTGTCTTGGTCTCAAATGTGTGTGCACAAGCTCTCGTGTGTTATTTGGAAGCAAAAGACGATGTGTGAGAATTAGTCTTAATGTGCAACAGAGAGAATGAGAGAAAATCCATCCAAGTCAGAGGCTGAGACTGATGCTAACGCTAAAATGGAGCCGTAGCTAATCGACTCTTTGGGTTCTGGCTTTATTAGAAGAAAAAAATCAGAGGGAGAGCAGCAGAAAAGCCCTGCTGTTGTTCAGCTTGGCAAAGCCTGTAGACGGCAGCCTGCAGGGATCCATGATGGCTTTGCTTACCTTTGATATGGTGATTAACAGTTGCCTATGAGAAGCTGGGGCTGCTGCTCTGCGAAACACAGAGCAGTTGTGCACAAATTATCAAGTGAATTGTCTATGAGCAGCACTACAAATATGCAAGAAAATGCTGGAAGAAATATGTTTTTTAGAGGCCTATCCAGACATTAATTTAGTTGGATATTAATGTTATGTTTTGATCAGATCCAGGCTTTTGGAGTGGGATCACTAGCTTAACTTAGCTCTGGTGATGCGGCTGGTTTGAGGGAAATAAAAAAGTTTAGCAGTGTGGGAAAACATAATCAGTGTCGGAGAGCAACATAAAGCTAACACTTTGGAAATAATAAAACAGAAATGTGAATAGAAAACTAAACTTTGGGCTAAAGACTTGATTGGGAAACTGTGTCATCAGACAGTTGAGGTAATGACATACGAGCGTAGTTAATAGACCCTAAACTGACCAATATGATAAATACTCTCTGTAACCACAAATCAGAGCTACAGGGTCACCGTAGTCCGGCTCCTTTAAGAGTTATTAGTCTGAAAGTCAAAGTCTGAGCAGTTCTGTTGATGTCATTTTAAATATTATCGACAAAAATTAGCAGACGGAGGGGAAAAGAAGACAGTCTCAGTCTGCTTAAGACTCCACTGGAAAATAATATATTATATATGAACCAGGCTCATTAGGAAGTGACAGATGTTCAGAGGTCATTACATACTTGTCATAAGATCTTATGCTGGGCTTATGCTGCAATATTATACATGTTTCTATTAGCGATGGATGGTATCATTACCTGTATGTGACATGTGTTGCTCATAATGAAAACACGGAGCATTTGCAGTTCCAGTCACCATTTTGGAAACAGATGTGACACGAGATGGTGCAAGTCTCACCAAACACTGAACAAGACATCAAGACGGCGAACAAAAATATTAAAGGGGACCTATCATGCAAAATGCACTTTTGTACGTCTTTTATACATGAATATGTGTCCCCGGTGATCCAGGGAACTCACCAAGTGTCAGAAAACACAACCGTCTCTCTTTTCCTCCATACCCAAATCTCTAAAAACGGGGCTGCAACGGATCTGATACAGACTGATCCAGATTTGAACATTCCTCTGACGTAAGGACGGCGGAGCTGACCTATCAGGGGAATGAGAGGTTGCCGTGGCATGGTAACAGCATGGTAACACGACGCTCGTAACTCGGCCCCCTCCTTTGCAGGGGGGCGTGGTCAGCTGCAGCGCATGCAAAGACAGGGTGGAGGACAGCAAAATAGAGCGAAATGAGGCATGGCTAAAATGCATGATCTGTTTGGTATTTTGAAAAAGAAAACGTATAAATATACCTTATATAGGTATGGCCCTACAATATATTATTCAAATATAGCATGATAGGTCCACTTTAAATTAAACTTTAATAAACTGAAAACACACTTATAAACCTCAAAGATATAAAACACAAACACGGATATCATTGAAACTAGACAACACCATGTGGTGAAATGTCAATCAAAAGGTAACCCGGCCCCTAAAGCGCTTCATGCTTTTTACATCTATTTTAGACCACATTTTACAAAATCAATAACATGCTGTAATGAAGAAGATTTGACGCAAGCAATTGAGATCATAAACTCATCATAAAATGTTAATGTGGTAATAAAGCAAGTGAATGGTAGGGTCATTTTCTTATAGACCTCTTTAGAATCTGACCTGAGTCGTCCCAAGCAGGCTATTTTATAAGATAAAAACAAAATGCTCTTTCACTTCTGCATTGGCTTTACTTTACAGTCCTGGGGGGGGTTGCAGCTTTGTTGTAATGAAGAACAAACAACTTGCCTAAAGAAATTGGAACAGCTGCAAAGGGGAGCTGTAGATTCAGGAGATAAAACTATACGTTCATAATTACGAGCGACCGTGCCTACATGTTTTTCTTTTAATGATACCTTTACTTCGTCATATTAAAAAGCTCTAACTTGTCACCTTGATGCAGAAGTTTTGTCAGGATGTATCAGTACGCTTTGACATCACTGTTCGGTGCACTTAAAGGTCCCATGTCATGCTTTTCTGGTTATTACCCGTCCCCTTGTGTGTTATGAAGGTTTTTCTGCATGTAAACGGTCTGCAGAGTCACAAACCCTCAAAGTACACCCTGTAGCGAGTAAAACTCTAACACAGAAAAGACCTGTCTATGCTGCCCCAGAACGCCTCGTTGGAGATTTCTCTTTTTCTTCCTGGGTACAGTGACGTGCCCATACCCAAATGGACCCATTGGTGCAAATGGACCAATCCGTGGAGCCGTTACGTTTGGACCAATCCACGGACTTCCTCACACACACACTCGGCGGGACGTTGCGAGGCTCGCTGCTGTGAGGAGCGGACAGTGTGAGCTGGCTCACTGGTGTGGGGTCAGCGAGACAGCGAGACACCGCGAAACTCAGCCTGAGCACACACACAAACTCCCAGCCAGGCTGCGGGTGTGTGTGTGCTCGGGCTGGTTTCGGGCTGGGTTTCGCTGTCTCGCAGACGGCCACTGGGCTCACAGGGAAGGGGGGCAGGAGCTCCAGAAAGCCGTTTAGGACAGAGAGTGAATACACATACTATACAGAGATGCTGTATGAGAAACCAACGTGAGTTTGGAAAATTGCACAATATAAATCTATTCTAGTAGACCTCAACAATGGAATTATGATCAGTAGAAATGGCCATGACATGGGACCTTTAAGGCCCATTAGGTGACCTTTTAAAGGACATGCGTTGCTAATGTGTTTTACCTTACTGACCTCAGTGTCTCTCTCTCTCTCTCTGCAGAGCCTCGCCACCTGGGAGACAGAGAACAAGATGGTCTGTAAGCAGACTCTGGTGGACGGCAACGGCCCCAAAACCTACTGGACCCGAGAGCTGAGCGGCGATGAGCTCATACTGGTGAGCGCACGGAAATGACTCATCTTCTCGATGAAAGATTGATGCTGAGGAAAGGGAAAAAAAGACAAAAGCATCAGTAGATAAATTAAATCTTGTTTCAGGGTGAGGACCAACAAAGAGTAGGCCAAAAAGTATTAAAGTGCTTGCCCCATGATGTTATTTTAAAGGTCCCCTATTGTGCAAAATGCACTTTTTGATGTCTTGTATACATAAATATGTGTCCTGCATGAGCTATGGACCCAGAATCAGCACTTCTCTAACAGGGCTGAAATAGAGGGGTATGAGGCATGGCTATGGGTGATCTGTTTGGTATTTTGAGCGAAACACTTCAGAGACATGTTTTTTTATATATCTGAGACCTATAATATATGCCTAAAAATAGTATAATAGGAGACCTTTAAGCACAAGGAGTCTAATATCTGATGGGTAGCTAATCTGTATGGTTTGTCTGTTACATGGCTTGTTCTCATGGAGACCCTAAAGACATCAGTTGCATTAAAATGGGATTTCACGAGCAGCTAGTGTACTTGAAATGTTTTAATGAAACGAGGCAGGGAGTCACCAAGGAGATTCATCCGTAAGGGAAATGAGAGGGCCCGTTTCCCAAGGAGCCGAGCTTTCATCCACCCCGCAGAGAGATGTTGAAAGGAGAACAAGAGGGAGCTGCTACGCTGACATCGCAGTAATACCCCCAGTATTTAGCCAGATTAATATAGGCACAAGTCAATGGGTCTAAAGCCCCTCGAACGAAGTGCAAGGGAGCCGTCCAAGTGAGGAAGAGTTCTCAGGGACTCAACAGCTTTTTCTCTCTCAGCGCTCCCACGCTTTGCTCTGTTGTTCCTCGAGTACTTGTGAGATGAATGTCCAAAAGGCAAGAGCTCTTAACAACAATACAGAAGGTGTAGCTACTGAAGAAGTAAACACAGGATGTTTGCAAAGCTTTATAATACAAGCCAGAAGCTCAAGCAGCTTGAGTTGTATATTCAATGCTAATCTCAATGCTAACCAGAGGTGGGAAGTAGTGGAGTACAAATACTTCGTTATTGTACTTAAGTACATTTTTCTGGTATCAGTACTTTACTCCACTACTTATTTTCTGACGACTTTTTACTTCTACTTCTTACATTTTCCAAACAGGCTGGTTCCTTTAGTTTGAATGTGTGTTTGGTGGCGTGATCATTATTATTTAGAGTCATTGCGTGCCTATTGATTTGAACACGATCCGTGTATCCATCATTTCCTGGTCTTCTCTAAAGAAGAGGGACCAATGAAAACGTTGTCATGTTGCCGTTGTTCAGCATGGAAACATTCATTAGCTAACAATGACATTATTGTTCTATTAATATAAAGGGAGGTCAGGTACTCTTTAAAACAGCTGCTAGTTATGGGTACTTTTTACTTAAAGTGGACCTATCATGCTATATTTGAATAATATAGTGTAGGACCATACCTATATAAGGCATATTTATACTTTTTTTTTTTCAAAATACCAAACAGATCATGCATTTTAGCCATGCCTCATTTCGCTCAATTTGAATTTTTTTAGCTCTGTTTTTGCAAGGGCTGATTCTGTGAGAACAGCACCACCTACAGGCCTGGCATATGTACTACAGTGTCTCCAGCGCTTTCGAACGGCAATGGCCGTGGCTGTCTCCTCCTGATTGGTGGAGTTGGCCCAATAGCCGTAGCGCCACTGTCCTGACGTCAGGACAGTGTTCAAATCTGGATCAGTTTTTATCAGATCCGTTGCAGCCCCTTTTTTAGAGATTTGGGTATGGAGGAAAATGGAGAGGGTTGTGTTTTCTGACACTTGGTGAGTTCCCTGGAACACCGGGGACACATATTCATGTATTCAAGACGTACAAAAGTGCATTTTGCACGATAGGTCCCCTTTAAGTACATTTCGAAGCACATAACTCTTTACTTTTACTTGAGTAAAGAAGTGTAGTCAGTACTTCTACTTTTACCAGAGTATTTTTAAACACGAGTATCTGTACTTCTACTTGAGTAAAGGGTGTGTGTACTTTTGCCATCTCTGATGCTAACCCACTTGAAGATCATTGTTGTTTGGAGAAAGGCAGAACAGATTCTAGTGTTGGCGTGATAAAATGTGTCACAGCGCCTGCCTCTCTGGTGACAGTCTGCCCTGGAGCAGCTGATGCATGCAGGCACTAATGGAGATTGATCTGTGTTTCTCTGCTCTTCTCACCTCTGTCCTCCCTGCTGTTACACCGCCGGAACAACCCCAGGATAGATCGTGTTGACAGAGCAGCTTGTAGAGTCCCAATTTGACATTTTTCCTTTTTAGTATTAGCACTGAAAAGCCCGTTATAAGATAGGTAATTGGTTTTGCAGCTTGTATTTGTTGTCCTGTCAACACTAACAAGTACATCTTCATCGTCATGATTCACCTGAGACAGATGGCCTAGTTTAGGACAGCAGCTTGATCCTGTCCTTTCAAGCATGATGGACAGTAAGAAAGGAAAAGGATATAACTGTTAACTTAATAACAAAGTAACTGATGAACAAGTCATTATTGTAAAGCATGAATGGTGAGTAGGGGGAAGCAGCAATAATGTGAAGACCTTACTCTTGTCTTTATATTTTAAATGACAGTTATTCTGTTATGCCTGACATAAAAGATGCAACATATCAAGGTAGAAATATGGACATGATAAAAGCATTATTTTTAAATTAACATTAATGCCTGCAGTGTGAACATTGCTTGGCACAGTTTCAAACAGATAAAGACAAAAGGACCAAAGATGTGCTTTAAATAGCTTCTCAAATACACCCTCTAGGTGTGGAAGAATGTCTAGTCTTAGAAATAGTCAACATTAGTCAACACATGTTATATTTGTACTTTAAGTATGAAAAGGATGCCTCCAGAAGCAGAACATCCCCCAAATCCTTTGAGGATTAAAGTATAAATATTGGCACGGAGCAGAACAACTTGATTTTTACAAGACATGTATTGAAGCCCAAAATAGTCTGCACCTTGCTGTGAGCGCTTTCTTAAAATGAGAAAATGAAATGAAATATTTTTTGTAGAAGATATACTTAGCTCTTGAAGTATTTAGAAGCAGAGTTGTCCTTGAAAGTGCTTTTAGCACCAGGAAAATTGCTACATAAATAACATGTATTATTATTATTATTATTATTGCATAATAAGTGCAACATGTACACTTTTTTGTTAATATTTGACTGCTATTTGAAGTATTAGCCTATTGTAAAAAAATATGAAACCTCAGTAACTACTCTGCAAGATATTCAAACTAACCAATTAACCAAATATCTCGACATCAGTTAGAAAACAACATCACAGCGTAGCATAAATAAACCTGCTCGTAAAATTATTGGAGCAAAAACTGCAAAACACACAAAATCTTTTCAAATGCTTTGGACTGTGACAGAGAAATAAATACTGTATCATTAAACTCCTGAGGGATGTTAAGCCTCTTCATAAAAAAGCGGGCATGAATCATATTTGGAACCAGACAACCTATTTCTCTTGGGACAAACAACTAGAAAACCCAAAACAAACACTGTCTGCATCTGAATCATATCTGTTTCCATAAAGCCTCCAGACAAAGAGACAAAACCAACAATTGCAGAGCTTCAGCCTCAAAGGAGGACTAGCGATCATAAAGCAACGGTCTGATTGTCTGTGGCAGTTCACACTGTAAGTGGGGCACATTTCCATACGATTTGCATGATCCGTTTAATTGGTTTAGTCTGAAAACACTTTAAAGGGCAAAGTCGTGTGGATTTTCTCCGGCTTCATCAGCCTGAAATAAAACGAAAAGATGACGGCACATCAGACGATTGTACTCAGTCATTTAAAGCTTGGTATTGTGGATCTTAAGGGACGCATGATTACGTTATGAAGCAGTTTCTTCTGGTTTCATCATCAACAGTTTGCAGTATGACCTACATTGATGGCCATCCTTTTGACTGTGATGCTATTACACACACATCATAGGATTTCTTTGACATGTTTACATGCCTCATCCTGTGAAAACCATAGACTTCTTTAAAAAGGTGTTTAGAGGGAATTATAAAAGCGCTTAGACTTGTAGGGTCCAGTGTGCTTCAAAAAATCTAGTCTAAATGACATCTAATGGATTGAACGGCCACATACACACCGTCTCGTCTTGCATTTCTTTGAAGCCTTAGCATTATAATTAGTACAATTGAGGACATGGTTTACACACTTTGACAATCTGTACTCAAAGGCATCCATTGCGATTGTTGTAAATGTGTATGTCGGATTATTGGCTCTAGTAGCACAATTTTAGTCCAAAATCAGTCCTCAACCTGTGCTCTTGAAACCTGATACTGGGGGTTTATGTTTGTATGTGTCTGTTACCAGTGAGACAATTCAGGAAGAACAGTTTGAGTAACAGATCTGTCAATTTGGAGGAATTTCAGATACCAACAGGTAGCAACCCTGTGAAGATAACTCTGGGGCAATTGTCTCATGTTTATTTTCTACAATCTTGAGGTACGTTAAAAAAAGTAATTCACCAAGTGCACTTTGGCAAAAATGTAACGCCTGGTTCAAATAAATTATTTGGCCAAAACAGACTGGCTTCAAACCACTACAAAATTAAGATGCACGCAACAAGTACTTGGAGCATGTTAAGGCCTCTGAGACTGACTACAGGTGTTTGTTGAAGATCTCAAACAGCTTGAAGCTAATGAAGCTAATTTAACATTTTCTTTGCCAGCTGGCTGTAATGGCTACTCACTATCATTTATCTAAAATCTACGATTATCTTTTTGTTTCCTGCAGACTTTCGGGGCAGACGATGTAGTTTGCACAAGGATTTATGCCCGGGAATGAAGCTCTGCAACTTCATCAGGCGACGAGAGAGAGACCCGGTTGGACCACAACGCCTCGACTAAACCCAACAACACTCTGTCATGCTAACATGCTAACACATTCGCAACGTATCCTGTGTAATCTCTCAGCATCAGTCTGCATAGTCTCCAAAAACAATAGCAATGTGTCTGGTTATTAATAGTGAGTATTGTGTCTGCAGTAGCAGTGTCCATATCTGCAACCCTGGTGTCGGCTGTGTGTGTAGGCTTTAGTCATGAGATGCCTTCATTAAGTATTCATGTTCAATGACAGGAAACAATAAAAAAAGGAACGAACAGCAGCAGAGCTTCTTTCTTGAAAACATGTATTCCTATTAATGTGCATGACATTGAAGTGCACATCAATCATGCTTAATAAATGCATGAACATTTCCTGGCAGATATTGTTTCCCTAGTTGTTAAGGCATTCAAATATTAGAGTATAAAGAGTAACTGTGTCCAATCTAATAGTCTGCCTTGATCTGCCTTGGTGGTGACAACATGCTATTTCTACATCCTGTACATCGGTAATGAAGCGTGTCATTAAAGTACCGGGTTCTCACCAGATCTCACCCGATAACACACAGCTGTGATGTTGGGTTGGTAAGAGGTTCAATAACTGGAGCAGCTATTGCTAGCTCCTTCCAAATTGTTTAAGTGATAAGAACAAATTGGCATAAGGTGTAAAATCCACTTACAAATACAAATCTTGTTATTTGATTGACAGCTACTTTTTTTTTCAACAAGAAAGTATTCATGCTTTGTGATAAACAACACAGAGAGTTTATCTGCAAACTGCTTAAAGTAGTAAAGATAGACATACAGTATTTATTCATTTAAATATCATCTGTTAATAGAGGACACAACTCAGTGGGTGGGGGGTGGGTGATCAACTCCTGCTTGGGATCAAAACTATCTTAGGCTAAATCGGGTCTTCACAAGTTTCCTGCTTTGGTGGTAATTTCTAGGCTGTAAGATACAATATGGAAAAGGTCATTTGGAAACCTTTTACAGACAGGTATGCTACTGAAATCTCAAAGACAATACTGGTGGTGCATGTTTTGGAGTATCCTGCACATCTCCCAGCTTCTACAGATCTCAGTGACACTTCTTAAAAACCCTAAACTGCCTCTTCAAACGAGCTTTAGCTTTCAAAACCCCACATCCCATCATGCTCCAACCTCACACTCCCTGCTGAAACTCGTCACTTTCTGTGATTTTTCCCAGACACTCCCAAGAGACACGTCTTTGTGTCTGATAGACTTCTGAGCCACAAGATGAAAGACAGAGTGGAACAGCGAGATAAGAAACAGACTGAAGAGAATACAGTTAAAGCTTCTGAGCAGTCGACTAATCACAGAGGCAGGCGACATTAAGAGCTTTCATTCTTCACGGTGAGTTTTAAATCCCAAAAGGCAAGAGGAGACGTTTGCGTGATGTATTTTAGAATTCAAACAGAAGTAAGAAATTAAGAAAGTTGTCCTCATGTGACTTCATCCCTGAGGGCCCTTCATGTGGAGGCAACTTTTATTGGAAGGAGCGGACACAGTAGTGTTGTGGTCACTTCCTCTCTCTGACCTCTTTCGCTTCACTGGTCTTTCCGACCCGATTGCCCAGCGGTCTGTGCTGCCCCTTGTTTCACCAACAAGGTGGTCAGTCAGAGACGAGGCTGCTGAATACAAAGTGCCGGGAACAGGAAGCCAGAGAAGCAGTGATGGGAGCAGAGTTTGTAAAATAAAAAATGAAAGGAAAAAATGCCATTACATCTAAAAATGGTTGGGAAGGTAAAGGATCATATAGAGCACATGTGTCAAACTCAAGGCCCGGGGGCCAAATCAGGCCCTTGGTGGATTTAATTTCGGCCGCAGGATAATTTCTAATTACTATTCGATCTGGCCCTCCGGTATATTGCACGCACACCTTCACTCAATCCTGAGGGTTTCCTCAGCTCAGAGCCTGACCCCAAACATTGATGAACTTGCACCCAAGATGAGATGCCAAGTATCTGGCTTGAACTAGCATCACAGAGCAGCACACTGAGTTTAATGGATGTTTCCTTCTGCACTTTTTTTCTTGCGACAACAGGGCATGTTTGGTTTTTTTCTTTGGGGGAAATAGTTTTTTTGAAGCTGTTGTTGGCCTGTGGAAAAATGTACTCATAATAAATGACTCCGGAAAAGCTGCAGATAGAGCCATAGCCTGATTATTTAAAGGTAGGGTAGGTAAGTTTGAGAAACCGGCTCAAGATACACTTTTTGTTATATTCCATGGAATGCTCTTAACATCCCGATAGCAATGAATATCTTAAGTTCTTTGACAAAAAATCCATAAAAAAATGTCATCTGTGGAAGCCGTAGTACTGTAAAAAGCACGACCAATCATTTTAGCCGGCCCGGCTAAAATAACTGGATGGCCTACCTGCCTGTCAGCCTTCCATCTGTGCACAAATTTATCTCGTTCCCTCATTGGTCATGTGTCGTGTGTGTTGGAGGAGGGGCTCTGTAAGGAAGTAGTAGATTTCTTCCGGTTGTATATTTTCAAATTCTAGCGCACTCGAGCTGGTTTCTCCAAAATTACCAACCCCACCTTTAATGTTTAATGTTGTTTTTATAGGCAATAATTTAAGCTTTGTTAGTTCCAGGTTTAATATGTGAAATACGTTCATTTCAATAAGTTTTGCAATAAACATTGAACCAGTCCGGCCCTCGACTAGTACCGATTTTTTAATTTTGGCCCACTGTGTATTTGAGTTTGACACCCCTGATATATATATAGAGGCAGAGTGATCTAAATGAATGGTTGGATGGGGATGAGTTACACACGTTTAAGTTTTGGTTTTATACAGTGCAATGTTAAAGGTAGGATAGGTAAGGGAGAAAACCAGCTCGAGTGCCTTGTGTTTACCTTGTGGTAAATGCTTGTATGCTGCTCATGCTCTTTCTGCATATCATGTATTTCTGTTTGCCATGTATATAAATGTTATGTTCATGAATGTTGTATGTGACGGGACTACGGATGGAAATTAGCTCAAAGCTCAAATCCGGCTCATTTACATTTCAAAGCATTATCTTGTTTAAAATGTTCATTAATGTGCATTGTCCCGGTTCAAATAAACGATTACATTTTTTTTTTTTTACTGTTTTGGTTCATGAGCCAGGCAGTGCAGTGCTACCATACCAATCTCTCAACTGGAAGACCATTGGGGATCGTATTCAAATCACTTCCCCCGGAGCAGGTGCACGATGCGTGTGATGCTCGGGGCCAACAGAGCCTCGCTGCAGTGAAACGTGTCGCAGCCTCGGTGGCGGTCAGAGGGCTTGGCTCGGACCTCAGTCTGGTCCTCGGGGTGGATATGGCGAGAAAGTGGCACAACATCAAAAACAAAAAGCAAATCTGTCTCTGTCCTCCACGGCTGCCAGGGATTAGAAGGTTTTCCTTTCAGCAAAACAGTGGAGCGGCGACTGTTCCCATTCCTCAACGCCAAGGCTGCTGGGTCGGGTCTATGCCGCCCCTGCTTTTTGACCTGGTATCCCCTGAAAGAATGAGTTTCCTCCTCAGTGCACCACAATGCACCGGGAAGCAAGGGCCAGGGCGCGCGCCTGCTGTGATGTTAATTTAATGACAAGCTGCTGTTCGGATGGCAGGTCCAAACAGCAGAATAAAGGCTTGTTGTGTTTATGCTCCATTTTGTCGAGAAGGGGCCCCTCTGCCTGTCTTACTGCTCTCTTCTGGGCACCAAACAGTGGAGCCTCTGTGACTACAGTGAAGCGCAGCGCTGCAAAAGACAAAAGTCGCCCTACTCGTCTCCACTTGGTGTCCCATTTGATCTCCTTCCTTGAGCTTGAGTGGGTTTTGGAGTTTGGGACGCGTCTCAAAAAGGCCAATTGAGTTTTCTATAAAATAAAACGTTAGACTCATTAGTGAATTCCAGTTTACAAAACAACCTTGGTCTTTATTTTCTTAGTTTTGGCCGCCATTCCTATTGGTAATAATAACATTTGTTTGCACCAAAGTTCCTTGATGACATGTGGGAACGGGGCAAAAACATGAAAAAGAGGTCAGATGCAGCGAAAAACACGAGAAACCTGTTGGTCAGACAAGTTTAAAAAAAACATCCAAGTTAACCAAATGAATTTGGAAGAGAAAATGAGGACGAAAAGTAAAATGACTACTTAAAATTGTCTTCACAGTTTACAGAAATATATAACTTTGAGACACCATACTTAGTTTAGCTGAGCTTACAGTCTTTCTATGCAATAAGAAATTATTATCGACATTTCTGCTCATACTAAGGCTCCAAAATTCAAATCGCAGAAAGCAAAATATCTGGAAAATGCAAAAAAGTGATCTGATTTAAAGGGGCCCTATTATGCTTTTTGGTGGTCATGTAAATGGTCTGCAAAGGTTAAAATCACAAAGTTCCTTCCAGAGGGAGTTTCTCTCCAACACACTCACCATACAACGTCATCTCATACCATAATGGTAAAACCAACTTTGTGTAGTCATGACGCTGCAGCTACAGTCCAGGCTTCAGAAATGTCAGAAAAATGCTAATAAGTGAACCTGTATTTGACCCTGGGCAGATGGTGCTGACTAACCCTCCACTCGGGTGTAGAAGGTGTAACAAGCAGCACATTAACGTACATGTATTGGCTATGAACACCAAGGGAGGATGGAAAAGGTCAAGTTCAGCCAAGTGTGTGTTAAATTACCCAGCATGCTTTGAGCCTCTGACGTCCCCGATGACTTTCTTCTTGTGATATATTTAGTCACGCTTAGGTCTCGATAAATGGCTTCCTCATGAGGGCACATGCACATATTCAGAGCTCTGCACACATGTCGGCTAAGAGGAGAAAAATACAGGACAAATATTATAATTATGAGAGAAAAAAATATTTAACATTTAAGGCTTTTAATATAAAACACATGATTTTGATCTTCATCTCAGTCAGTTGGGCAGAGCCACAGTAAAACAGCTATGTCAATAAATCTAAACATCAGTCACTGGTTAGTTTTTCTAATGTGATTCAGAACACATGCTTATTGGATTATAATTGTATCATGTGAGAACAGTTGGAAAACTCAAACTTTGAATGCTAATGCGGACGTCCATTAGAGTGTGAGGGATATTAACACCAACAGATTGTGTCATACTTTCTCATATATTTTCATGTACTTTAATGACACTAAGGCATTGCTGTTGGCTTAACAATACAAGAACAAGAAAAAAAAGTCTATTGACATGCTGCTGTTTTTGTTAGGCTGCATTCAGCAAGGTGCAATGTCTATCATGTTAGCAAGTTAGCATGCTAACAGCAGCGCCATATAGATAGAATATAGCTCTGGCTAACAGTTGCTAATAAGCGCTAAACAAAGCCATAAAATAAAGCTGAGGCTGATGGGAATGCAATCATTTGAGCAGGGTTTTTGTCATAAATGTATGAGCATATTCGAGCTAGTGTTGGCGCTAGATGAAATCAGCAAATTCATTCTTGGCAATCTATCCAGTAGTTGTTCAGACATTTCCCAGAAAAGAACCCATAAATGTGAACCTCATGGTGGCTCCAGAGGAAAAGTCAGAAGATTACCAAAGTTACAAGGATTTATCATCTGGGAACCATGAATTACTATACCAAATTTCTTGCCAATCCATCCAATAGTTCTCAAGATATTTCAGCAAAAGCAGCTAATACCTCTAGGAAATGTGCAGCCTGTAGGTTAATAAAGATGTAAGCACACAAGATATCCATCCAGAGCTTGGCGGATGACGCCTCAGGAGTGTAAAGCGGCCGTTAAAAGGATAAAAGAGTTGGTGGAGAGTTTTACATTTGACTGTTCAGCACAGGAGCTTGCAGCGGTTATGTAAGAGTGCCAGACTTCACTAATCCTTTTATAGCAGGAGAGGAGCCTGCAGGGTTTCTCATCATCAAGACAAATCAGCCTCTAACACATCTCCGCTGGGCTGTGCATCCAAAAAACATACAGAAACACATCCTCTCAATGAAAGGGGTAATAATCCCCCCTTGAAGTTGTGAAACAGAAGAATTATCAAGAAAGATCAGAGCTTTGTGTTATTTCTAGCTGCTCCAATTCATGCTTCTTATTCTTCTAATCCGCCAGTTTTAAAAACCTTATAACCTTTTCCAAAAATACATCATAATTTTGGATGATCTGCCCTTATTTTAAGCATCCATTGATGTCATGTGCTCACAAAGGAAAACAGTGCCATCATTCAAATGCTGTAAACGTCTAGTCAACGTTGCCAAGATGTTCAACTTCAGCAAGAAGAGCAGGACAAGTTTTGTACGTCATCTGAAAAAGAGCAAAAGCCTGTTGAATTTTGAAATAAAGCAAACACTGTAAAAAAAACCTGCCTACAAGAATAAAGAAGAGAGAGGCAGTGGCCACTCTCAGTGAGTTAATTGCTGTGGACGGTGAGTGCCAAGGCCTCCGAGCTGCAGACAATACGAGCTCTGTGGCGGAGACAATAGATCTGCTCTCTGAGTCAGAAGTTGCGGAAGTGCCGACATTAGAGAGCTGAAAGCTGTCGAAAGTTCAGGAGCGTGCACTCCAAGGAAGAAATCACGCAGAAGAGCTTTGAGAAAATAAAAAAAAAGCTTCCCCTCAGCCGGTGGTGCCTTTGAGGAACTGCTGCCAGTGGGAGGCATGGAGGTTTCTGCTGGCATGTGTCGGCCTCACTCCTCGTCAGGGCCAGCTGGGTAAAGCAGGGGTGTCCAAACCTTTTTCACCGAGGGCCACATACAGAAAAATATACGAAGGGCTGGGCCGCTTACTAGAGGTATATTGCCTCATAAGTTCAGTTATAAGTTAACAAACTCAATCAAATGTAGGTAAAGTATGCTTGTGAGTGTTGGCAGCTCATCCCTTAAAACAGAAGCCTCACATTGATTATAATAAGGAGAAATAGGAAGGGTCTATTTCAAACCAGGGTTACTAGAGGTGCGGCTAGGGGAGACTGCACCATCCCATTTAGGAAAAGTGCATTCAGCCAGGCTGTCTTTTCATTCCACGCATCCCATCAATGGAATTCAATACCACAACCTATAAGAGAATCCTCATCCTACTACACATTCAAGCACAGCATTAACAAGTGGCTAATTAATAATCAACAGTGTCAGCACTGATGTGTGGGTGTAGGTGTTAGTATGAGTGCGTATTGTGAATGTTTTATTTATTATCATGACTTGCTCTTATTTGTATTCAGTGATGTCATCTATTGTAAATATGTACAATGGTATAACAATGTCGTGGTATTTTCATTATTGCTTTTAGGATGTCTATCACCATCTGGCAAAGGGACTGTCGGTGAAAACTAGCCTTTTGGCTAATTCGAGTACTTTTACATGTTTTTAATATGTTGATTAATGTACACTGTCCCTTGTTTTAAATAAATCAATTCAAGCTTGTTATATAAATAAGTCATTGGGCTTTTTTCAACTAAGATATGTTAGAAAATGTTTGATGACTGAATTTATTTGAAAAGTGGTCTTATTAACACGTGAATACTGTATAATATATTTTTACATTTATATTTAGGAAGTACAATATATGACAAGCACAAGTTTCATTTGTGGGCCATATTCCATTATACTTTTTTAATTTGCTGAGGGCCGATTCAAAATGGTCCGCAGTTTGGACACCCTGGGGTAAAGGGTGTGTGTCTTTGGGAGTTTGGATAAGGGGCTGAAAGCTGCAGGTACTCAAAGGGGGAGTGTATGAGAGGGAGACATGTCCAGCCTCTCTCTGTACAGTATGTTGGACCACCCATGGAGGTTCCTTTGGACCCAGGCCAGATTCCCAGTGAAATGTACTTTTTGCATCACAGAGCGGATTGTCCCACACAAAGAGAGATCTGCCTCTTCCATCTGCAGCAAATTATTTTCAGAGCTTGAGTTAACGTGATGACAACAATGTGGTTCCAAATTGAAATACTACCCAATGTGCTTCTGCCATATTCTTATGACTAAAGCACATTTTGGGTAACACTGTTAGTCACATATTGTATAGAAAACCTTTCCAAATGCTAGCATCATATCTAAGCAGAAAATCTTAAATATGTTTTGATGAAAGTCTTTGTTGATTATCAAGCCACAATGTAAAAACAACAACTTGTTGATACTCTGCTTTTTCTCAGGTTAATTTAATTAATTTGGTCGTCCATAGCTTTCTGGATATCACGATGGACCCTGTAACTTTTAATGTTCATATTTTACAGACTACATAATAAAGTAGTGTCCAGGGTATTATAAGAGTATAGAGCCAATGCCTAAAAGTGAAACATTTGTTGTTTTTACACCTCATGATTTGAATCCTCCCAAAAATGATGGTATGTTTGTGTTTGTATCATGTTGCTTTTACCTCTTAGAATATTTAACACATTGTACGGTGTCCTTGGGTGTCATGAAAGGCGCCTTAAATAAAATGTATTATTAATCAAATGTAACAGGTCCTTCCTTGGGTCATGTTGCACCCTTCGACCACCTTTCAGGAAAATGAAGCCAGTAGTCTCTCAGTAATCCTGCTGACAAACAAAGCAAACTCAAAAACACAACCTCTTTGGCAGAGGGAATACATCCATTTAGACTCATGTAAAGAAAACTGAAATTAGTATAATTGCTGATGCCATTTTCCCACTTCTGCCTGGAGTGTACTGCTTCTGGCGTGATGAGACACTGATCCAATAATCATGGAGGGAAGAGACCAGAGGATCAGAAATGATGAAAGTCGAAAGATTACACATAAACATTATCAGCCCATAACCTGTGTAAATAAAGACCATACAGCTGCCATGGATTTAAGTCATCAAGTGTTTTCAATTCATGTTCAAATAAACTTAAAATTCAGCATGGTAAATCAAAAACACAGTATGTGGAAGGTGCTCTTTGTGTTGGTGGACAGTTCAATGACTCCCTCTGCAGGGCTTAAAGGGAATCGATCATTTCATTGCAGGGTTCACCAAGTTAAATTTAAAGGGGACCTATCATGCAAAATGCACTTTTGTACGTCTTTTATACATGAATATGTGTCCCCGGTGTTCCAGGGAACTCACCAAGTGTCAGAAAACACAACCCTCTCTATTTTCCTCCATACCCAAATCTCTAAAAAAGGGGCTGCAACGGATCTGATAAAAACTGATCCAGATTTGAACACTGTCCTGACGTCAGGACAGTCGCGCTACGGCTATTGGGCCAACTCCACCAATCAGGAGGAGACAGCCACGGCCATTGCCGTTCGAAAGCGCTGGAGACGCTGTAGTACATATGCCAGGCCAGTAGATGGTGCTGTTATCACAGAATCTGCCCTTGCAAAAACAGAGCTAAAAAATGTCAAATTGAGCAAAATGAGGCATGGCTAAAATGCATGATCTGTTTGGTATTTTGAAAAGAAAACAGTATAAATATGCCTTATATAGGTATGGTCCTACACTATATTATCCAAATATAGCATGATAGGTCCACTTTAAAGCTCACCTATCATGCTATTTTTAGGCAATAGCATAGGTCTCAGATGTATACAAATATATAAAAAACATGTCTATGAAGTGTTTTGCTCGAATACCAAACAGATCACCCATTCTAGCCATGCCTCATATCCCTCTATTTCACTTCCTGTTTCAAAAGTGCTGATTTTATGTATAAAGCTTGAAAAAAAATAAAGGAGGGGGCTGAGCTCATGCGGGACCCGGCAGCTACAGGCCGTTTCTCAATCGCGAGGATGCTGGCTTGGTAGCACAGCCGAGCCGAGCATCTTGCTTCAGAAGCAAGGCAAGAATACTTCCTGGCATTCGGAAAACAAAGAGTGGAACAGGCTAGCAAGTGTGCAGGTGTGCGTCATATGAGAGGCCCCGCCTTACATCTTCCGCCACAGATTTGGGGAAATTGGTCCGTGCGCAAAGCATTGTGGGGATTTTAAGGACGCAAAGTCTACCCATGTGCAGCCTCGAAATTTCCCCCAAACCAAGGACGCGGCCTCGGTGGAATTCCAAGTATGCTGGAGATTGGAACAGTCCTTCGGCGGCACTTGATGACGTAGCATCCTTGAAATATTGGCTTGGAAGCCAATATCCTCGCGATTGAGAAACGGCCAGTCTAAACTAAATACTGCGGTGATGAAACGCCATATCATGGATTATCATGGATTATTTCTGAAACAGTATGGAGCTCAAAGGCTTTCTCTCTTGCCGGTTATACCACAAGGTGAGTTCCTTTTTATTTCCTGCTTCTTCACACACATGCTCTGTACAGTACAGGTTAGCTCTGAGTGTTAGCGATGCTAATGTAAACACCGACCATATTACGTCCAAAACAGTCGGGCATTGTTTCTGATAGTAACGTTTCTGATAGGGCCGTGGGTGTAAAACCAGCCTACATTTCCGATATTACGTCATATCGGACGCAAATCTGGATCAGCTCCGTTGTAGCCCCGTTTTTAGAGATTTGGGTACGGAGGAAAAGAGAGAGGGTTTTATTTTCCGACGCTGCGTGAGTTCCCTGACACACCGGGGACACATCTTTATGTATAAAAGACATCAACAAGTGCATTTTGCATGATAGGTCCCCTTTAACACTTTTTTTAAAACCACATCGCAAAATTAATTTAAATACCCATTGTATGCTCAACCAAAAGCATAATGGAAAACCAGAAGGTAAACTAAAGCTAAGAATTGCTCATTATTATTAATTGTTTCACTACTTACCTGAAGAATATAGCATTTTATTTGAATAATACATAATACTCAATAAAATGATATGATCAATTCAATTATTTTGACCTGGATCCCGAAAGAGGGCGATATGGAAAGAGGAATTTAACAATTTACAATGGTTAACTCATTTTAATCTGGGCTAAACTCAGCCTAAAATAATAATGGAACAGCCTGCTGAAGCACAATCCACTCGAAACAATCAAACATCACAAAACCATTATATAGCATTATTAGAGAATAATCAAGACCTTTATTATACCTCCAAACGCCTTCTAGAGAAACTTAATTGTATGCAGGAGGCAGTCATTTTTGGACTATTTACCACCGTAAATGAAGGCAGCTTTAAGCTTTGGATACATTGGGGAAAAACACCATGATGCGATGCAGGTGTACGTAGGCTGTAACTGAAGGTTTAAAAGTCAAGTATCGTGTCTTACAAACTTTCAATCATGCATGGGGCTACTCACTTTAAATAGATCCTCTAAATCAGGGGTGTCAAACTCAAATACACAGTGGGCCAAAATAAAAAAATGGGTACTAGTCGAACTTATTGAAATGAACTTATTGCACATATTAAACCTGGAACTAACAAAGCTTAAATGATTGCCTATAAAAACAACATTAAATAATCAGTTGCATTCATTTGTTATGGCTCTATCTGAAGCTTTTCCCCGAGTCATTTCTTAAGATTACATTTTTCCACAGGCCAACAACAGCTTCAAAAAAACAATTTCCCTCAAAGAAAAAACCAAACATGCCCTGTTGTCTCAAGAAAAAAAGTGCAGGAAACATCTATTGAATCTCAGTTTGCTGCTCTGTGATGCTAGTTCAAGCCAGATACTTGGCATCAATGTTTGGGGTCAGGCTGAGCTGAGGAGATCCTCAGGATTGAGTGAAGGTGTGTGTGCAATATACCGGCGGGCCAGATCTAATAGTAGTTTAAAATTATCCTGCGGGCCGAAATTAAATCCACCACGGGCCTGATTTGGCTACCGGGCCATGAGTTTGACACATGTGCTCTAAATGTTTACTTAAAGTGGACCTATCATGCTATATTTGAATAATATAGTGTAGGACCATACCTATATAAAGGCATATTTATACTTTTTTTTTTTTCAAAATACCACAGAACAGATCATGCATTTTAGCCATGCCTCATTTTGCTCAATTTGACAATTTCTAGCTCTGTTTTAGCAAGGGCAGATTCTGTGAGAACAGCACCACCTACAGGCCTGGCATATGTACTACAGCGTCTCCAGCGCTTTCGAACGGCAATGGCCGTGGCTGTCTCCTCCTGATTGGTGGAGTTGGCCCAATAGCCGTAGCGCCACTGTCCTGACGTCAGGACAGTGTTCAAATCTGGATCAGTTTTGATCAGATCCGTTGCAGCCCCTTTTTTAGAGATTTGGGTATGGAGGAAAATAGAGAGGGTTGTGTTTTCTGACACTTGGTGAGTTCCCTGGAACACCGGGGACACATATTCATGTATAAAAGACGTACAAAAGTGCATTTTGCATGATAGGTCCCCTTTAAATGCAAATGAGTCTGGAATGCTTCTGTAGTCTTTAGTAACATAAAGTACAATTTAAAAACTGTTTTTGTATGTATACCCACTCAACTGTATGACAAGAAAACTAAGACTAATCTGCCTATATTTATTGGGCATTTGATCATTCTCCTTCAGCTTT
Organism: Trematomus bernacchii; assembly: GCF_902827165.1. Classification (NCBI taxonomy): domain Eukaryota; kingdom Metazoa; phylum Chordata; class Actinopteri; order Perciformes; family Nototheniidae; genus Trematomus; species Trematomus bernacchii. Next base: position 3,699,954 of record NW_022987778.1, read on the forward strand.
TTTACCAGTTTACCACAACATGAATAACTATGAACAAATAAATCACTCAACAACTCCACCAAGGCTCCGTAGGCTACAAATGTCATTTTTATTATTACTTTAAATAATGTCTAAATAAAGGGACTAAAGACATGCTCGTGAGACTTCTTCCATTATCAAAAATATGGTGTGGGGTGAAGTTTGCAGCAGAAATCTATCCAGGAGGGAAGCGTGCGTCACAAGGTGAGAGTCCCACCATCACCACGGACGGTGTCGGTTGTCAGAAGTGGAGGCAGTGATTTTTTTTAAACCAACCAGTTGTCACATTCAGCAGAAACAGAAAAGTTATTTCTCATATATAAAAAAACCAAAAGACCTGGATACATTTCTACTTTTCCACATGTTTTTACTACAGAAATTAAAAAGAAAATACATAAAAGGAACACACAAAGGGGGGAAAACAGCTATTTTTATAATCAACTCCCTTTGGTAAAAACTGTAATAAATGGTCTTGCATTTGTCTTTTTCATATACATACTAACTTTAGCCATTTATCACTAAAGTCCACAGTAAGCTTGGAAAGTATTACTAGCACAACAACACAGATCTGTCATAAAAAGTCTGAGACTATATACAGTGTATTTACAACGTGAGCGGCATGTGGACAGTCCTCGCAGAATGAGACAAGTGTGTGTGTGAGTGTGTGTGTAGCTGGTGTATTGGCAGAGGGCGTTTTAAAAAAGGTTGACTCCCAGGGCGGCGAGGATTATTTGTGTTAATAGAACTATATATAATATATACACAACACATACACCGGAATACATGTCAGTATCTGACATTCACAAGCGATACCATTTTACAGTCTGAGACCAAACAGTGTTGTGAGGCAAATTTTTCTTTTTTCATTTTCTTTTTCTATATAAACGCAACAGTGCTTTTTGAAGTCAACCCGACAATACTGTTTGGGGCTCAGGCACAGTTTCCAATAATGCTGCCGTGTGTTTAGGAAAGTAACCCTCTTTCCGTCTAGTGATAGGTACATAATTGTGATTTGGCCGTAACGCAGGAATGTCAGAACCAGATCTCTCAGACTTTGTCGTGCTCCCTCCAAACCTTCAATCTGTGAAACAAAACTTTCTGAAACATATTCTTCTTTCTAAATAAGTGCACTTGTCTACCGTTTATTATTCCATGGATACTGTAGAATAACACTATCGTAAAGAAATCCCTGTATGATTGATGGATTTCGATGCTTTTACTCTGATGGCCTCAGTGGAAAATCTGTGGAAAATCGAAACTGAAGCTCAGTTGTGATAAAGTACAAAAAGCACCACTCTATCTCTCCCAGGCTCACCGTTAACGTCTCCAAGCCCCGTGGGAAAAGGCTCAGGGAAGTTTGAGAAGTGGCTCCGAGTGCTGGTAAGAGCTCAGGTCTGGACCGGATCGTGACGATTCCTAAGTTTTGGCACCAAAGGCCCTGCGAAAAAATGGGCCCAGCTAAAAACGCTGGTAAAATCAGTAATCCTGCCGCCCCGGGTTCAACACACGGTCGCTAGCTTAATAGTGCTCCCATGTCGGCCTTAAAAACACATTAAGAAGCCCTCGACCCTACCTCTACTCCTGACCTGTTTGACTTGAGACCCAACACCCCCAGAAATCAGTGTCTCTTCGTTTCCCCGCGGCTACGGCGACTTGCTGCGAGGGCCGTATTTGACGCGGTACTTGTTGATGTTCACATAGTGCAGGATCTCCGGCTGGCGGCTGGTGGTGCAGGGTAAGAGGCCCTCGCGAGCTTCGCCCATCAGCCACTTACTGGTCTCGGCGCCCATGTCGCGGGTCACGTGTTCTTTGGCCCACACGTCCACCCAGTCCTGGAAGCGCTGGTGCAGCCGAGTGCTCACCCTCTCGTGGGACTGCGGAGAGACCAGAGGATGTTAAACACTCAGAGGGTAGACAACTGGACCTGGACTTTAACACCCCCCCACACACACACTCAAATCCAGCACCAGACACTTTTTACGCTGCTATGGACAATCTTGCACTAATGCACATTTCTCAAAGTTATTGAAGTGACTGTTATTTTGTATGTATTGATTGTTGTGCTTAATGTGTGCATATGTATACATCAGGGTTTCCGTTTAGCTGGTCAAATGTATAGAAAAAACGGTAAATTCAAAACCAGCCGGTCAAAATGTCCGGTAATAATTAGGGATGCTCCGATCGATCCGATATTCACGGCCGATATTCACTCTTAATAGTTTGATCTGTGCTCTCTATAAAGGCTGATCAGGAGAGCTGGATCTGATCGATATGGACATAAACGCGAGTGAAGTATAACCGGACGCGAGAGAGAGATCAGATCAGCTGCTTCATAATCACCTGAAGCCCCGCCCACTGTTTAGCGCGCTGCATGAGAAACTGACGGGCTGTCAGGAGAGAGGGAGAGAGAGAGGGGAAAAGAGAGGCTCCGTTTCTCCCGTGTTATTATTCAAAGTTAATGTAAACTTTTGAATAATGTACTTCATCTACTGCAAGTAGTTTGTTTGAATGTAATAATGTTGTTTGTTGTTTGTGGAATCATTTATTGAAAAATGAATCTGAATTTTTCGATCTGTTACGATTATAAACTGAAGCAATATAAAAATGACTCCCATTAACTGAGTTTTAAACATCAGCATCCGGTCATAGTCCGGTAATTACCTGCTAACGGAAACTCTGCTACACAATTCTTATTATTCTTATTATTGAAACATGACCGGTAAGTTTAGAATTTGTCCGGTAAAATTAATTCTTTCCGGACATTTGACCGGTGAGAAAAAATCCTAGCGGAAACCCTGATATACATGCGTCTGTTGATTGTGTATATATAGGATATACATATTTGTATTCGGGATTGTAGGAAACGGTATTTCTCTCTGCCTGTACACACAAACTGAAAGATTGACAATAAAGTTGACTTTGAACAGCAATCATAGATAGGCTTCCTGAGTGACTCATTTTGTTATTGAAAAACAAAATGAGTTTTTTTCCTGACTAAGATAACATGCCTAAACTTTTCAGCAACTAAAACTTATACGACAAAAAAAAAACAGGATGAAGTTGATTTTTTATAATAACAGGGACATTTGAAAGAAGTCTTAAAAGAAAATAAATTAAGAAAATGAACTCTAAGAATACATATTTTCACTAAGCCTTGAACTGAATTTCCTGAATCATCCATTACTGTAACTAGCAGTTGAATAAGAGCGCCCCTCACTGGGGACTCAAAGGATAACACTCAGCTCAGCAGTGATATGTATGCCTTCTTTAAATCAGCCTTCTGAACAGTACAGGCCTTATTTGTAACATGGTTAAACCATACACCCCAGCACGTGCACTCCGCTCTGCATCAGCCAAACGGCTCGCTGCACCCGCACTGCGAGGGGAACCCAAGTTCCCATCAGCAAAAACACGTGGGTTTGCTATCCTGGCTCCAAAATGGTGGAATGAGCTCCCCATTGACATCAGGACAGCAGAAAGCTTACACATCTTCCGGCGCAGACTGATAACTCATCTCTTTCGACTCCACTTCGAGCAATACAATGACTAACAAAGCACTTATATACTAACAAAGGACTGGCTTATCTAAAGCCAGTTGAGTAGCACTTGAAATGTGTTGGCTCTATGAAACCTGATGTACTTATATGATTCGGTTTTCTTCAAGTTTGTATCTTCTTGGTCGAATGCACTCATTGTAAGTCGCTTTGGATAAAAGCGTCAGCTAAATGCAATGTCATATAATGTAATGTTGTACAAAGGATGTGGTCTCGCCATAAAATGATTTTAAAAAGATCGATATCACTATCTGTATGCTAAAAATCCATCCTTTTCCTGGTTTAAATCTTTATGCTAAGCAAAGTTGCTCCTGGCTAAAGCTACATATTTACATAAGACAGCAGTTCTAATCTTCTCCTGCAAGTCTCTAAAAGAAAGGTAATGAGGTTATGTTCCAGGTGCCACAAACCTGAAACCCATAGAACAGCTGTACAAGAGAGCTATTTACATTACATGTCACTTGTTAGACGCTTTTATCCAAAGCGACTTACATACTCAATACTGTGGACAATCCCCACAGGAGCAATTTGGGGTGAAGTGTCTTGCCCAGGGACACAACGACATGCTGACTGCAGTGGGGTTTGAACCTGTGCTCCCCTGATCCGAACACCAACGCACTACCCACTGTGCCACAGCCGCCCAGCTATCAAGGTGTTTGACAGAAAGCCAAATTCATACCACCACTGTACCATCCTTGATAAACACAATTTCTTGAGTTTTGACAATTTTAAGTCTTTTAAAAGTATGTCCTTTTTTTAATAAATGTTTACATGGACTGGCCCCCCCTCCCTCCCTTAGGGGAATTCATCCACAAAAAAGACACTGGACACACTAGGTCAGAAACCAGAGGAGACTGTGAGGCCCACCGTAGACGGACCACTTTCGGTCAAAATGTACTTTCCATTAAAGGCAGCTCATTGTGGAATAGCCTCCCAACTGAGATACGGGATTGTCCCACTCTCAATAGTTTCAAAGGTCAACTCAGAGAATGGTTGAGAAACAAACAGACGTGCGATCACCGCTAAATGCACTTTAACACAGGGGTATCTCCTCTTGCACTTTATATGTCGTAGCTGCTACATTGTACTGCCATGTGGTAAATACTTGTGTGAGCTGCTCATGCTCTTTCTGCACATCATGTATTTATTTTTGCCATGTATATAACTGTCATGTTCATAAATGTTGTATGTGACGGGACTACGGATGGAAATTAGCTCAAAGCAAAAAATCCGGCGCATTTGCACTTGAAAGCATTATTTTGTTTAACATGTTCACCAATGTGCATTGTCCCGGTTCAAACAAACGATTAAATGAAATGAAAATGTCAAACTATTACTTGAACTTATCAGTTTAAATAGGCAACAGCTAGATTGAACTGAAAACACCATAAACAGCTAATAAGGAACGTCGGGGCAATGCTAAATGTTACGTTCAAATACCCCTCGATTGTTTTACTACGACTATCTTATTATTTGATCGGTACAAAATCATAATCATAACTTTGTTGCAAAAATCTCCATTAATATGCACTTTTTCCGATTGTTTCATCAATCGTTATCAATTAACACAAACTCAAAGACACTGCTTCCCTTACAACGTATAAACAGAGTCAGGGAGTAAAGCAGAAATGCATTGAGCAGAGTAACAGAGTCGTTGAAAGGTAGTACCTGGTGAGCTCTCTGCAGCGCCGTGCGTCGGTACATGTAATCCTCCGACTTAAAGACATACACCATCTTGTAGGAGTTGAGTTTGAACATGCACTCCATCTTCTCCTTCTCCATGGACTTCTTGCCTCCCTCGCAGGCCTCCTTGTCCAGCTGCTCCCGGCCCTTCTGGTACTTCCTGATCCGCCTCAGATTCCTGATCACGAGTGCAAAACACAGACGTGATGAGAGTGACTAATGAGAGCCAGCGGAGAGGCAGAACAAATCCATTTGAGGTCATTTAATCAAAAAGGACAAGTGTTTTGCATTCGACTTTCATTAGGGCTGTGTTCAGATTTCTGAGCAAGATGTTATGGAGTAAAAAAGAAAGGTTCCTTACCATTAACATCACCCTATTTGTTCTGAGTCAAAAGAAATAAAACTGCATTCACAATTCAAACAGTTATTTGCAATTTTGACAAATCAAATGTTGTAAAGTGAAAACTCACCTGGTGAGAAACACGGGCTTCTGAGCGAGGTGCTCCCTCAGCTCAGGGGTGGTGGAGTCTGGGTTTAAGTAGCGGCCGACATAATCAGACCAACGCTGCGAACAGAGGACATTCAAAACTAAATTTACAGTACAGATCAGATTTAAAAACACTTACACCAGTATTACCAAAAGGTTGGCAATAGGTGGTCCTTACTAGTTTGTCCACTCCAGCTGGAAAAGTGGACCTTCTTACGAGACAAATTCAAAAACAAACTTTTATTTGCATGTATTCCCTGGATTTGTAGTTCCCTCATATAATATAAAGGTACGTTGAAAGTAGGGCTGAACGATTAATCGATTTGAAATCGAAATTTGAAATGATGCAATTATTAAATCGCAAAGCCTGCGATTCTTTTTTTTCTTGTGTGTCAGTCAGCCACACCAATCAGAAGTGCTGTGCTCCACATGTACCAGTCATTGTTAACCAATCAGAAGTGGCCCATGATAGAAGGTGATAGACAGATTGATCCAATCACCTGCCTAGTATCTTTGAAAGTGCCTGCCCTTTCCAAATGGCTTCCAATGCAGCTTTCCTAGATGGTTTGGTGAAACAAACCATCTGAGTCAGGTTAGTAATGCTCCATCACATGTTATCTATTACAGGGTGAATCTTAAACTGAAGCTTGACTTTAAAGCAACCCAACGGAAGTTTCATGTAAGTTTAGTTCTTTCACTCGTAGCTCGGGCTGCGGGGGTGCTAGAGACGGGAGCACGTCGATACGACCTTCCTAGCCGAATCGAATCGCAATATCTGTCAGAAAAATCGCCATTAGATTATTTCCCCAAATTGTGCAGCCCTAGTTGAAAGATATGACTGATTTTGATATTGAGAGCCAAATAAGAATCACTCACTCTCACTAAATAGCAGTTTGAATGTAAGACCAAATTAAAAGGAAAAAAAAGATTCTAAGTTTTCCTTATTTGGCAGATCACTGACCAGCCGTCCGATTTGTAAAGAAAAGAAAATATATATGTAAAAACATAAATGGTGTGTGGGTGGAGAGTAAAGGAGTCATTTCTTTGTATTCAAACATTTTGCTCACAAGCCAAGCCCTTGAACTGAAAGTCTCCCATTTCTTTGTTACCTCAGCCTCCATGGGCTCGTCTGAGTTGTCCTCCTCCGTGTCGAGCAGCTCCACCAGCAGCTGCACCTGCCCTCTGTTCCTCAAAAACATCACCTGAGAGAGGGACGGAGAACAAGACAGTGTAAGACAACAAGTATGTATTTAACGTGCAACATCAACGTCGTAAGTATTGACATTTGGCAGCAGACATAGGAGTTGTACATCGTAAGTTTTGTCTGTCCGAAATGAGTTTTTCCTTTTTCACCCAAAGATAAAATAAAAACAGTAAAAAGTACGAACAATACGAACATTAGGGAGTGATCAGGACTTCACAGTAAAAGACAAAATCTGACCTATGAGGTTTCAAAAGTAGTTTTTCAAATCATTCTTCAAGTGGAAACATGCAATCTCCCCAGTTTCAAAAACGGGAGGACCTGTGTGAGTTCACCTTGAAGCAGTTCTCGTCGGACCTGATCTGCTCGGCTCTCCGCTGGTACAGGGTCTCTGCAGAGCTCCTTGAAGCCTGAGTGGAGAGCGTTCCTCCGCTGGCGCTGTTAGTGCTCTCTGAGAGGTAGAGGTCCGTTACTTGGACACAGATCTCATCACTGACGATGTGCTGGAGCTGGATGGAGAGAGGGAATCGTTTTAAAAAGTGCCAGGATAATTTTACTGTACTAACGGAGGCTTAATGTGACCTAGAAATGACACACAAAAGGCGCTTTCACACCAAATACTTTTCCCAGGAATAGTTCACCGGAACTTTTCCCCAGAACTTATATTTCCTCTGAACTATTTGGTAAATCGCGTTCACACCGGAATAAATCGGCAGAAGCGCCGACACCTCCTCATCACTACACAGATCCCACGTTTTATTTTGTGTTGCCATAAGTTAGTCTCTCTCCGTTGGTGCGCTGGGCTAATGCTAATGCTAATAATGCTAATGCAAGGAAATAAAATGGCGGCTTTACAAAAACTTTTCAGAGTTTTACGGGGCGTGGTTTGCAATTCGCCCAGCCAATCAGAAATTGGATCCTTTTTCTCCCCAGGAAAGTCCCTGCTCTCTAGCAGGGACTAAAAAGGGGGGAAAGGTTCCCGAAAAAAAATATATTTTTGGTGTGAATGCAACATCCCAGGAACTATCGGAACTATTTCTGGGAAAAGTACTCCGGTGTGAAAGCGCCTAAAGGCTGGAAACTCACCTGCCGGACGATGCTTTGGATGAGCTTGTCCATAGTGAAGGCGATGTAAGCGTGAATGGTGAACATTTCCCTCAGAGAGTCCTCGTACTGAGAAGCCTCCATGTTTCCATCCAGCAGATTCTTCACCATCTCCAGGAAGGATGAGTAGTAATCTTCCACCTCAATGTCCACTGCAGAGAAGAAACAATATTTAAAAAAAGTCATATGGCTGAGTGGATCTATCTGCAAATGAAAAAAGACTAATGGCAATTCAAATCAATTATTTAAATGTGATTTCATTTTAAATCTGAATAGGCGCTTTCACACCGCAGTACTTTTCCCACAAAGGTTCATGAGAACTTAGTTCATGAGAACTCTTTAGTTTTCATGAACTAAGTACAGATCGCGTTCACACCGGAATAAATTCCCTGAGGGAGGATTACGCAAATGAAGCCGCTGACGTCACTTCTTCTTCTTCTGCTTTGGGTTTACTGGCAGGCCGCAAACAACTTCACGGCGTATACTGCCACCCGAAGTCCCCGGCCGGAAGTCCCCGGAGTTGGGGACTGGCTTCAGTAGAAGCTGCTGGGACTCCCAGCAGCTTCTACTGAAGCCTTCAGAGTAAATCGCCAGAACGCCGACACCTCCTCATCTCCACCGCTCCCATGTTTTCTTTTGTGTTGCCATAAGTTAGTCTCTCTGCGTTTCTGCGCTGGGCTAATGCTAATAATGCTAATGCGAGGATAATAAAATGGCGGCTTCACAAAACTTTTGGGGAGTTTTACGGGGCGTGGTTTGCATTCTGCCCAGCCAATCAGAAATAGGAACCTTTTTCTCCCACGAAAGTCCCTGCTCTCTAGCAGGGACGGAAAAGGGGGTCAAGAGGTTCTCATGAACTAATTTTAGTTCCGGATTTTTTTTGGTGTGAACGCGACATTTCGGAACTATATCGGAACTAAAGTGGGAAAAGTACTGTGGTGTGAACGCGCCTAATGACTCCGTGGATAAAAACAAAGTACGTTTTTGTATTTTTATCAATCTTTCGTTTATTTTCTATTAACTTTTTTTGGTTTATTTACGTTATTGTTTAATAATTAAAGACAGACAACTGATTCCCTTCTCTTGCAATATTTGTTTGCAAAAGTAGAATTTCGCAATAGGCCTGCACACATTTTATAAATACTCTTCTCCAGGATAAAAGGGATAGGAATGATGTGTTGGAGAGCAAAAATGTAAAACAAACAAATGCTTTTCTCCTGAATTAAACCAGACAGTATTGTGTTTATTCCCTATGAAGAACTGTGTGTGTGTTGTGACTCACTGGGCTCCTTCAGTCTGAGCTGGATGGCTGGGTTGTCGTTCTTCTCCTTCTTCAGTCCCAGCACCTCCTTCTCCCAGTCTCGTTCTCGCAGCTCGTCCTCGATCTGCCGCTCCGCCTGTCCGTAGAGTTTGAGCAGCCGCGAGCACAGCGTCTGGTGCAGCCGCAAGAAGATGTACCAGTTGTTGTTGACGTAGAAAAGGTTGTAGGCATCGTCGGAGCTGCGTAGCTTCTGCGCCGCCGTGTTGCTGAACAGCAGCTTGGACTTCGACGGGCTCCGGCTGCCGGGGACGCCGTTGTGCTTTTTAGACGCGCCTTCCTCAAGATCCATGTCCTCTTCCTCCTCCTCCTCCTCTTCCTCCTCCTCCACCTCGGAGAGCTCGCCCCTCTGAGAGAACACCATGTCGGGGACGAAGTGGTAGATGATCTGCTTGATCTTGTATTTGTCCTCCTTCTGGATGCCGGCCTGCCTCTTGACGTGGTGGATGATGAGCGCCGCCGCGTCCTCCAGGATCTGACTGTCCTCGTAGGCCAGGGTCAGCTGAGGGCCTGTGGGGGGGGTCGCGTTCTCCTCAGACGCCTGCTCCTGTCGCTGCAGAGCAACAACAAAAAAGTGAGGAAAATGTTTTGTTTACATACAGATCTTTAAAATGATGCATGTCACTGTTCGACTATTCTAGATATTGAAAGTAGAATCATAGAACGTGGAAAAGTGGACCTTCTTACTAGACATATGGTAAGAATAAATTGGTGATCAAATAGATATTAAATGCAACACTGTACCCAAATTCTCCGATGATGATACACTAACAAAATATACGAATACAATTCTAATCGAAGATCTGATCCAGGGTATATGCAGGAATCCTGAAGTCAAATGTAAGACCTTTTAAGACCTTTTTTAAGACCCTTTCTATACATTTTAAGACCTCATCGCCACTTCGAGTTTTAACCGGTTACATTGGCGACACACTTTACCTCACATTGACTATATACAGTATTGATTGTCCTTCCTCCTTATCTTCCAACCATTTGGACGCAAACTTGCATTTCCCCATAACGATGTTGTTTAACAACCGGCGTAAACGGGCCTTCGCGCGCTATCAAGCAGTGAGCGTGTGATGTCCTGTTCAGATGACGTCAAATCCAACGGGATGCCATAAATAAACTACACAGAATCACACTACACACCTACGCAATGATTACATTCAGGCAAACTGTAGAATACAACCTCTTTGGACCATTTATATACTTATTGAAAACAAGCTACAAAATGTAATACCTTGGAAAATGCCGTTTAAAGGTAGGGTAGGTAAGTTTGAGAAACCGGCTCGAGATACACTTTTTGTTATATTCCATGGAATGCTCTTAACATCCCGATAGCAATGAATATCTTAAGTGCTTTGACAAAAAATCCATTAAAAAATGTCATCTGTGGAAGCCGTAGTACTGTAAAAAGCACGACCAATCATCTGAGCCGGCCCGGCTAAAATAACTGGATGGCCTACCTGCCTGTCAGCCTTCCATCTGTGCACAAACTTATCTCGTGCCCTCATTGGTCATGTGCGCGTTCGTGTGTGTTGGAGGAGGGGCTCTGGAAGGAAGTGGCAGATTTCTTCCGGCTGTGTATTTTCAAATTCTAGCGATCTCGAGCCGGTTTCTCCAAAATGACCTACCCCACCTTTAATACTTTTTAATAGCCTTAATTTTCGCTAAATTGATTTATCAACTTTTAATACTTTTTAAGACCCCGCGGACACCCTGTGATCCTAGATAAGCCGGTTGAACATACGCAGAGAACATATGATTTTTAGTGATGCTGAACTCTCCCGTTTATCATTATTTGAGATAGTTTGTGGAAGTTGTTTATGTTATATAAAAACATGACATTATAAACAAAATGCTGACAAATCGGTTTCAATTTCATTTTTTTGTAATGTTCTGAGGTATAGTAGAAAGAAACGCACCTCATCATAAATGCTTTCGATTTCATTCAGCATGGACTTGGATCGAAGCACTTTGGTGTCGTTCTGTTTGAAGTTGACGCCCTGATGGTCGAGAGACTTGAGGTAATACTTCTCGTTCTGCTCCCTCCAGATCTTGTTGAAGCCTCGCTGGGCTTCCCGCCACTCCTCCTCCTTAGTCTTTAACCTGGTCAGAAGAAAAAAGTCAAGTTATTAACTCACACAATGTCTGAATTCATATTTTCAAGAAAAAATGTAGTATGAGTGCAGCGCCTTCAGCGATAGGCTGCTGCATCCCCGCTGTCTCACGGAGAGATACCGCAGGTCTTTCCTTCCTGCAGTGGTCACACACACACACACACACACACACACACACACACACACACACACACACACACACACACACACACCACACACCACACACACACACACACACACACACACACACACACACACACACACACCACACACACACACACACACACACACACACAACACACACACACACACACACACACACACACACACACACACACACACACACACACACACACACACACACACACACACACACACACACACACACACACACACACACCACACACACACACACACACACACACACACACACACACACACACACACACACACACACACACACACACACACACACACACACACACACACACACACACCTTGCTGCTAAATACCAACAAACTATGTGCAATATGTGCTAGATGTGCAATATATATAGATGCCGTTAATAACTGTGTAATATATACCTGGCTGCTAAATCCTTAGAACTGTTACAGGATGTGTATTTTGTTAAATTATGTAACTTTTTATCTTTTATTATATCATAATTTAGTACTTTAAAATAAAATGCATGTCACATATTTTACATTAAGCTGTCAGTGGCTCTTTTTCCTGCTGTAACTACGCAAATTTCCCCTCCGTGGGACTAATAAAGGGATTCTGATTCTGATGAGTGTTGCTTTTGGTGCTTCACATCATAACAATCTGCTGCAACATAATTCATCTCAGGCATCAAAATACTGCTGCAGTCTTTTTTTAAAGTCTATTCCCAGCATCGGGGAATGCAGCTTATAAAAAAGGACACAATAAATCTCAGGAGCCATTTTTAAATCCAGCATTATATTGGCTTTTCCTCCCCTGTGGATGAGTGGATTCATAAGCTGTGGCTCATAACCTCAGCCGGGTCTCTATAAGAAGCTGGTGTCAACACACTTATGGCAATATGTACACAAAGAACGTTGAAAGAAATGTCTGAAAACATGCCCCGGAATACACGATACCTAAAACTCTAGTTAAAGAACATTCGGTACCACTTTACAATAAGACTACCCTTATAAAGGGTTAACGAATAGTTTGTAATTCATTTATTAATTAGGTTGTGAACACTTCATAAATCCTTAATAAGCTTTTATAAGACATGAGATAAACAGGGCACCTGTGACCGGTTGCTTGCCAAATAGTGAGCCCACATTTATCTGTACTGCTAAGCCTTATTAGAAATGGTAGTAACTCATTAATAAATGGTGATTTGTTTTATACTTTACAACAAGGCTCCCTTTTGGCAACTATAAATGTTACTAACTCGTAAATAAATGGTCATAAAGAGATGCCAAGAAACATCAAGATGGATGGGGGGGGAATCAACAATGAAGAAGACGAAGTAGTAGCCAATATAAGGCTTAGTCATCTTGCCTGTGTTGATATTGTCCGGCAGTGTCTCAGTCAGTAGGGGCTTGGACTGGGAGCTGTAGGGTCGCCGGTTCAAGTCCCCGACCAGACCTAAATATGGAGTGTGGACTGCTACTTGGAGAGGTCCCAGTTCACCTCCTGCCCTGCCGTGGTGCCCTTGAGCAAGGCACTGGACATCCCCCTTCCCCCCCCCCACTCCACTCCCATTTCTCCCCGGGCGCTGTACAATAGCTGCCCACTGCTCCTAGTACTAGACTCCTGGTACTAGGATGGGTTAAAAGCAGAGAACACATGTCACTGTGTGTGCTGTGTGCTCTGCATGTGAGACCATTAAAGAGGGTTTCATCCCTCCCAATTCTGTCTATTCTATTCTATGTATGCAAACTATGTTAGAGCTGGTTTATAAATGGTTCTTAATGATTAATAAGGTGTTTACAACCTAATTCATAACCTAATTATAAACCCTTTATGAATCCTTTATAAGGGTAGTCTTATTGTAAAGTGGTACCCAACATTCTATGTGTGCATATGTATAAATGTGTCTGTTGATTGTGTGTATATAGGATAAACATATTTTATCCATATTTTTATATATATATTTGTATTTGGGATTGTGGGAAACGGTATTTTGATCTCTCTGTCTGTACACACAAACTGAATTGAATAAAGTTGACTTTGATTCTCTCAAAATAGCTTTTTCCACATATACAGATAGCCTTGTTACAAAGGAAACTAAACATTAGTCAGGATAAGGTTCACCCCCACCTCTTTAGCACGATGGGCACAGACACAGCCGGGTTCTTCTTGAGGCCATCCAGGATGTCGGGCGCCTTGTCTCCGTATATCCTCTGGATGGCTTTACGGTGCACGACCTCCGAGGAGCCGCCCATCGTGTTGTCCAATCGGAACTTGGCCTGCTCCTCCGCCGACATGCGGGACAACTTCCTCTGCACCGCCTCCAGCACTTTGATGGTGGCCAGGTTGGTCTCCAGCACTACGTCCAACTGTGGGGGAGAAAACACAGGGGTTTTAATATCCATTGCTGTGTGTTGCAAAGTTTCCGTTAGCCGGTAATTACCGGACTTTGACCGGTAAAATATGCTGAAGACCGGCAAATCTAAATCTCTCCGGTCAAAATAATTTCCCTTTAGCGCAATACCACATCAGTTGCGCCACTTATGTGACAGACAAGAAGAGTATGTGACAGACAAGAAGAGTCAATTCTAATGTCTAACACTTAATGTGGAGAAAGAGATGTCCTGTATGGGTTGATTGTGCGTTGATCTGTTGGTAATGCCTCAGGGTTCCGGTGGGCATGTAAACAAATGCATAATGCTGTGCTATACTTTGCGGCCTCACCCGGTTGCATAGCGACGCTTATTGTTTAGGTGTCTTTTGATAAGCAGGTAGTCATATCATTAGCTAGAACTAGCTAGATCTGATCGATATGGACATAAACGCAAGTAAAGTCTAATCTGACGGGAGAGATCAGCTGCTGCTGACGAGTCGACACGCATCTCTGCATGATCACATGCAGCGGTGAGCAGAGCAAAACACACACTTCAGGTTAGAATATCACACGTATCTATTTTAATTACCTCTCAAACTACCTAAACTAGTTATAGATATGTTTAGTTTTACTGTCGGGTCACTCATTACTGGATCAGCGAGCTGCATGATACTGGCGGGCTGTCAGGAGAGAGAGAGAGCGATCCGTTTATTATTCCCGTGTTATTATAAGTTACTGTACACTTTTGAATAATGTAGTTAATCTACTATAATTAGTTTGTTTAATATCGAATCATATCAATTTGTTTTAAAGCTCAATAAATAACAAAGAAGACCTTTGACCGGCACTTTTCTCATTTTGTCCTGAAGATTTAAACTTTAACGGACATTTTGACCGGCAAACAAAAATTCTAACGGAAACTCTGGTGTGTTGATGTGCAGTCTGGAGTTTTTAAATTCAAATGAAGTTACTAAAATGTTCCAACCATGTCTAAATTACCCTACGTCTATCAAATAAAAACAGAAACATACATTTCCCTTTCATCTCAACAACATTTATTGTCAATTTTGGAGCAGAATACTTTTTATATAGAGACACATAAAACTCGTATGGGTCACAAATACTCAGAGATTTAAGAAACTATAATAAATGATAATAATTTAATTTGAAAATGTTGTTTTAGCTCAATGAATGAAAGTAAATAATCTTTATCTTTAGAAAAGCTACAAACAGACCTTTTGCCAGTTAATTTTTTCTTATTCTCTTTATAATACTTTTGCAATACTTATGTTCTACTTTCTTTCCTAGAGACAGATAAGTCATTGCTAGTACTGTTGTTTGAATGTTTTGATATTTGCAATGTTTTGCCATTTCCCCCCCACCTGTGGTGAGATCAACCGACAAGGTGTAAATATTTGATGTCCCTGCTCACCTCAAAGCGCTCGTCCTCACATCTGTAGATATTCTCCTCGTACTGAGTCTTCTTGGAGCTGACAAACGTGGAGTCCTCAGACCAGGAGGGGAAGGAGACCCAGGTGTCATTTAAGACCTGGACACGGCAGAAACAAACACTGTCATCTTAAAGGGTCTTTATCATACGTGTGATTTGTTCAATTGTTTAATCACTAAATTGGATAAGATTGATCAAGAAAAGACAATGGGAGTTTCAGTTTACCTGTCATAGAAGTAATAACAAAACTTGAGTCATTATACAAAAGTATGGCATTAATAAATGTTCCATATTTAACTCTTAACTATAAGTTTCCCCATCAACTGTTGCCGCTCTTACCTCTTTACAAAGTGGAGTTCTGCCGGTGCATTTGGGCTGCTGGTAGCTTTTGGGCAGAGCTCTGTAACTGGAGCCTAGTCTCTTACAGGAAGCATAATCGATCTCCATGGCGATGCCCTCGGTGGCCCGTTCCTTAGGGTACGCTTCGATGTGGGACATTTCCCGATATCCCAGGAAGTTTTTAAACCAGTTGAACAGCTCTGGGAATTTTCTGCATAACATAAAAAAGGGAAAAACAAATGTATGACATATACAGTTGCACAAAATATTTTAAAGTAATATTCCAGGACTGATACTCACCCTAAAAAAGGCAGCACCAGCTGCACGAGTTCAGCCCTGGAGATCACCTCCTGGTTGAAGATGACCAGGCACCGCAGGAAGTTGTCGTAAGCCTCTGCACTTCGCAAGGCTTTGCGCACCTGAAGAGAACAATTAAATATAACAACAGTATGTAACAGAGCCGAGTGGAGGTATACAACAGAAGCTAAATAACTTAGCAAAGCTTAACTGTTGTCATATTGAAAGGTTTTACTTAACCTGTTAAGCCCCAAGCCTGTTTGTCAGGCCTCGGGCTCGAAAATGACATTACCAGAACAAATTACCATATCTTCACTTCTAAAAGGGGTAAATTAATCATCTTTTTTCTCAAAGCAATGATAAACCTGTGAGTTGGATGTAGAAAAGTCAGAATCAATATATAATTGTTTTATTGTAAAGTAAATTCAGATTGAACATAGTAAAAGAAAATGTAAATTATAGTGTCCGTCCAAACATAAACCATGACTTGATAGTGAAAACCACCCTTCAATGATGGGTAGTAGACTAAAAGCTTTAGGAATCCAAACTATAACATATAATAAGTACCATGTATCAAGATTGATGCAAAACAAGTGACATTTGACCTTTTTAGAGAGATTTAGCAACAAAAAAAACACGTCTGGGGTCATTTTGCCGTTTCTCTGGAACCCATTGGTCGATTTTGGTGATTGACATCTCTTTTTAACCGTTAGAGCCAATAGAATCAAGGGGAAGTTCCACATACACACACACACGTTACCAAATAAGGAGTGAGAGTGACGCGTAGCCAGAATACCTAAAACAGGAAGCTGTCATACACTCTGGAAGCTATCATTAGCAGCTAATATGAAAAGTCAGTTTTTGACATAAAAATTATGGATTATCAAAAAAAAAAATTGATTAACCTTCAGCCACATTTTAATGCCATTGAACACAACTTTTGATCAGAATAACAGCTAAAGGTGAGCATATCTCCGTGTTTTGCTACCCAAAGCTACGTCGTGTGTTGTCTGGTTTTGCTTCCCCTGTCGCGAGTTCTGATCGCTCAGTGATGATACTTATATTTCTAGAATCTGTGGAATCTCAGCTTGCTAGCAAAGCTTGTTTGTGCCGATCCGATAAGTAATAAAGTATTTATAACTAGAGTTCTGTGCTAAGTGCGTTAGCATTTTTTCGCTCAGGGCTCATTTAGACGCTTCTTGTGAGACTTGTGTTTGGTT
Organism: Trematomus bernacchii; assembly: GCF_902827165.1. Lineage (NCBI taxonomy): Eukaryota > Metazoa > Chordata > Actinopteri > Perciformes > Nototheniidae > Trematomus > Trematomus bernacchii. The sequence continues at coordinate 3,717,284 of NW_022987778.1, forward strand.
TCGGTAAAAATTGTTCATACCGTCAGTTAGCTGAGTTTCTTCCCGTTAAGTGAGTATGACACATTCATAGTTTATTACATTTTAAGAAGCCCTGAGACACAGTTTCGTGAGGTTAAATCTATAATAGTAAACTGTCAATTCTTGCCAATAGAATACACCTCTCCGTCTCGCTTTTTCAAGCTTGTGCTTTATGTAAAATGCCATCTGCTCAACTTGTGATTTGCTTCCTTCCTTTACAACCTGAGTCAATATCCTATCATTTAATGACTGTTTGCTTCACATAAACAAAATGATGAAACACAGCAAACACAAAAAAGCTCACCTTCTCAAAGAACAGAGATTCTGTCCCGACTCCATGCTTGCTGGCCTCTGCCACCGAGGAATCTTTCAAGTTCAGTAACTTGGGCTTTTTCTGTAGCGTTAGCAAAACAAAAAGCAAGAGGACATTAGTACAGTCATTACAAAAACAAAAAAGGAAATTAAAAAGCAATAGAAGTGCACTATAGCTTCACCAGTAGTTGAGGATGTACCTTGATAGGGGGCGTGGCCACTGGAGTCGGATGCCGGCGGATCGGGCAGCCGTTCTGATTGGGCCGCTGTTTGTTGTTGAGCTGCAGCTTCTTAGCAGTACCGCCATGGTCGTTCCGTACAGCCTCCGCCTTCTCAGCTGTAGTCTTACTCAACAGCTAGGGGGAATAATACACAACACTGTTAAAGACCAAGGTACATGTACATGCTCTCTTACACTCTGGGAAATCTATCTAAGGTGGAATATGGAGAGTTTAATTGGTACAAAAGCTCTAAGTAGGACACCAGTGCCAGCACATCTTCCGTGAAGTAAGAGGTACAGTTCTCCGCTCACCACTGAGCTGTTGGCGTCGGGCAGGAATTGGCCAAACTCTGAGAGCAGGTCCTCTTGGTTCTTGAAGAGCCGGGCCACCTGAGCGTACACCTCCTGCTCCGTCAGCGCCGGGGTGTAGTTCCCACCGGCCTCCTTAGCGTTACGCTGCTCCTTCTGTAGTGGATGAACATAGGTTTAGTGGGATTGATTTACTCTTACTTTTTTAAAGAACTGTTTGTTTGTGTGAAACGTCCTGTATTAATAAAGTTGATCTCTAGAACTATATGAACGTTTACAGATGACTTCTCTCTAAGTTTACAAACGCACTTCCCTGTTACTTATGTCAGGACTGCATCTACAGTGGGTTGAAAAAGGTAACATTTCGGAGATTAGATTTGCCATCATGTCACTGATCCAGCAAGGCCAAACAAAGCTTAGGAAAAGTTCAAGGTAATTAAACAGCAACATTTTAAGTTTCACAAATAAGAGCAGTGTGTTGAGGGCAGCCCTTCTATATTGAGAGCTCTGCATTTTAAGCCCTGAGGAACAGAAACTATAACCATATGAAAACAACACGGTCACAGCTATGTACTGACACTTCTCTACCAAGTGTGTGAGAACCTCTCTTAGTCACAACCACAAGTCTGCAGCTCTCCATATCACTATTGCACCCTTTCATATGAGCAACAATATAATTGTATCTTTTAAAAAAGGGACAAAACACTAAAGCTCCATTTAGTTTCAGTTCAGCCCCTGACCTGGTACGTGTGGAGGATCTCCAGGAAGGCTTTGTAGATGTCGGGCTGGCCCTGAAAGCGGTTCTTGATCTTGTTGACGTAGTTGATGGCGTGGTTGAACTCCACGGGCTGGTTGTTCTGCATGGGTGGCCCGGTGGGGGTCCCGCTGAGTGGAGGGTGGAGCTGCATGGGCGGGGAGCGAGGAGAGGGGAAGGCCGGGATGGACGGATTGCTCTGACTGCTCGGTGTCAGCGCCTGGGGCTGAAGAGGCTGGAAGGACACAACAGTGAAGGTTAGAGTGGTGCAGGAATGAGTCCTAAAACCTGGAAATTAGTTAGCATTTTAGCTATCATGAATGCTTGTCTCAAAGTCAACATATTTTTGATAGTTCTTTTGGTAAGATGCCTGATATAGGGTCTGTGGTTAACACAGGTCTATGAGTTTTCATGTTTGGTTTTACAACATGAAGTATGTCAGTAAACACAGCACTCGTGAATGTCTAAGGCGTCATAAAAAGGTGGTTGTTAACTTGTGAATAAATGGGACTTCTAAACGTCCCCACGCTGGCACGAGTTCGACCTTTAGCTTAGTGCTGGTGAATTTAAGTCATGGGACCAGCTGTAGTTTGTTTATAGCGTTATACCCTCTGGCTTTTGCATTCACACTTTAACTTTTATAAAAGTTGTGTTAAAATGTGGAAATGATCCTGCCAAACAAAATGTGTAATTATCATAAACGTTTGTCTGTCATTGAACTCATTCCAAAAGCCAATGAAAAATTCCCATTGCTTTTTGTCAAGAGACCCCTTGAGATAGATAGATAAGATAGATAGTACTTTATTGATCCCAAATTGGGAAATTGTTGTTGATGCTAACTTCAGGGTCAGCCTACAAAAACACGTCATGCCTGTGAACTGCAAAACATTTGATTTGTATTTGTTTTCAAACAAGATAGTGGAGAAGGGAATAACAATTGATATGTGGGGATTGTTGTGGAAGTCGGCAGGTGTCCACTCAGAGTTTCTCACCTTGCTCATCTTGGCGGGGGTGGGCTGCGTCAGAAGGGGCGGAGCGGTGGTGGTGGCAGCAGACGGGAGCTGGGGCGGATGGAGGGGCGCTGCTCCTGTTAGTGGGATGTTTGAGACTGAAATGCCATGCGGGGTGATGTGGTGGATCTGACCAGGTGTGGTCACGTTGACCAGGTCGTTGCTCTGGACCTCGATCTTGTAGCCCGGCGGCAGGAAGGTGTTGAAGCCCATGATGAGGTCAGGGTGACCTTTGAAGAGCTGTGACACTCTGCTGATGACCCCCGGAGTGTCAATACTGGAACAACAGCAACGAAAAAGACAGAATGAATTTAAATCCACCATATCTGGTATCCTGTGAATCAAGTATTTAACTGAAGCTCCTATGTTTAAAAAAGTACAATAATTTTAAATACTGCAACATCATGAATACATGAATCCTAATAACCCTGACTCAACAAATGTAAGTTTGCAAGTTAAGTTTTGTTGGTTAAGGATCAGATTGTATCTACTAAAAAGTTGAAAGAAACCTGGCTCAATCATACTACAGTGTAGGACAGTTTTTAATGATTTAACCAGTAGGTTGTTGTGGTGTCCATAATCTGTCATTCACTTTTTCCGTTATCAATCTTTTTAACTGATGCATGTGGGATAAAACACAACCCATTAAAACTCAAATAGTTACATTTTTCAGGAAGTGCATGTCAGCTATGGCTGGACAATCTTGCAGCTATGGAGCCTCTGCATGTGAATGTTTGTACACACTCAAATAAGCAAAATGGTGCCTTTAGATCCTTCCATATCTTGTAGTTATCATGCACTCTTAGCAAAAAAATGGCCCCGTATTAATGTGCATTCACAAATGGCAAAATATTGCTATTAGCTCATAAATAGCAAATGACCAAAATAACAGATTTTGATCAATTGTTAGTTAGAGAAAATAGAGAAGTTGTTTCAAAGCGAAACCAATGCTGTCGGGGGTTTTGACTTACAAGTTGTTGTGAAAAATAATGATGTTATATTTAGTCAAAATCTCATCATAATGTATTTTCCTAATCTGACAGATGCAGCAGCGACCGTCATCCTGCTGTACTTGGGATGTGACTCGGGGTGCATTCAAAGGCTGCCAACATCGTGGGGCATTGAGAGTTTTACCAAACAAAGAGCAGAGCATACCCTTTGAACTTCAGATTGTTTTTAAACAAATGCCAGCTTTACCTACCACCTGTGACAGGGACAACAGACCGTGCAATGAGGTCAGTGAAAACATACTAATGGTCTTTGTGGAGGCCACAAAGATGGAAAGATTGAAAGGCTAGAAATTGACGGCACGTTTTTTTGGGGACATGTGAGAATGGTTCTGGTAAAATTGCTATTATGCAAAAAATAACTAGTCTATTTGAGATGTATGGCCCTTTCCTTTGGCTTCTACATTTAAAAGACCTGTTATATTAGGTGCCATGACCCTGTAGTTAAAAAGGTAGGACAGAAAAAGTAAGGACACTTAAAATATAGATTCTGGCTTAATTCCCACTACATTTCTCTCTATATTCAAACATTGGCCTCACCTTTGAGACTTGAACTCTTTCATTATGTCCAGAAAGTCGTTGTAGACCTGAGGATGGTTCCCAAACTGCAGTTTCACTTGATCCAAGTAAGACAGAGCATCTTCCACCTGAGGGACAGAGGGAAGAGGGAAAGTCAATTTCACCAACATCTGCCAATCTGTTTCCTTCTAGATTCACTGATTTTGATATATAACCCAATATTCAAGAAGTAAAAGAGCTATTAGTTCATACAACAAATCAACAGTGACAATTAACCACAGCATTGCATTTTGAAATCTTGAGTAAATAAACTAATATTTTAACCCAGGTCTTAAAGTGTTCATTATTAGCTCCACTAACTATTTCAAACAGCGTTAACCCGTTAAGCCCCAAGCCTATTTTTCAGGCCTCAGGCTCGAAAATGACATTCCCAGAACAAATTACCATAACTTCACTTCTCAAAGCAATGATAAACCTGTGAGTTGGATGTAGAAAAGTCAGAATCAATATGTAATTGTTTTATTTTAAAGTAAATTCAGATTGAACATAGTAAAAAAAAAAAAAAATTATAGTGTACGTCCAAAAAAAAAAACATGACTTATAGTGAAAACCACCCTTGAATGATGGGATAGTAGACTAAAAGCTTTAGGAATCCAAACTATAACATAGAATAAGTACCCTGTATCAAGATTGATGCAAAACTAGATAATCCATCTTCATATAGTTTGAGCCTAGGTTTCAGTTTTCAGAGCGTAACATAGCTTTCGACTGCGTGTGCGTCACTCTCACTCCTCAATGGTAACGTGTGTGTATGTGGAACTTCCCCTTCGATTCTATTGGCTCTAACGGTTCAAAAGATATACGTCACCTCCGTGAAGCTACGTGTTGTGATGTCTGTTTTCGCTTCCCCTGTCGCGAGTTTTGATCGCTCAGTGATGATACTTATATTTCTAGAATCTGTGGAATCTGATTGCTAATCGATATCTTGTTTGTGCAGATCCGATAAGTAATAAGGGTATTTTACCTTGAGTTCTGCGCTAAGTGCGTTAGCATTTTTTCGCTCAGGGCTAATTCAGAGCCTTTGTTATCACCCTTGCGTTTCATTTAGCTAAAAAATTGTTAATATCGTCAGTTAGCTGAGTTTCTTCCCGTTAAGTGGATATGACACATTCATAGTTTATTAAATGTTAAGAAGCCCTCAGACGCTGTTTCTTGCAAGATGTTGCATTTTGTCCCCGCCTGCGGGGGCATGGGGCTTAACAGGTTAAAGAGTAAACCAGCCTTTTTACCAACCATAACATTGGTCCAAAGTAGTAGAATCTAACAAATCAACATACCATTTTATGGGCTAAAAATACACAACGTTCGCTAAATTCCGGGTTTTACATGGAACGTGACAAGTGTGAGAATCTGTAAAAACTAAATGGGCTGACTGACCTTGAGCCTCTGGAACTGCTGGCCCTGTGCCGAGGCCAGGGGAGCAGCTGTGTGGCTGTGCCCTGACATCACTGAGGGCCCGTGGGACTGGACTGCTGGGCTGTGGTGGTGGGACCCCCCGTGGACCGCTGGGCTCGGAGCATGCCCATGCCCGCCACTGTTCTGGGCCACGGTGGGAACCTGGGAGAGCAGAGATACCTATGACAGGAATGGCAAGAAGTTAACTTCAGTATATCAGGTGGGTTACAACAAAAACAAGCATGTAAATCAGGGGCGTCCAAACTACGGCCCGGGGCCAAATGTGGCCCGCGGGCCATTTTGAACCTTCCCTCAGCAAAAAGTATAATGGAATATGGCCCACAAATGAAACTTGTGCTTTTCTTATATTGTACTTCTTAAATACAAATGTACAAATAAATTACAAAGTAGTATTCATGTGTTAATAAGATCACTTTTCAAATAAATTCAGTAAATTAAGTAAACATATCTTAGTTGAGAAGAAAAAAGCCCAATGACTTATTCACATAACAAGCTTGAAATACACCCTTCCTATTTCTCATTAGCCATGCTTTAGTCTCTAACAGGCAGCACAAACTGACAGTCTAATCTATGAGACACAAATGACTTAAAACTGCTGTTTGACCGAGTTTTTAACTCTTAAATCAGGAAGCTTAAAACAGATCTGCAGTGGACGGGCAGAGCCTACCTGGTATCCCTGGGGGACGGAGTACTGGACGCCTGCTGTGGGCTGCATGTTGTCGGGCACTGCCTCATACACAGCCGGGGCAGGGGCAGGTGCCAGGACCCGATGCTGGAAAGCCTCCGCGTTGCCAGCGAGGCGCCGCTGCTGGGACGCAAAAACCGTTTCCTGATCCTCCAGTCGCCGCTTCATTATGAACTCATACTCGTAAGAGCTGAGAGACCTGCGGATAAAAAGCATATGGAGATCATTTAATGCGGGAATCCATTAAATCAGCCACTTGATTTCATTTATTGCTTTTTTGTGGAGCATATGGCAGTTATTATTTGTTTTACTTCAAATGTGAATTTATGGATACACACAGTGCCAGCTAGAGGCTTCTGTTGTTAAGCTTGGGAAGACAAATATTACATAGTCTGTGACCATAAATCCAATGAAACACCCAATGCTTTTAGTGGCCTGAGGGTAAACAGAGGTCAACTACATGGGCGTGTATTGATTGACTGACATGTTATAGCCCATGTCGATGTTGGTGTGGTACTTTGAAGCATTTTCTTTTTGAAAATAGGTTTGTGTGTGTTGTCACTGATTACATTTTTGAATAAGCTAACAGACGTCACATGTTACTCAAAAAGCGTACAGAGTGCTGATCAGCTCCAACCTTGAACTGCATTATGTAAGAAAATGATTGTGGCACAGATATAAACAGTAATAACAGTACACTCAAATTGTTTACAAGTTGACCTACTTTGTCATCTTTTTAAGTTCCTCCTGTCAACTGCAGAGATATCCCTGACGTACAACTCTTGGTTATCCAAGTAATAAATAATGATACTATTCTGCATGACACAAATATTAAACATCATGCAACTTCATCCCCAAGGTCTTTCATGTACTGTACAAAAAGTGAGGCGATCACTGAGGGATAATGCGATGATTAAATGCCTCTAAATGTTACCATGCCTTGAATGTAAAGCTTGCAGTCTCCGTAGCCAATGAAACACAGACAGCCTACGTCACCGATGCAACAAACAGGTGCTCGCTGTGGGAACGTGGGGGAGCCAGCCTGCCATTCACAACTTCCTCAAGACAGCAACAACTGCACAAACACGTCAATGAATTGCGTTAAAACAAAGAGAAAGCTCAGAAACCCGACGGGGAAGAACATAAAGTACGTTTCAAACCCCCAACGTCGAGAAAAAGTCACACTGTCAAGCTAAAGTGGACTCGACAACTATAGAGTCTCGCTCTGAACAGCCGCGGCCAACGAAAACGAGGCTGTGGTGCTCGTAGATACTTCATTTTGACTTGGTTTAATATCGTTAAAGTCACAAAAAGGCAAATGCATATATGATTGCTAGACACATGCTAACAACAGCGCTTCACCATCCCCTTTATGGCCTGGCATCACAAGCACCGACCTCGAGTTACAGCCACGACGCTTTCTTGACGCCCGCCATTTAGAGCGTGGCGCAGGACAGCAGCAAATTACACTCCATTTCAAACAGGTAAGCATGAAAAGTAGCTGAATTGCTCGCCTCCTGGCTGCCTTTCTACGTAGAAGTATACGAAAGCAGTTTTTGTATTAACTACGCGGATAACTTGTTTTGTCGACAGTGGCTGTGAGCTGCCAGTTAGCTAGCTGGCTAATGTAAACAACATGAGTACCCCAGACACCGAGCACCTAGCAGGGAAGCACATGCAGCTAACCATTAGCGGCTGGTTCGCTGTTACTGTAACATCTAAAGCCAGCATTAGTTATCGATTTATTAGAGAACTCATGTCGGGTCTAGTTTGAGGTAATTGAGATTAAAAGCAACATTGATTTCCCATGTGGGGTACTTAAAACGGCTACTAACGGTAGATATAGCTAAAGCTGTGTTAGCTTGCTGAATGAACTCACCCCTCTCCCAAATAGCGAGCTGAAGAACGCAAATGATGCTTTGATTATCCGTTATTTTTCTGGTTACCTGCTTACTCCTCAGGCCGGGGAATATACCACAGTGATGTATATGCTAAAAGCAACTTATCATCGGCGTGTGATTTAAAATAAACAGTTCAAGCTGCAAAGTGAAAATCTCCCCGAGAGAGGAAAACAATCTCCGTTCGGTTGGCTCTGGGAGGAGGCGGGGTTTCCGTGTGTAGCCCCGCCCCGACACTGGCTATTGGTCGGTTCGTTCAGAGGATCCACGGAAGGGCGGAGTGATGTCCCCGGATTTGACAGCTTGAACTGTCAATCAAGGATTTCCTCGCACAGTGTCCATGCACGCCCATTTTGACTTGAAGCGCGACAATATCAGCAGTGAGAGGAGTCCCGCTTGTATGGTCAACTACAAGCTTGTTAATGAAAATAAGTCCTCGTATCTTACTTTTTGTGTTTTTTATGACAAGCCTGTCTCTTTGTCCTGCAGGACTTTCTTATCCTGCACAATATCTGCACACCGGTATTCCTACATGACTCTTCCAAGACTGCAAGTATTCATGATGGACTTGTTGTATTTGTATAATAGTGTTAATAAAAAAAGAATCAGAGGTTGCATTAAGCAATTGTTTTTGAAATGCACATGTTTTAATAAACTTGACTGGAAAAATGATCTTGCATTGCTTGCCCATGTATACACAAGCACACACTCAGTCTCACTCTCATAAATACAAATACTAATAGCTTAGAATTGTTGTCAAGGAGTATTTAGAACATTTATATTGTACATTTTAGGAAATTGTTTATATCCATTCGTCAGTTAATATGTATGTGTATGTATTTGCCTGGTTTACCTATTTTGGAGCATCTCCTTTCAGCCCACGATGGACATGTCAGCTTTATTTTTGCACAAAACTAGTGCAGTAGTAGTACTCCTTTACTAGGATATTATCTAGCCCCAGGGTTTCTGTATGTCAGTTGGTTTGTGGTAAATTGATAAAACAACATGTGAGTATAATTAAACAAAATAAATAATAAAGGTCTCAATACGTTTTTACACATGACCCCTCTGCAGGACAGAGACAGAACATGTTTACCCTGTGTGACCCTTGGTAACCAAGCCTTAAAGTGTATCTTACTATATGTAAATATAGATTCAACATATCAATACTCATTCAATCAAACATCTTGCTTTATATCTAAAATACAACATATCTAGTATTAAAATAACCAGGTAGGACACAAACATTTCATTTTATTATGTATTATTATATTCTGCACAGTGAGTCCTTTCTACATATCTAGCAAGCCTACTTCCTGGACTTTGGTAACACGTGACTCTGTATGAGGGAGTTTGCTTTTGCACTCGAGTCCCGCCTCTTTTTAAACACTTCAGCCAATCACTGCATTCAACCGTCATTACAAATCCCAAAAAGGTGGAACTTCCAAAATAAACCATCGCCCACGACAGGCGGAGCTGCAACACCAGCCCGGGATTCCTCATTCCAGCCTGGCAGGCAGAGGAGTCAGCACCGTAGGCTGCTCACACACACATTCACCACACAATACTCCACTATCCTCCCGACTGGCTTTCCCCACATTACTGCTAGCCTCTTTTGCAAAACGTATGCTCCAGACCGAGAGCAGTTTTGACCAAAAAAACCATATTTGGAAAATTTAAATTTAAATGCACTATTCGAGTATTCTTTGGCAGCTTAGCAAGTATTCTATTTTTAAGTTTTGTGCAAAAGCATGCAAGGCTGTGGAGATCCCTCTCCGAACAACACGGTGCCCACGGAGGAGGATCAGCCCCCCTGCATGCACTCCGCGTCAGTCGACGTGCGTATTTACAGTCTGCACTCTCCAAACAAAAGGCACTAAAATGCATCATCTGGTAATTGACGCTTTTGCATGTACGCTGGTGGGCACGCACGGTGAAGTAGGGCCTATAGGCGACCCGACACTGCATATTTTCAGGGCGGCAAAGATCCGATCCAGTTGCCCTTACTAAACAATGCCAAAGTCAAACGGAACGGGAACTACGGCGTCGCTGCCTGTGTGGAAACATCGGCCATTCTCCGCGATCCCAAATAACACGCAGACGCATTTCTCTGCAGAGAAAGAGGGCGACCGAGCACCAAACAAATCCTATTCTTTGTTTACTTCAATAGTGGGGAGTAAAATGTCTAACCTGCCTCACCACAACAACTCCCTCCCCCCTACGGATCCATTAGCGTTACATGCTCACACATCGCTGCAGACAAAATGTTTCCAGACAGCGAGATGCCTCACATTTACAACACAGCCCGGAAAGAGTGTTTACTAGCCCACAAAATGACGTCCTGCAGATTTGGCCATCTATCGTGTTATGTTTCTGGCTATTTTGTTGTCGTTTACGACCGTAAAAAGCCCCCTTGAATTCATTTAAAGACACAAAGACGCGCGACTGACCCCAAGACGCTTTCCGTCTCGACATAAACATCGTTCACTTGTAATAGCAGCAATAACAATGGTATTATTTAGTTTAACCAGCTGTTACATACCCAGGAAAAAGACTCCTTACTCCGGATTCGTGTTTGTAACAAAATAGTTGGAGACGCCCCCCTCCGTTTGCATTGGCGCATACTGCCATCCACGTCACTTTATTTTGAATATCACCCGCTAAAAGTGAAGCAGCAGCAGGGAAACAACAGAGTCTCCATGGCTATCATCTAACCTCACCATCTCCACAGTGAAGAGAACTCACTGGGAACTGTGGCCTTATGTTGTTAGGCTCATCTAATAAACTGATATAGGTATACTTTATTACTAGTATGCCCTCTTTATTTAGTTTTGAATACTTTACTCCACTAAAGGCTACTTCTTACTCCACTGCATTTTTGACAGAGCAAGATAGTTGACTACATATTTGGCAGATTCAGCTTTTGTTAACGTATGACTTATCTTTACAATCAAAAAGAAAGAAAAGAAAAGAGACACAAACAGTCATGGTTACAAGTGACAATAACGAGGGGCCTATACATTTTCCATTTTCAGCATTATTTTGCCATAAATTGTCATTTTTTCCCCCCAATTAAGTAACATTTCCTCTCACTCTAAGCTAAAGTTAGTTCAATAATATAAATCACCTATCTAATTCAATGAAGCCCTAACAGAACCAGCTACATCATTAACATAGTGCTAATATGTAAATGATCCGTAATGTTAAAGCTAGATCAAATAATACAACAATTTGAAACGGCTTGTATCTGCTTTAAAGCTTTCACTTTAGATACTTCGAATTTCTGTACATTTATTGCACCAGTCAAATATTATATAAATGAAAATACACTGTAAACTTTGCTTTAAATCTTCTTTTTCCAAGGCCTCTAATAAGGTAACAATGCTGTGATTATAAAAAGTATAATGTCAATTGTTTACCTTTTCTTCTGAAGATTGAAATTAAGGAAACAACTAAAATTAGTCTCTCTGGCAAGTTTGAAATGATACTATTCCCTTCTGGCCGGGAATACTATCATTTCAAACTTGCAGCAGCTCCATTCATGTATTGAAGGCTGAGTTATATGCAACAATGTGACACTTCTCCAATTTCTGAAAAACTCACAATATATTCACACAAAACTAGTAAATTATATCTCACATGGTTTACATTTGTAGTTTGTAAGATGTACTCTGCCCTACATTGTTGCAGTAAAAGGCTCAGGAGTGACAAATACAGAAACAGTCATTATTTCTACATCTTAGCTTTAGGTTTTAAATGGGATCATTAGAGGTGATGATCAGAGGTCTTTGATCTAAACGTTTATTATTTTTAGTATATCTCCAGGTGTAGGATTAAGGGCCTGTGATTCAGTGACACTTGTAAAACTGAATTACTGGCATGCCATTTAAAAGTAACTGTCACCGTGATCTTTAAAAGGCGTTCCATCTATACAAAAGGGTTCTAGCATCTGAATGTTAAGACGTGAAAATGCCGGCAACAACAAGCCAAATTAAACATCTACTCAGCTTCAGGGTAAATTAGATCAATACTAAACAAAAGGTTTCTGCTTACACTTAATACTGATCTCAGACAGCTGCTCTGTTATACTGAGCAGAGAGCGGTAATTCTGCCCCGAGGACATCATACCACACCAAAAAATAAGCATTGTTGAGAGAGAAATACCCACACACTGCTCCCAGCATGCTTCACGGCTGCAGTGTTACACAGTACTGGGAGTAGTACACGTCATTTTGTGGGTATTCCTTTTTCAACGCTGATGCTTACACTGCTCACTTTGGTGTGGTTTGAAAACCCCACAGTCTAGCTAAATTCACTGTATTTATTGAGTGTTTGCAGCAGTGTAGGAGTCTTACTGCAACCCCCAGCCCTATGTTTCAAAAGAAAATGTTTGTTTGTCCTTCAGCTGTCAGCTCAAATGAATGGTAATCTTTACCTGCCTTGTAATGAAAGAAGACTTTGGTTTAGGTTTGATTGTATGTAGGAAGTTTAGAAATCTTCAAAACCTATAGACAGGGTTCTTATGGTCATTAAAAACCTGGAAAAGTCATGGAGATTCAAAATGCTAATTCCAGGCCCTGGAAAACAATATTTTTCCCAAAGTTTTGGAAAAGTCATGGAAATGTAACTAAAGTTGCTTCAAATACAATTTATATTTTATCTAATCGCCAAAATAGTAATACTATAATGATAATAAATACTGTATCGTATAGTAATGAAACGTAAAATGGCATTTAACTGACGAGGTATTTTGCTGGTGAGAGATTTTAGTTGCTTTAGCCTGTAGAAGCTAGTAAGCCTATTTGATTTGTTTTAGATAGGCACAACATGTTTCATATGCAGACCTTATTTTCCTGTTCCATGTTAAAATAAACAATTTTCAGTGGTACCGCTGAGAAAGAGTATTTTTTTTGGTCATGGAAAATTAGGTAAAGGTCATGGAAAAGTCATTGAAAATCATTTTGTGAAAAAGTGTATGAACCCTGTATAGACCTACACCCATTAACCTAATTCTTTAAACCTGCAGCTATTGATTCCTTTGTTTGGGAGCAGTTATAATCTCGACATTAACACATGACTTTATAAAGATGTTGCTGAGATCAGTTGCCTTTTCATACAACAAGCAGCCACATTAGCATTCATTACGGTTTTGTTTCTAAAGGCTTGTGAAATGTATTAAACTCCTTTTTTGCTGTTTTGATCTCCACCAAGTCTGAAGGGAAATACGAGGCTCACTAGTGGATATGCTTCTTCTATCCTCGCAAACACTAGATGTGGTTTTCCACCGTTTATTGCCGGGCCGGTTGAGAGCAATTTTGTGAAAGGCAAAACTGAAACAACAACCAGCTGATAGACGCTATAATGCTGCGTTGAGCTAAGGGGAACTGTTCTGCATGTTTGTCATACGAGCATTGTCTTTCACATTACACTGCGTCACTTCAACGATTGTTGATATAAAAATATACATTTGTGCAGCATTAATGTTACTTTTCAACATTTTGAATTGGTTTAACATTTTTTATTTCCTCGATATCTGTGCATGTTTTCTTTTTCTTATCTTCTTTACCAGTAAAAAACGAATGCCAAATTGTAAATACCAATCGCAATATAAAACTCGTGATTCAGCTCTAAATTGTATGGGTTCTTCCTTGGACCTTGCTATGCTTTCCCACAAAGTTTAATGAAAATCTCTGCAGTAATCTTTCCATAATCCTGCTGACAAACTAACAAAACCTTGACTGAGTAAATAATCAACCTTGAAAACACAAAAATCAGTTTACAAATGTTTACGTTGACATAGTTTGTATTTAATACAGTATAGCTTGATTCAATAGTCATACGAATGGTAAAGTAATAGGTTATAATAGAACAAATATAAAATTAATGTAGATAACTGTATATCCTGGGTAATCGTATGAAAACAGTTGTTGAATACAATAGAAAAATAAAATAGGGCACATTTTGCGTCCATCATTGAAAGGAAAAAATAATTCTAAAACAAGAGTGCATGAGGATGGCAGACTTAAAAAGGCTTCACTACAAGCAAATTCAATATGAATTCTGTAGCAAAGAACAGTTTTTTTTTTTCACCCAGCAATGACATAATGCAGCGTATGAAACAGACAGTTTTTGTACATGTACTCTATAATAATGGCAAGATACTGGGACCAAATTAAAGCACTGATTACAACCACAGTCTGTAGAACTTAAAATAACACAAGAATAATGAAATATACTTCAGACAAAACTCAAGAAGGACTCTGTAGGGCGTAGGCACATATTAGTGCATGCTTATTCAGTTCTATCATTATTTTCTGGCTTCCCTGTAACAATTATTTTTGATTCGTCCCAATAAAGCTCTATGCAGACGATTACAGTAAGTCCAAAATGTCACTAAATGTTTTATATTTCAGCATTACTAAGATTAACTATCCCAGCATCACACATAGAGCTACAGAACTAAGTTGTACGCGTCATCACATCCTATCTCCACGATGACTATTCTCAGAGCACATTGGGAACAGTTATTTGAAAGTGCTAAGACATGATTTGTGAGAAGAAAAAAAAAAAGAAGTATTGCACTACTCATGAGGTCTTAACTGATGACTTTGATGGCATAGTCACTGCAGACTGCTCTAAATGTGTGCGTGTGCATGTGCGTGGGCACTTAGCGATACATTCCCACAGTCACTGAAGCATGATGGCACTGCTAGTGAGCGAAGGCGGCCACAGACACTGGTCCCTGGCTGTTTCAGAGTCAGGATATCTCAAAGGTGAGATGGAAGGTCAGTGGATACATTTAGAAAAAAAAGGCATTTAACAAGTGATCACAGGAGGGGGTGTAACGGCCATTTAGGAGTTTACAGCCCGGTCATTTTGGATGTGCTTACCCCTCTTTACTGCTGCTTTTTTCTTTACTAAGGCAAAGGAGAATGCATCATTTAACCTCAAAGGAATACAACGACTTCTTGGAAAAAGACTACATCGTTTTTTTTAAGTTGAGCAGTTTCACCTCCTTGTGTTCAGTGTGACACTCCTGAGACTGGCTCGTACCGTCTATGTGACAAATACCATGTGCTGAAAATGCACTACGCAATATTTCCTGGACATAGGAGGTGTAACGGGTGGTGACAGTGGAGCTCAAGCTCCATAATTCGGAATAGAAAATGGTTTACTTAGTTAAAGGATAGTTTCACCCCAAAATGAAAATTGGATCGTTAACACATAACTTTCCCCATGTCAATGAAAACTCCCCAAAAATCGGTTTGGAAACAAATAAGCTTAAAACTCTTTCCGTCTCAGCTAAAAAAAGTATTTTACTCAGCTTACCTTATTTGTATCACAATTATATTGTATGTGTAATTGAATTATGCAGATGTGAAAAAAAATGGCTTCGGATCAAAATGATATGACTCTTGGCACACAATGGCCATGTTTACTTTAAAGGTCATATTTATTGTTATCATTATCGTACAAACTTCTGAGGAGCTTTAACTGATATGGGAGGTGAGACAGCGTGAATGAGATACATTTTGGGGTGAACTACTCCTTTAAAGGTCCCTTAAACCATTGGTTTTAAATGGCAGATAAATAAAAAAAGGGTGAATGGACATTACCTCAATTACGTCACCCACTATGCCGACCACAGACCACAAAACTGCACAACACAGGAGCAGTTTGTTCACGCTGCCACGTATTGTCTGAGATATGTTGGGCATAAACAAAATGTCACATTGTTATCACATTGAAACATCATAATGTCAACACTCAGGCCTTCTCTTATCACCGTCTTGTCTTGGTCTGGCTTGAAGAATTACCTAGTTACAGAGGACGGATTCTGCGAGGAAGTTAACTTGCCTGGGCTCACAAATTGGTCACACAACACAGCATGGGGTTAACAGACTGACTGCAGAGATCTCAGGGCTCGTGGATTAATTTTGGGAAGTCACGGCTGAAGCTCACTGATTGGCTGGGAGCAGGCCCTGTCTTTGGGCGTGCTCCAGAATGGCATTGTAGCAGAAGTAGTACTGGTCCGGGGTTTGGATGCTGAAGGCTCTCTGTGTTCTCATGCGTCGCACCGTCTGGCAAACATTCAGCGAGCCGACATCCTGTAACTGGGACAGACAGATGTCCAGGGCACAGAAGGTACCTGCAAACAACAGGGCAGGTTAGCAGCGACACTTTTTAGGAGTGGGGTTATTGGTGTTGAAACACAATTGTTATTAATATATATATGAAAAAAAAAAGGAAGCAGATTTTTGTTTTTTAGATTTAGTCTTACCCTTAATGGTATTTTTCACACCTTTTACCTAGGCCTTAAAGATGGGGCCGCAATAAATGTTTAATTGTATTTTCTAGACTAATCGTTTGGGCTTAAAACACTAAGAAAAAGTTTGTACCGGTTTATTTCTGACTATCTTGTTTAGTCAGTCCATACCCCAAGACATTCAATTTAATAAGATATCAAAGGGAAAAGCAGTACATCTGCACATTTAAGAGAATATTCTGCCATTTTTGCATTAAGTATTACTTAAACATGAATCGAACATCAAAAATAAAAGCAGATTTAAAAAAAAAAAATTGATAAATTAATCATTGCGTCTTTTTTTTAAGGCCATAATATCATTCCAAAACTTTGTGTCTTAACATTTTAAAGTCTTGGAAATGTGTTTGTTTTCCAATAAAATCTGAATTTGTAAAACAGTCTGTTAAGGACCCAAAGAAAAAATCTAATAAAATCAGGCATCAAGTTTTTGAGGATCTCACCTGTTCTCCCGATGCCTGCGCTGCAGTGGACCACCATCGGGGGTCCCTGAGGGTGGCCCGCCCACTGAAGTCCCAAAGCGGTCACCATTTTCCTCTGTTGTCTCTTCACAGCTCCCAGGAAGTCAATGAGAGTCACTGCTGAGGTGGGAACGCCGTAATCAGGCCAGCTGAGGTACTGGAAGTGACTCACTTGTCTCTGTTCACACGTCTGAATGGATACAAAATGAGGAACACTTCAATATTTTGAGAAATATGCTTTCTTGCCATGAGTATATCAATGAGGTACAGTTTGGTTGCAGTTAGCTCACCAAATATAAACACTGGAAATAAGCTTGACTGTGTACAAAGTAAAAACAACAACCTTTAATTGTTACTATTCAACACTGTATCTACTTTGTCTTAAAAAGGGACATATAAGAGATACATTCTTTATACTATTTCCATCTGACCCTGTTGAAGAGGAGAAGACGGACCTTACTATAGAATTTTGTAGGCCATACTTCTTCACTGACTCTACGATGCACGTTTGCTAGTACTGAATAATACATTTGTTTATTGCTTTCCTGTTGCAATACATATTATTGATTACTGATATTTGTCTATGTTGATGTTATACTTGGAGCTGCTGTGAAGAAAGTCACATTTCAGACTTGATCTGACCATTAAAGTAATATTTTATTGATCGTATCGCATTAGTCCATGTCTGTACCTCAGTGTTGTGCAGTTCGAGGGTGGTGTGGTTGTAGTGGGTGTGGTTGTCCACCCTTTGGTTAACCACTGCCATGTGGCAATAGACCTCCTGCCCCCCTTCATCAAGAGGCCAATACTGTCCACACTTCCTCCGACTGCCCTCATCTGTCCTGCAGCACAGAGACACGACACACTCGATTAAATCTATTCTGTTGTAATCCTGACCTACTTGAAAAAGGAGAAACTGGCACCTTTTCTGACTAAACAAACAAGTATTAACTTGAATTGGCATTCAAATAAATAACAAGTGCAATTACCTGGTAGTCATGACGATTACAAGCACGTTTTGTTCCCAGACCATTCTCCAGAAATCACTGTAGGTCTTTTCCAGCGGTCCTTCACAAGTTCAAAAGGAGATTCAAAGCAAATTAAAAAGACTTCTTTGTAATGGAGAATGTCTATTTGATTGCATGGAATGGCAGCTTAA
Organism: Trematomus bernacchii; assembly: GCF_902827165.1. Classification (NCBI taxonomy): domain Eukaryota; kingdom Metazoa; phylum Chordata; class Actinopteri; order Perciformes; family Nototheniidae; genus Trematomus; species Trematomus bernacchii. The sequence continues at coordinate 3,735,435 of NW_022987778.1, forward strand.
AGAGCTTCACTCGACCCAAACACTAATGAAGACAATCATTACTCTTTTTCTACGGTAGTAATAAAACCCTTTTCCTGCTCTAAATCGTCATTTCTATGCACACCCAGTACCTGTAAGCAGTGGCGGCTCCAGAGTATTTTTGTTGGGTAATCTATGGTAGGGCTAACCCATACAGTGGTGGGGCTCAAGTCTGTATTTGCAATGTAATTACATACACGCTACTGTATATCGCCCCCCTTGACAGTGAAACGCCACGCGTGAGGTTTAGATTATTTCCCTGTCTCAATCCAAATTGAACTGTATGAAATAAAAAGGCACATTTGTCTTGTAGTAAATAAAAAGGGCGACCTGGAGCCAATCCTGCAATTTCCCCACAGGTGAAAGAGTTGACATGCTGAAAACCCGACCCCTGCAGGGGGGTCTGGGGGGATTCTCCCCCAGGAGATTTTTTGAAATACTAACATAAAATACACATTCTGGTACTCTCTTGAGAAGAAAAATAAATAAATCTATTACTACACATTTAAAAAAATGAATGCCATTTTTGTTTTGTGTTACTTTGTTCTGAAAGCTGAACCTGCTGCTCCTCACAGAGAGAAGAGCGAAGAGGCTGTGTGAATTACTTTACATTGTGGATAAGGGTGGATAGCCCCCATTGTTCTGTGTGTCAAAATGAAAGACAGCCCACACTATCAATCATCAAACCGTGGGGTCTTATTTCATTACGTGTTGATTTCTATCAACACGTAATGTTGTATCGATGTAGCCAGATGTACTACAGCAAAATTATTCTCCGTCGCGACTTCCTGCAACAACACCACGCCGTTATCGTGATTCTGATTGGCCAGAAGACATTATCAAAGATGTTTTATTGAGAAGACGATCACGACGTGACAAAAGTTTTCAAAACCGTTTCTAGTCTTCGGTATTTCCAGACAAGTGGCTACTGAAATCAATCTTACTAACTGCTGTCTGTGCAATTTACTCCGCGCGAGTTGGCGGACTTTATTTTGCTTACTTTAACATCATTTTTCATGGTGGGGCTAAGGTGGGGCTAAGCCATTTCTTGGTATGGCTGTAGCCTACCCCAGCCATACCCTGGCGCCGCCACTGCCTGTAAGTCTGCCATGTTATTTAGTCAGTTTGAGATCTTAGGAAAATGTGTGTTTATAACATATAAACATCCTGTCTATTTGACCTGCTAGTTTAAAAAAAAAAATCTACTTTTCTGAATGCTCTAAACATTGGTGTCCCACAAGGTTCAGTGTTTGGTCCTCTGTAATTAACTTTTTTTTTACGTTACTCCCTTAGTTTAAATAATGCCTTGAATCTGAATCTAGTTTAATCTTGTGCTGATAAATATTCAGTTTTCAAGCGCAATGCCTCGAACACCGTAACCAGCCCCAACGCTCACCTAGCAAATTAAGTTTTTGAATAATTTACACTTTTGTTTTCCAAATTACCGAATGTACTGTAATGCAACTGTGTCACCCTTATGCAATAATGATTAGGGAATTGTATATTAAAGGTCCCATGTCATGCTTTTCTGGTTATTACCCATCCCCTTGTGTGTTATGTAGCTTTTTATGCATGTAAACGGTCTGCAGAGTCAAAAACCCTCAAAGTACACCCTGTAGCGAGTAAAACTCTAACACAGAAAATACCTGTCTATGCTGCCCCAGAACGCCTCGTTGGAGATTTCTCTTTTTCTTCCTGGGTACAGTGACGTATTTGGGTATAGTGACGTAATGTCCGCGGAGCCGTTACGTTAAGTCCGCGGATTGGTCCAAATGAACCAATCCGCGGACTTCCTCACACACACACACTCTCTCAATCTTTTCTCAGCTGCAGCTCCGCCGATTTCGCCGCCTGAGACAGCGGGACGCGGCGAGGCTGCGAGTCTGTGTGTGAGCACACACACACACAAACTCCCAGCCAGGCTGCGGGTGTGTGTGCTCGGGCTGGTTTCGGGCTGGTTTCGGGCTGGGTTTCGCTGTGTCTCGCTGTCTCGCAGACGGCCACTGGGCTCACAGGGAGTGAATACACATACTATACAGAGATGCTGCATGAGAAACCAATGTGAGTTTGGAAAATTGCACAATATAAATCTATTTTAGTAGACCTCAACAATGGAATTATGATCAGTAGAAATGGCCATGACATGGGACCTTTAAAACACTAGCCATCCAGAAAGCATTAAAAAAGATATGTAACAGTTGTTATACCTTGAGTACCAATGTATGCATTCCTCTGTTTGTAGCCGTCCATGAAGCTTGCATTGATGTAGTCTGTTCGCTGTGGGAACAGAGTTTTGTTATTAAGACAGAGATAACCCTGAAAAATCATGTCAGTTTAAGAAAAACACTAAAATGTGAATAGTAGTGTTCTGACATTCATGTGACAGCAAAGCCTAGTTGTCTACATAAGGCTGAAGGAGTATTCAATTATGTCAGAGGAGTAAACACAACAGAAAAAGAATACTCTGATTACACTTTCTGGATAAACATCAGAGGCAGCGTGGCAGCCTTTCAAAACGTTAAAGCTTGGCACATTTCTTGGCAGCTGAGAGATATCATGAATGGGACTGGCAGTGTTTCTCTTTTCGCATGAATGACAACTATGATATGCATATTTGAAAAGAATAGAAGCACCAACCTCATTCCTTCTGGGTTTCAAACGAACTCTTGTTTGATCAAGGCACAGCACGTCGCCGTAGCGATTCCTCTCCTGATTGTAGGCTGATCTGTAGACAAATGATAACAAAATGTATTAATGACACTATTAACACACATCAATAATACTGTAGCAGCTCACCATCTGGGTTGCTAATGTGTATACAGCAGACTACAAAATCCAAATATATTTTATTTATTTATTATCATGAATGAAAAAGATGACATTCTCATATTTGAGAAGCTGAAATTATTAGCAAATGAGTTATACATTTTCTGTTAATTGAATTATGAATGAATGGGTTTAGCTCCAACAAGAGAGCGACAACCATACACCATAAATAAAGACTGAGATTGAGATTGAACTCACTGTGCGCAGTTGAAGGTCCCGGGCGGCGGTTCTTTGCGGACCTCCTCGTACTCCAGATGGATGCCGGTGCGCTGAAGCCTGCCGAGGTGCGTCAGCAGCTCCTGCGGGCGCATGGCCTCAGCTCCAGGGACGTGGATTGAAGCGTCTTCCACGGGGATTCCCACCAGCTCGTCCACTGGGTCCACTCGGCCGTTCTGACCCGCCAGGAGCTGCTGGTTCCAGCTGAAGGACTCCAGAGGCAGCAGGCCGCCCAGGTGCTGCGGGAGGCAGTCTCTGGGGAGGTGTTGGCGCAGCTCCGCCATTCTCACCATCTGGACCTGAAGGAAGGAGAGAAACAGATCTACAGATGTGAATAAGTTCACATGGTAGTCAACTGATTGTGACGTGCTATATGTGACATGTATGTAGTAATGTGTGTTTGCATTTTATCGTTCTCTTTTATTCTTTCGCCTGTATCTACTTGTCTGTCGTCCTTTTTTTATAACTAATGCTGTTGATGTATTGTGATTGTAAGGGTGTCCATTATCATCTGACCGGGGACAACAGCTGGAAATTAGCCATGTTTGCTAAAGCTGCCCCATTTACTGTTTTTAGTGACAGTCGATCAATGGGGACTGTCCACGACAATATAAACAAATAAACTAAACTCTGGTATCCTCAGGAATTGCTGACAACAATATATTTCATTTTGCAATTTATAATTGTTGTTACTGGCTGCTACTTCTTCAGAGTGTAACACAACTGTTGATAGTAACATAACTATGTGCAGCATATACTAATACATATATAATCTTTTCTGCCCTGAGGCCATGTCTGAGCATACTGGAATTCCTCAACAGAGTGAAGAGGGACTCTGGGGTATTTCATGTAAGAGAGATAAAAGGAAAAATATGTTTTTTTTATTGCACAGCCATTTAAAAAGTGCCTGTAAGTCTACATTGACATCTGAAATGTGCTGACACACAAGTCTACAGCCATGCTAGCAGCACAGTGATGCTGTACTTTGAATTGAATGCTAATATGCTAAAGTTTAGCAGGTATAATGCTAAAACAATGTGCACCATTTCTACAATTATAATACATGATATAACTGGTGGCTGCTTAGCTTCAATTTAGTTATAATCCTGCTACTAAGTTTTATTCTTCTAATAATTACAATTTAGTTTTATCACCGTATTCTTGCCTCTTTATTTGATATTTTAGTCAACATGCCTTTTATCTGCACCGTCTCTGATTAACAATTAAAATGTCCCCGCTGTGGGACGAATAAAGGATACCCGACTCTGAACTAGTATTCAACATTATTTTCCTCTTTTTACGTCAAACTGTATTTGTTTGCATATTATTGATTAAATGAATAATCTTGAAACCGAATTTACTGTAGACCCTGGTGACTGAATAAATCCATACTAATGAAATTCTTCAGGGGCGGTAATGTAGGCAGGGTGATCGACTCCTGTGATTCAAGCATTAACATTTCAGGGATCTATGTGCGGTAAGAGAGAAGCCCCCTAATCAAATGATCACTTGCAGCATCCAATAACACTGAAGTGCTCACTCATTGAACGCCTCTCCAGATAAACTTAACAGGATTTCCCAAAACTCGTAGCTAAGTATATCATCATAAACATGGTGCAAGAATTACAAAAAGAGCGCCTCTATTTACCCTCTCCCTAAGTTTGTCCTTGAGAAGCAGGCTGAGCAGATTGTAGGGCACTCTAAACCAAACGGGGGCCCCGACAATCAGCACCTTCTTCAGCCTGGCAGGGAACGCCCCCTAGTGGAGAGAGAAAGCACAAAAAAACACAATTAATATCAGCTTCAACAGGAAGTATTTAGAAATCCTTAATTTGTCTAACCATAAGCAAAAAGACGTTGCTATAGTAAGGGGGACAGTGCAGATAAAAAAGGCAAACACAATAAGTATATTTAACATATTAAATGTAATCCTAAGAACAGATTAATAGGATAGATAAGTAAACATGCATAGTAGGATTTAAAAAAAAATATTAGCAGCAATACAAGGTATGTGTAAGCAAAGATTTAGACAATAATGTGCTAGTTAGTTTATCATGACTTGCCCTGTCTGTCTATTTTCTCTGAATGTTTTAGCTGAATTGGATGAGGCCAACAGTCCCTTTTTAGATCAACGAGGGCACAAAATACATGCCTTTGATGCAGATGTGGCCACACAAGTGTCTCTGTTATTGACTCAAGATGACATACTACTAGATCGCAAATCACTTAGAGTGGTGCTTAATTTGGCAGGTCTCTGCAAGTCTGCCTACAGCTGAGCACTGCACAGTCACGGTGTGTGGATTAAATCATTCCTATGCTTGTAAACCCAGGCTGTGAGACATGGATTTTGCCCTTTGGATGAGCACTAAATTCTGCGAAGACACCGACCCTGCTTTAATCAATCCGCTTCTCAAACGGATGAAGGACACGACTTTACAGTTATGCGTTAACTCGACCCTGGAGAGGAGTGATTAATGTTCAACAACGACAGATTATTCAACCTACCTTCTTTTACTAAAAGGTAGTAGTCTTTCAATCTTATCCTGTGAATGTTACACTGTCTATTTCTCAGAATCAAGCATCTTGTTTTCTCAGATATTTATTATTTTACTTTTTTTGGCATTTACTGTAAACATTTGATGTGTTTATGTAAAAAGACAGCACTGTAAGTCAAACCTTGAGCAGGTTGAGGATCTTCTTGCTCAGGTCCAGCTCGAAGTTTGTGTAGTTGGAGCCCGCCATGTCGTAGATGAACACCAAGCCATTCCTCTGGGTCTCAAAGCTGTGGGCAAAAAGAGGTTCACACATCACCGTTAAGATATCTAAAACATTAACAAACAGGTCAGGTAACAACTAACTTATGCAGGAACATTTAACAAAGTGTTTTCCATCACAGTAAATAAAGAACAAAGTGATAAAAACCTAAAATGTATAAAAAAAAGATACTTTACTTTGTAATTTAAGATTTTTTCATTTACATGCACAACAACCTATATAACACACATAACATAATCAGGCCTCTTTAATTAAACGTTAAGTATTACATGTAAAGGATTCCCTAAAGAAAAAAAACTAACACTTGCCAATAAATAAGGTTATATTATATCTATTTAGTTGAAGTACAAATGCTTAAATAGTAATTATTTTTCTAAGGAAAGATGGATGCCCACCATTGATCAGATAACCTTTCAATAATAATTCAAAGTGAAATGTAGCTATTATATTACAACTTATTTTTATTATTTATGCAGGGTATCCCAAACCACAGTCCTCACCTTTCCACGGCTCGATCCAGGAGGTAGAAGAGAGCCTGAAGCACCACATGGTTGCCTGTTTTGTTGGGGTGATGGAGCTTGGCAGTGTACAAGGCAATGGACGCCCCCGAAGGATCCCGTACACTCTGGAATACACACATTTATAAACAAACTAAGCATTTTCTTTGATTCCTGAAAGTCTTATTGTCCTCACTTGTCCTGTATCTTCAATAAAAACCACCTGATTTCTCATAAGATGCATGTTGTGCCGTTGTTTATGAGAAAATGTTAAAAGATGTATTTTTCCCTAGAAATCATGTGGTTTAAGGTGTGACTACAAGGCAGACAAACGGCCGCTCTGCTAAAGTGAAGGCTGAACAATGACCACAGGGGGGCACTTAAGTTCATATGCTGCTTTCTGGCACTCTGCCAAAATAAAAGGCCCGTCAACAATTCTTGTTAATAAAGATGCAGGTCTCACAGGTCTCACAGCTCTCCCCCCCCCCCCCCCCCCCACCCCCCCCCCCCCCCCCCCCTCCACCCTCCACCAATGAGAGTGACACAGAACATATTTTTCACGTCAAACCTGATGAGTGTTAAGGCTGCTGGTGTCAGGAGAACTGGAGGCCTCTCACTTGAAGGAAGCCACAGGAGAAAGATTACAGGGAGCCGTCCTTTGTAAGCAAATAAGACCGTGTTCCCGGGCATGGCGGCTAAAAATACCCTCAGGCAGGATATGAAGCCCGCTGCTGAGCAGGAGACCTCCGACGTCACACAGGAGGATGTGCAGCATCAATGCCACTGTGGCACGTCAGCGGGGAAGGAAGAAGGGAAACGCAGGAGTGTGTGTGTGTGGAAAGGGGGCATCATTTACGGTTTTGATTTGGCTGACAAAAGGCTAAATATATCGGATACAGGAAATGCACTTCACTCAATCAATATCTTGCACGCCAAAATACCTCTTAATTTCCCATTATGAGAACTTCAGCTCTCATACTCTGATACACCTTTTTTGGTGAATGGAAAATAGGCTCATAACATTCGGGAACCTTTAAGGTGCCAGTTATTGATTGATTGATTGACCTTCGAGCTTAGCTATTTCATTGACAAGTTTAGAAGAGCTTACATTTCTAAAAAGGTATCACATAAGAAAGAAAGAAGACTACACGGTGAGACCATGCAACTATAAGGGTACTTCTTTTATTAGCTATTTCTAAACCTGAACTATGTTATTCAATACAGAACCAAAGTCCTTCTGTCCGTCTGGAAATCAAGAGCAGAGTAGCAGCATGAATCCCCCAAAAGTGATAAGCATGCAACATCTTCATTTGAACATCAAATTGTAAAGCTTTGTGTTTTTCCATTATTTTTTCTTATCAACAAATTCCATAAAAATACCAAAACCAGCCATGTATGTCTTTTCATTTCTCACTCTATTCCTACTAGAGATGTGAATCCTTTAAAAAGCAGATCACAAGTATCCTTTAAGTTTGAATAGAGGCCTCATTACTTCCACTATATCACTACAACATGTACATTTGTTGAGGACTATTTTCAGTAACACACATTTGGTGCTCTAGTAAGCGTATATGACACCAAGACGGTGTGTGTGGGATCAAGAGGAAAATAGCTAAAGAAGCCATTCAACATAATAATGACAGAACATGTGACAGAGCAGTAATCTGTCTCATTGGTCATGTGTTTTCAATCGTGTTTGAACAACAATGGATGATCATGGGAGGGAGGAGTAAGCTATAGGAGGATACACAGACAGTACTTTTACTTGTAGTAGGATACGCGCTTTCACACTTTGCCGTACTTAGTTTCTGTTATATGATCCGTTTCTCTTAAGGGATACAAAATAGAGGATATTTAAATGACTCTCTTACCAACACTGTGAACTTTCCACTGAGCAGCTCCGAGCGCAGAGGTTCTTCCTGAGGCTGGAGTCGGACGATTCCTTCTTTAAGACGCGTTTCCTGAAGAAAACAGATCACAGCAGGTGAAGTCAGGCTGTACAACAGGCCGTCACTTTGAGGTAAATTCCTCTGCTTGAACAATGGAGCGCTACCCGCCTGACTTTCCTGCAGGAGGATCCCTCTCCACAAGGTTTCCATTCCTTTTTTCCATCCCCCGAGGAGGCGGTGTGGGAGTTTTTTTCAACTTATTCTTACAGGCCAAGAATGGGAGGTGCCATTTTCATTCACCATTTCCTTCTTTTAGAAATGATGTGGGGCCTTAACTTAGTTCACTGGTAAAACGTATTTATATACGTCTTGATAACTGTTATAAATATTGGATTAACTCAATTTAATAAATTCCCTATCATTTCACTGAATAGATATTAACAGAGGGTTTGGTTTTTAAAGAGGCTTTCCTATTTAAAATCTAAATAACTACATTATTTAGGAATGGCATCTCTTGTATTTCTTGTTTTTCTAAGATTATAATTTTTTTCATCAATAATTTGTAATTGTTAAATGGTAGATAATTCACTTTTTTGTTTACAGTATCAAGTATTTATTTTATTGTAAAATATTTAATTATAATATTCTTTCTTATTCACAGATTTTATTTGCAGCATTATATCGCTTTTACTATTTTATGAAATTGTATTTTCTTTCCCAAAGACGACCATCCCTTGTTTGACTGTTTCTATACACCGATTGAATGCATATGTATAGGTGTGTATGGACACATGTATGTGTGTATGTGTATTGTATGTATATATGTATGTTGATATGTATGCATATGTACATGTGTAGACATTTGCCATTTCAAACAACCCCTGTGTACTCTTTCATTTTTATTTTATTTTGACTAATTTTGTTTGCCATTTCATTTGTCATTTTCGGGTCTCTAAAAATATATGATTTGAAAAACTGTACTTTTAATATAATGTGACCCCAAATAAATAAATAAATTGTATGTTCTTGACTTTGAACTACTTTGCATGCCTTGACTATAGTATGTTGGATTGTTTTAAGAACCTGTGACTTAATATTTTCAATGCAAAAACATCACTGAAACCATTGTGCACATGACAATGAAGCATGTGATTGAATCTTGAAAGAGAAACCAACATGTATAGATATACGCAGTTTAAAAACCTCAAGGATATATAAGAGCTTATTGTACTTTATGCAAATTAAATAAAGTAAAAATCCCCATTTGTTGCATTTTCATTGTTTATCTTACTGCTACGATTGATTTAAATACAGCAAATCTGAGCTAATGCTTCTCCCGCGGCAGTTCAAATAGATGCTAAAATAAAAATACCCTGATGTTTCGTGCCAGGCCTAACGACCAGCCTCCTCAGTCTGAATGCCAGCTTGGCCTGTTTGCCCCCCCCCCCCCCCCTTCCCAAACAAACACTTCACTGGAAAGTTTCCCCCTTAGTTTGTTCTGACAAATGACTTGTCCCCAGCTTCTGTCCCGGTGCTGACGCAGCATTAAGCCGAGTTAAATGAACTGTGGCGTGGCGGGGGAGACTAATCCTTCTCAGAGTCACAGTCAAGGCATTCATAAACGAGTCGCGTTCCTGCACGCCAACTATTCATTGCAGGAACAAGAACCCTGGGTGATTGAAGCGACGTTACTGAAAAGGTAGGAGGTAAAACCCTGCCACGTCTCGAAGCTATGCAGAGTCTGTGCGAGACGTTTGAGAACTTTCCGCTTGCTGCGGGGGATAAAACGGATTCGAGCAGATAAACCCCTTTTTACATGTTCACATTTGGCCAGAATTAAACTTACAGCAGTAAAGACCATTTAAGGACAAAACGAGACATTATCCTCAACTCTCTGGTATTTATTACGTGCCTCAGAGGAGAAGCGTTATTATCTAGATGTTATTTTCAGATCATAAAGTAAATGAGACGTGCAGTTTGAGCCCTAGAGGTTTCATCTTCATCATCATTTTCCGGCTTGACGGTAATAATATCACCAAGGTCACCAACTGCTATTTCAGTGATGTATTGTTTATAGAAACAAAGCTAGCTAATAAAGATCCATATATACTCCAACGTGTGGTTGTTAAAGCCATAGCAGAAGATACAATGTTAAATATACATGTACATATTATGCTTCAAAAACATTTTTAAATATTAAAAAAATGTAATTGACCTATTACACACACATCACAAATATTCAAGTCTATTATTGTGTCGAATATTGTTTTGCAAGCTGACACGACACCCTTTCCTGGAGAACATGTTGTTCCTCATTTCATTTAACCTCATAACCTCAGCTGTACCAACCAACACGCTTTTTCTGATGACAGTGCAACCCTTTCTTTTCTGATGGGCTCAAAGCTCTCAGTAAAGTTGAATAAGCCTTCATCTTGAATGATCCCCCCCGGTGTATAATTCAGTGTAAGGGTGTGTGTTTCTGGCTCCGGTATTTGGTGCATCTGTTTAGGCGATCCCTTGCTTGGCTAGAGCTTCTGAAGACATTCATTTAATGAAAAGGGGATTTTGTTACTGGGTTTGGTGAAGATGCTCTACAATGTGACCTCCACCTTCTACCTTTGTGTCAATCTGTGCGTTGTTCGACTGATATCCATCATCTTGAAAAGGCCTTTTAAAAGGGGGCCTATTCTGCTCATTTTCAGGTTCATATTTGTAATTTGTGTCTCTACTGTGACATTGGCTCTGTTGTGATTGGTCAACGGCTCAAATATGTCCCGCCCCTATATAGTGCAATGTGTTGGAGCGCTAGCCCAGTGGTTCTCAAATGGAGGTACGCGGACCCCTAGGGGTACGTTGGAGTACAAGCCCATGTTTCTCACTGTGACATTGGCTCTGTTGTGATTGGTCAACGGCTCAAATATGTCCCGCCCCTATATAGTGCAATGTGTTGGAGCGCTAGCCCAGTGGTTCTCAAATGGAGGTACGCGGACCCCTAGGGGTACGTTGGAGTACAAGCCCATGTTTCTCACTGTGACATTGGCTCTGTTGTGATTGGTCAACGGCTCAAATATGTCCCGCCCCTATATAGTGCAATGTGTTGGAGCGCTAGCCCAGTGGTTCTCAAATGGAGGTACGCGGACCCCTAGGGGTACGTTGGAGTACAAGCCCATGTTTCTCACTAAATTGTAAGTACAACTTATTAAAAAGATCAGTTCAATGCAACTAATGTCGTCTTAGTGTTATTGCATGATATTAAAATTGGTTTGCCATGAATTTAGTGATGGATTGTAAACATTTGAAATGTAGCATTTAAGTGTTTCTCAAGTTACAATGTTGTTGTTTTAATAAATCAGACACTGATGGTGCAAGGCTGTACTATACCTCTTTTTTTCCCTAACAAATTGTTTTTGCACTGATCAGGGCTGCATTTTCTTTTCAAAGGGGGTACATTATTGAAAAAAGTTTGAGAATCACTGCGCTAGCCAATAGAAGCACATGTGCTACAAAGTGATGTCACTAAGAAAAAAAAACCTATATAAAACACACTAAAGCAAAAGGAAAACCCCGAAAAGCATGATAGGGCCTCTTTAATACTTTATCATGACCTGATTTAATGTTGCCCTTTGCAAAATGCCATACATCTGAAATGATCACGAAAGTTAGCAAACTGAATGAGAAGCAACATGTACTCTAGTAACTAACACAAGCCGAAACGAGTTGATCTAACAATAAAGTGGTTCTGTGTTCACTCCCAAGTGTTGCTGGATCTTTGAACTCTTTCCCTTCTCCATGACCCTAGGCTGTTGGAGAAGCTCTTCCCACACCCACTCTGCTTCTTCCGAGAAGACTCGTCACAGACTTTGCAGTTGTGCCTCAAAAGGTTAATATAATGCAAATGACTCTGTGGAAATAATATTTAGTATAATGAGATAAGATGGTTCCAGTGTGGGTGTACTGTAGACTCGTTCGATTATTTTGAAACTGAAAGCTAAGAAATTAAGGTTTTATCAAAACAAGTTAGAGCTTGGGATGACTCAGCATCTCATCTAAAACTATTTACTTCAGGACATTTGCTTTTTCTGGCTCTGTTATGGTTTTGTAATTTGTCAACGATTGGCGCAGTTTAGAATGACAAAACAAGCTAATGTATTTATTTTCTTGCTTTGACTTTAGTATGACAATGGAACTTATTTCAACACAAGAGGTGTTGGTTACATTGGTATATGTACCATTGTGTATGTACCATATTTATGCAATTCAGAGGAATGAAAAAGTAGTTCAAATTGGTAAATTCACACTGAAGAAGTCCAAAAATAGACGCAAACTAAATACTTTCAGACTAAATTGTGTGCATTTCAAAAGGGATGTTATAAGCTGTCCACTTGGTTAGCTAATTATATGCTGACATTCAATATTAATTACAAAATAAACAGTATTATTTGTAGTGCAATACACCCTGTGTCTACTGGATTGTATTAAAATGGACATGTCCAGCTGTTCATAGCCACTGTTGAAAAGAGGAGAATTTGTAATAAGGGTGCTACGTCAGCGCTGCTCCAAAAATAAAACAGTTTTAATCCAAACAATTCTCTCCAGTCTTCTTACCCTGTAGCTGTGGAAAAGCTCGATGGCTCGCAGGACGTCAAACTTTCGAGCCATGAGGAACTTGACGGCCAATTCCCTGGACAGCGGTGACACTCCATGCTGACTGGTCCACTTGTTGATTTCCTCCAGAAACTGCCTTGTAGCCTGAAAACACAAACAGATGTGGTCACAAACGTTGCACTCCCATAATCGAAAGGGTCAAAGAGAAAAGGAAGTGAAACGGCGCTTTAAACTTGATACATCCTCACAGGAAGTGCTATCTACAGTCTCGCAGAAGACACCATTTTTAGGGCTGGTAAGACGTCTATGATAATGATCCATATGCTGTTGTATAGTCTGCTCACTGTGAGTTTACAGAATGTATATACACAGGGCGGTACAAAACTAAATGTGGGAAGTGAACTGCAATTTGTGCAGCCAACCAAAGTGATTGGTTTTACACTCAAATGCTTCTGAGTTTTGCCCGTCCTTCCGGTGTGTTAACCACAGCTATCTTGGGGAAAGCTTTGGCACTTTGTGAAATCCATTAATGGACAAACATTTTTTTTTAAATCCAGTCGCGGATGAGTTCAAGATAAGAGCTTACAATGTCAAAATAGTTTGTATCAAGTGAGTGCAAGAGCTTGAGAGGAGAGGACGCTGGAATCTTGCTAAACTGGTGTTTATGACATGAAGCTGCAATAATGACAGGGTGACACACTTAATAATACTTGGAAGTAAAGCCAGTCATATGTAGTCGTTGAGTGCTGGAAAATCAGTCATCCTTGATAACACTATACTGCCTGATAGGTTTGATTAGTCTTCCAAACTAGGTTTATATTTGTCTCCTACAGGAAGAAGATGATGAATGAACTCAATGACAGTAAAGCTTACACATGTGGATCTAACATTTTCAGGATGGAGATGCTAATTAGTTTCTTGTGAAATCTGGCTTCTACTAAAGTGAAGAACCCCAAGAGAGGATGGAAAAAAGCTCAAAACTGAAGTTATGATGGATTACGTCTCATTAATTACACATAATATATTCAAGGGAAACTTGGTGAGACAACTGAGTGTTTACTCTTTAGTATTTAGTTTCATGTTAAGTCTCAGTAAGATTGAGTAAATGCTATATTTTGTTAGGTTTTTAAGCTCTTTAGGGTTTCCACAAATTCAAGCGCAATGTATATTAAACTACATTAAGCAGATTTTGAGACAAGTCGAATATTCACTGGTCTTTTAGCTCGTTTTTTGTCCCCACCACCTCTCCAAATCTTGCTCTGCAGCCACTTAATGCCCCTCTATGTTCAACAGCTAATTGCTAACTGTGTCTTTCTGCCAGGAAGGCAGCATAAAGTGGGTTTTTAAAAATGTCATCTGCTGAAAACAGCTGTCTTCTATGGCCAAAAATGCACCCTTAGAGCAAAAGGTGAACGACAAAACAGTTACCCTGACATCTTTGGCAAAAAACTAGTCGTTTGAGAAATGTTTAAGATAAAAAGTGATTTTAAGTATTCACACGGAACTAAAGAGCTAGCTAACAAAGCAATGTGGTTATTTTTTTTTAATCAGACACTGGTTCAAATCTAAAAACATCCAATGAAATGTGTATCATACACAGCGCTTGTATTTTGGAAAATGTGTTTACCATAGGCCTTCCACCCATCTTGCAAATAACTTATGCATTTAGCCGGCAGTCTTTCAAGGGCTTCCTGTCCTCCCCCTGCTCTTATTATACACTCCCTCAGGAACCTCCTCCCCCCCCCCACCTCCACCACCCGCAGAGTGAGCGAGTCAGCACCCAGTGAATCGTCAAAAGGCGACACAGGAGGCAATGAAAGCTCACACTTTAAACACAGGCTCCCACTTCTCTGGTGTGGCACAGCGGCGGTGGGGCATGCATGGGAGACAGGAAGTCAAGTTGTGGGGGTCCACGGCTCTTCAGGAATACAAAACGATCACTGAGGAGCGCCGAGCCCAGAGACAGGACGCCACTGTCTCTCCTCAGGAAAGCCAGTGCTTTCACACACAGGAGGGCCTGCAGCTTCTGCTCTGTTCGGGGGTCTTAACATGCAAGGGATGAGGGACGATTGCACCTGACAGCGCTGAGGTCGCTTCATATCCGATTCTCATGGGGAGGGGTGGTATTCTGAGTCCTGAGCTTTTCAGTGGAATAGAGAACGGATATCTGATCATCCTGAGCCATTTCTCTATTATTGGTATGAAATACTGACAATTTTAACATACATTGACTAGTAAATGTTTCAGACCTCACAATTTAACTATAAACTAGACATTGTGGCCCTACAATGAGTTATTTGACTGGGTGCATTGCCCTCACAAAATTGTTCTTATTAGAAAACTCTACCAATATTTTATTGTGTTTGCAAGTTTAAATGTTTTCAGTCCAATTAACTAACATTGACTTCATTATGTGCACACTTCAACTACATTGAACTGTATTTTTTTACCAAACGGGCATTATTACACCATTCATCAGTGTACGAATCACCAAATCCAGTCAGAGCATGTAATGGGAAAGAGCCTTTGAACAGAAGCTAGTCAACAGAGATCAAGAAGGATCAAGGAGGTCAACCACATCCTTTCCCAGAAACCATTTCAACATGTGTTCAATGTCCATCCTGTAGCTGAGCCATCTCCTTCCACTAAAGTAAAAAATAGTGGTGATGAATTTCACAAAATGTATTTAAACATATCTCCCTTTTATTGCATTTTCCCTTGGTCACTGGGTGTTTCGCTATTGTTTTTTAAAAAGTGTATGGAGTTATTGGGTGTGTAATTAGTTGGTGCCATTAATCTGGTGAGAATCACAAAGCAGATGATGAGTCAGACAATTGACAATAGTGGCTGACTTCCTGTCTTAAATCTTTGTCCTCTAAAAGTAGGTTTGATTCAAGCTAGTCTGGGGCAAAATCAATCTGTTTAATTGGTAAACAAAACAAATTGAAAAATAACTAAGAGGGAAGAAACTGTATAATTATCTTAGAGAGAATACTGCAGACAGATATATGAAGTATTAAAAGGTAGGTAGGTAAGAATGGAGAAACCAGCTCGAGTGCGCTAGAATTTGAAACTACGCAGCCGAAAAAAATCTGCCCCTTCCTTCAGACTTCCTTACAGAGCCCCTCCTCCAACACACACGAACGCGCACATGACCACTGAGGGCACGAGATAAGTTTGTGCACAGATGGAAGGCTGACAGGCAGGTAGGCCATCCTCGTGTCGTGCTTTTTACAGCGCTATGGCTTCCACAGATGACATTTTTTTATGTATTTATTGTCAAAGCATTTAATGTATTCATTGCTATCGGGATGTTAAGAGCATTCCATGGAATATAACAAAAAGTGTTTCTGAAGTGAATTACCTACCCTACCTTTAAGAAAATGAAGTTGCAAAATAAGTTAACAAGTATTCCCATCAGTATTCCCATCCTGGTTACAATTTCACTGTTGGTAGTTGTGATTCAAATGTTTTGGACTACGCAGCTTAAAGATGTTATTTTTGCAGTCTTTCAACACGAGGTCCACGAGTTCCTAATAATATGGTGCAATCTGCTCTTGGTTGTTCCATTGTTAAGCGGTAATCCTTCGATGTAGGCCAAAGACAACTTCCTGTCAGATTGCCGTCAGGTACACTCGGCTTTCCAAGATTTCTAATGTTCTGACAGCTGCTCTTTCTCTCTTAGCCTTTTAAGGAGAGCCTGCCAACTCCATGCAGTGACCCTCTGTTCCTGGAGAAGCCAGTATTGTTTGGTTTTTCTGCACTAGGGGCCATATCCGCCAGAGTGGAATTTGAGGATGAACCAGTTTGTTTTCATGAAAGCACAGCAGACTGCACTGGAAGACTAACTGCGGAGGAGTCACTTTCTCAAGTCCTGGAAGATGCATAAATATTTGCTTGACTTGCTCCGGGTCTGATAGGGCAGGAGATACTTCCTCAAAGTTCTTGAAACACTTAATTCTAGCTTAAACTGCCTGACATAAATCTAAACAAACTAAGAAGAAGGTGCAAGTGCAGGAATAGTCCGTTTCTGGTCAAAAATGTTCCAATCTTCACTGGTTCAGCTGTCTTTATGTGTTCAGTTAGTCTTTCTCAAATGCTGAGTTATGAATTTTAAACAATAAACAGCTGACCAGTTTGCTGTCAGGGGGTTGTTCATTGGCAGAGTTGACAATGACTGTCGATAACTAATTGATTAGGTTCACTGTGGTAGGAACAGGATGTGCTGCGAGTTCGTGGATGAAGTTATAGTTGGTTCTTTGCCAAACAGGCATAAAAACAAGTCCATGGGTCCAAAAAGGTTGGAGACACTGACCCAGGGAACTATGACATCAGAGGAAAATTGCTGCCAGAGGGAGACGGCGGCTGAGTCTGTTTTGACGTCCAATAATAAAAAACAAGAACTGCAATGATTAGTTAAAAGATGGGTTACTTGCTTTACAACTTAAACTTAACGTACTTGGGTTTTGGACATCAACTTGGACGTTGAGGTCCAAGGCCGGGAAGACATTTTCTTTGCAATCCTTTGTCAAGAGCAAACAATCAATTGATTAATCCAGAAATGACTAAGTATCTTTGGGTTTTGAGTAGGGCTACAACTGCAACTATACAACTATTAGGTAAACTATGGAAACCAGCACTTATTGGTGTTCAAGGTGTTAAGACCAGTCATATTTGACAAATCATGTCAACTCTACAAGCTTTGTCAAATATTGAAACCACTTTATTGGCAAAAAACTGCCTAGGAAGACTGTTGCCAACCACTAACACAACCCTATAAACCATTCTCACTATGCATATTGTGAGTAGTGAAATGTAAGCATGAAGTATTTTTATAATAGCTGTATCTCATTGAGATGTGTCATAGCCAGGGCAATGTATTACACATGCTGGCTAACTGGCAAACCCTTTTTTTTATTGTTTTACTTGATATCATGATGATGCTTTGTTACTGGAATTGGTCATTACTATCCCAGTATTGACCTACCGCCATTGTTTTCACATTCCTGCCAGAAGGAGTCATATTGTACATAGTGACTGTACTAATGTTTCGCCAGAGGAAACTCTATTTAAGGGCTTTGAAGTAGAGAGGGTTACTGCAGCTTCCTGATCACACCATGATCCTACAGACAGAACTAATGCATCTCTTCATTGTTGGATTTCAAATGGATTCATGGCTGCCCTGACATTGCCCTTCCTGAATCTATACAATAACAGATGCCCTGCTAACCTATTTACAAATGTAGGACTGCTGTTGCCAAGCAGCTTTGCTTCACTTCAGTGAGTCCCATTTGGCACGAGTCAATACCAAAACAGGAAGTCAATGACGTCACTCTCTCCCTATTCCCCAATTTCTCTCACTCCACTGCTTCCTGGGAGTAGACTCAACACACAAACATAGCCACACACACACACACACACACACAACACACATTTTCTCTAGAGCACATGATAGACACACACAAACACACTCTGTAACTCATAAACTCCCCCTTCCCCCGAGTCTAGTGGAAATGCTTTTAACAGCTGCCTTCAGAATGAAGTTCCACTACACCCGTGCATGCTCCCGAGAGAGCCGCACACGCACACAAAACACACACATACACACACAATCCAACCAAACACCCCCCACAAGGCTGGGGATGTAATGAGGGCCTCCGGTACCCTAGCGGGGGCCCGGGCTCACACAGGAAATGGAGTAGCCAGATAAGGCTTTCTGCTGGCCAGATGATGAGAGGAATCAGGAGGAAGAAAAGGCACGCGCGTGACTTGAGCACTAAAGAAAAAGACTAAATTAATCAGTTTCAAAATCTTCATACTGCAAATGATTATTATTATTCCTCCATGGTTACGTTTGATTTTCTTAGTAAAATGATCAATGTGCAAAAACAGTCTTTAGTGCGCATGTTGTTTATATATGGCTTGGTATGATTTATGCCACTATTGCTTTGAGTGGTTATACTTAAACTACAAATCCATAAATGCTTTAATTTACAATACGTTTATTAGGTACATGTATAACATACATATACAATAAGAAGGTTCATGTTCAGTTTTTGCAAAAATGTTCTCATAGATGGGTTGATTCGAATTTAAGGTCCACCCTCATTGATATAAAAGGAGTGGCACAACATATTAGAGACACCTCAGTCAACGATACATTTGAACTACTTCCAAAGCAGCTACAACAATTATAATTTCCATGAAGGTAGGATTTGCTGCAGGGTTGTTTTATGTCAAACAAACAACCCTGAAGTTACATCAAACAAACAACCCTGCAGCAAATCCATCCCAGTCTAAAAAATGATTAGACTGCATTACTTTTAGCTATGGGCTACCTAATACATGTGCAGGTTTAACTGTAAAATGTGAGCTTTGATCTTTAAAATCCAAAGAGTCTAAAGTCATGTCTCCAGGGCCTGAATCCACGAAGCATAACACAAGTACATAATATAAAAGTTTAAATGATTTATGACTTAAATTGGTTCATCTGCAGCAATACTAACAATCAAGGAATCATTTATATATTTTTCCTTATTCCAGGTTTCCAAGTGTGGATATTTGGTGGTTCTTGAATTGACTTTGATAGTAAACTAATGATGGAAAATGTGTCAAAACTAAGCTTTAGTGCCTAACATAAACATTGTACACTATAGAAAGTAATGTCAAATTCATATGCTTTGATATTATCAAAACAAATTAAGGAAAATACATTTCCTATCCTTGAAATGAGATCAAATGAGTGAATGTATGCCAGTTTATCAAAGTCACATTACTAGCCTGTCAATATAAACCAAGTTTCTAATGTAAACACTGCTGAAATAGCCAAGTGTTGAACTAGACGGAGTGTCCAACGCTCTCCAAAAACATTCCCCGGTTTAATATCACACTCTGCCCCCACCAATGAACCCCTAAAACACCCGGAATCAGTATTTTACATATGTGGAGAGAGACTGATAAAGCCGAGCTCGGCCTGTTTCGCATCACATGAGCTCAGCCGCTGGAGAGAGGATCTGACAGTGATGCAACGAGAGCAATAAAGAAATCGATACAATATTTCCGCTTTCACGACCATTTCCCAACAAATGCATTGCGCACTCGCTGCGGTGGGCACACGCAAAGGCCAAAATACCTCCAGGTAGAGCCGAGACTGGAGCGTTTAGGTTAAAGAAACACAGATAGGAAAGAAGCATTAAGGCCTACCTGTTCTTCCTCCGCCGATAGAGTAGCTGCCATCGTCAGTTCTGTGATCACCTTTCACCGAGACGCGTCCTTTTCATGAAGTGGAAGATGACGGAGATGTGTCTGTCCCTCGTGTAAAAAACGGGCTTTAGGGGTTGTCCCTCTTGCTCAAAGTTGAATGCATCTGCTGCAGTGGGAGCTCCTTTCCTCTTTGCGAAACAAGCAGGCTAATTAGCCCACCAAACTACATAGAAAACGCGCTGATGTTCTATCAAAATTCGCCTAAGAGAAGAAAAGGAGGACAGTGAGGAGGAAAAGAGAGGAAAACACTCGACCAGCTAGACGAGGCTTGACTTCGGCTCGGTAATAAGTGGGTTCAGAGCCCGCTGCTCCACCACCTCCTCACCTCTCACAGATCATAGGGCTGCCGCTGCCGCCGCCTCCTCCATGCCATGAATTGCAAGTTTTTAGCCGTGAACGTCGCCTTTATGTTGTGGGGGAAACACACACCCACACACACACTCACACACACAGCTCTGAAAAGTGAGAGAGTTGAGGCTTTTTCTTTCTGCATGTTGCTCTACCCCCTGGTGGTAAACACTAGAAAATGACAAAAGCTCACGACCTCCGCCTTCATTCATAAAAATAGGAAACCAAACAGGAAAATCACCATTTTGAGTGTCAGTTAGTGATGGGAATTCCGGCTCTTCTTGGTGAGCCGGATCATTTGGCTCGGCTCACCAAGAAGAGCCGGCTCTTTCGGCTCCCAAACGGCTCTTCAGTTTACCACATATTATACCTTTTATAATTCAATCAAATGTAGCCCTGTTTTGACTAATGATTTATATGTGTACACATATCACTTAAATTATTCAATACATCCTTTGTACTGAAGTATTCAAAAGTAAAAATTACATGTTTAATATCAATTATTTGCTGTGGCCAATTGTTTTCATTGCATTTACAGACCCTTGTATCTATCTGATACCACCCAATGAATGCACAGACTTGCTTGTAGAACCACGCTACACAAAGCAGATAGCAACACCTATAAAAACTTAAGCATAGACATTTTAAAAAAGGGGCTACTGTATCGACATTTTAAAATTATATTTAAAGAAAAGGCCCTGACAAAACAGCAGGGCTCTATTTCAGTATTAACTATAGAAAAAAAGACAGCAACAGCTGACATCAAATCTTTGCTGAGCCCAAGGATAATCATAAATAAATAACATAGTGAAAATAAATATATTGCAATGCTCAGTACAGCAGCATCCAACCGTCTCTAATCATAAAAAAACATAATACAAATAAATGTATTGCAATGCTCAAAACAGCAGCATCCAACAGTCTCTAATCCTTGGATATTACATGCCACTGCATGCATGCACAGAGCAGCTGTAGCGCGGAGATCATCATATCATTCTGTCTTGTATTACTTAACAAAAAATAACAAAAACAAAAAAACGGCTCGTTCGCGGGCGCGAGCCGGCTCCCGTCGTTCACTTAAAAGAGCCGGCTCTTTGAGCCGGCTCGTTCGCGACCGACACATCACTAGTGTCAGTCTGAATCTGGAGGCGCGAGGAGGACTCACAGCCAGACGCTATCATTACTGTGGAAAATACGCTATTCGCATATACGAAAATAAAGGACATTAAAGTCCTCTCAATAAAAATGTGTTTTGTTTATGTAAACGTTTCTTTACCTAGCCTAAATGATGAATGGCTGTTATGTGGAAATGTGTAATAAGAAGTATTTGTAGGAAATGTCAACGGTTTATTTCCATGAAATTAAAATGAAATTTCATGAGAAGATTAATACATCTTCAATATTTGTGCATTTATATAAGCTATTTGCCGTTTTGGAAGAAGTACTCAGAGTCAGATCCTTTACTTATGTAAAAGAAGAATTGGCCTTAAAGTACTCCATTACAAGTAAAAGTCCTGATTTCAACATTTGACTTAAATAAAAGTACAAACGTATCAGCCTCAAATTGTACTTAAAGTAGACTACTAAAAGTAAAAGTACTCATTCTGACCCATTTCATAATAATGTAAAGTACTGAAGTATTATCAGGTAATTGTACTTCAAGTATCAAAAGTAAAAGTACTTTATTTTAACAGTATTATATTAATATGTTTATTATATCATCCTGTTTTATAAGCAACAGCATTTTAGTGTTGTAGCTTTTCAATGTGGAGCAGAACAGACATAGATACATGAAATACTGTGCAGATTAGTAGTACAGTAGACTACTGCATTATACCATATCAGCATATATTATTTGTATGTACAAAGTAACTGTGTTAGTCTTAGTGTGGTAAAGTACAAATACTACATCAAAAGTACTTAAAGGTGGGGTATGTAATTTATTTCAGAAACACTTATTTTTATTTTCTGAGAGTAGTAAATTCCTGTAGTCTCTTTTAGACTTTCTTTTCTTAATTAAACCAACAATACCTAACTTATTTATTAGAGAGCTTCTTGTGTACAGATTATGTTACCTTTGGAAAGAACTACATAAATATGATTCCCCATTTACAATCTCTATGCTAAGCTAAGCTAACCACCTTCAGCCACTGCAGTCTATATTGAGGTTATTTATCTTTGTGTGCACATCCAGGCATTAGCTATACATCACAAGGGCTGTCTCCAAACCATCAATGCATTAAGATACTGCTGCATTAAATAACGTAAGAGGAAATAACTAATAATAGTAGCAGGTCTTTCCGCAGTAGTAGGTTGCAAGATTAGCAATTTAATTAGAGAACCTCTGGACTCCCTCAGGCTACATTATGATCCAGTACACTTTACAGGAATTGCATGTCATCAGAGGAAGCAGAAAATACCCCACCGTACGATAAAGTCACTGTAATGACCCCCAAAGAAACCTCAGGCCTCTACAGAAATATAATATTCTGCTGATATTTCTCATCAGGATAGTTAAATAGTGCAGTCAGGAGATTGTATTGCCTATTGATGGCCTTCATTTCATACCTTGATGAGATTGTAATGAGGTTGTAAAAGTAATCTGATGCAAAACAGGCACAGTGTGAGAAGTTGTTGAGATTTCTCAATGCTGTGTTAACATCATAGATATATTGTTAGGCCTGTGGTTGAATAAGGGAAAGCCTTTTGAGACAAGTGTTTCATTTCTTCGACTTCAAGTGTTGTTGTAAGAAAAGAAGCTAGAAGTTATAGGTACAATCACATGCTGTTTATATTTTTCTTTCCACAAAAAACAATCCCACAATAGGCGGACTGTAAATAATAAGCCGTGAGAAAGTCTGGCTTGAAAACTGAAGGGAAAAGGGAGTAGACAACAATAGACTTCCTATCAAACTAGCTGACATTTGTGAACATTTGATTGGTAAACTCTTAACCCTGCCCTTGTAATGTCCACCCTGACATAAAAACTCTTAAAGGCCCATTTTCACACACTGGTTAGCAGAGGGTGAAATAAAGGCATTCACAGTCTAAATGAATCTGTTTACTCCAAGATGTTGTCTAAAGTACAGTGTGGTGATGCCAAGCACCAAGTAACAAGTCTGGAGTGACTGCTTTTTATGTAAAGGCTGCTTGAAAATCACATTTAACTGGATTTATCTAAGAATCACAAATTAACTGTGCAATCTGTTGAGGACTCAGGGCCTTAATGCTACTAAATTGATCTGACATTTGGGAATTTACATCAAACCACACACACATTACTGACCCAGATTACACATAGAAGATTGATTCTGATGCATTTTACACAGAACCATTTTAAATAGTTTTTTGTTTTGCACAAAATATGAATTTAAAATGTTATAATATAATATGGTTGCCAATTTAAGAAGTATGCTTATACACTTTCTTGCCAAGAGTTAAATGAGAAAATCAATACAAGTCTCATATCCGCACTTTAAATATTGAGCTACACTCTACCAGTATTTTTTTTTGTATGTGGCTAGTCCAAATGTGTTCATAGGTTGGATTGCAGCTTCTTGGAATTTGGGTTCAGTTTGGAAAAGAACAAGACTATTCATCATGTCTGAGAGTTGCAAGAGAAACACAAATCTGCCTCCTTAAAAGGCATGTGACAGGGTTTTCGTAGTAATCAGAGAAGCCTAAGTAACCGTGTGTGTGTGTGTGTGTGTGTGTGTGTGTGTGTGTGTGTGTGTGTGTGTGTGTGTGTGTGTGTGTGTGTGTGTGTGTGTGTGTGTGTGTGTGTGTGTGTGTAAGGAACTAAGCACACTTTAATAAGTACAACTGTGTACTTACAGGTGCTCAGTTCCTGGAAAGTGATCTGCGCTGCTGACTAATAGCTGAATTCTTGCAGTAACCACATGCCTGACTTTGCTCTTTGACAGGCGTCTAGGTGTAGTGGTGACTGAATGTGGAAGACAAAAACATCCGATTGTACCCGATGTAAAGCATTTTGTCAAAGATATTGTTCTTAAAAATGCTTTGGACCCTTCTGCAGAAATGTGTATTTGCACACTTTTTGACCACATGAAAAAATCAAAGGGAGATCAAACATTATTTATATTGTGTTTCAATCTGATTTGTCACAAACCACATCAACTCTGTTTCATATACTGTTTAAATGATCCTTGTCTACATTTAGGTAGAACTGAAAACTCATTTAAAAGCAGATAACAGTATTTAGTAGTAGAAGGTTCTTGGTTATCTGCTTTGACTGTTCAGATCAGTCTGTGATGTTTAATGCTTTCCAGGAGCAATCACCTGATCAGATTTTGAAATGTGGTATTTAGTTCTTTCAGCTGCATTGTGGACTTTCCTCTACTTAAGTCAGTGATCTCCTATTTCCCAGAATGAGATATATAACAACCCCCCCACACAAGGGTGGTGAACGTGTTATTTTCACCTGTAAATGTTCCGTGTAGGTGGTGAGAGCAATAGCGATACCATCATAAGAACGAGAAGAAAGAAGAAAACAATTTTTTTTCCAGAGTAGAACAAGTGAGTAGTTGTTCGAAACATAAGACGAAACATTTATTTTAAAAATTATTAAAAATAACTGCCTTTCTCCAAATGGAAAAATAAGTCAAAAAAGTATGTGTTAAAATGTTTTAAAATTAGATATAGAGTCTACAGCCAAAGTAGTAGTTCTTTGAGGTTGTTCTCTGGGACAACATTGCTAAAATGTCACCATCTAAGTACCGTTAGCATGCTATCATTTGCCCCTTAAATAAAAGGAAAGCTGAGGTTTAAGTGTGAGAGCATGTGACACAATTGTTTAACATTTGAAAGTGATCACTAAAGTCATTACAGTTAATTCTGAAGGGGACATTAATGTCTTTATTAAACCATCAAACTGTGGAGATATTTCACTTTCATGTTAAACTCATGGTAGCGCCTGAGGAAAAATCTAATTATATAGGATCATATATATCAGTATATATGATTTATGCTCTATAGACCATGAATGTATTCAGGAAATGTCATTACAATGAATCCAACTGTAGTTGAGATATCTTGACCAAAGTGATGGACTGACCGACGACACTATTAGCTGTCGAGCTAACGCTAACTATATGTAGAAATAGAATAATTTGTACAGATAATTCCTTTATGTTACCACTACTACATCAACCACCTGTGAAGTCAAAGTTGCAGTGGAAACAAATTAAACACGTTTTAAAACAATGCACTTGCAGTTAAAACCACAAACAATTTAACTAACTATTCTCACCAAAAACAAGGCAACGAAAAGGAAACAGAGAACCAGGCTGCTTCTGATCCTCAGATATTGTAAACTAGTTCATGCAGCACAGATCTCGTAACCTGAGGCGATGATATTAAGTGTTTTTCTGTCAAAGGATATGCTGGCACAGGTCGGCGAAAACTAAGTTCACGACCCTGCCAGACACTTTCTCGATTCTCGTCTTTTCCTGTTGACAAGTTCCTTCTAGCTTTTCAGTCACGCAAATGGCCGTATGAGCTCACTCAGTGCAGAGGGGAAGAGATGCTCTCGATGAGCTCTCAGCACGATGACTCACATCCTATCATATCCTGGAACATCAGACACTCGCAGGTTTATTGACAGTGCAAGTACAGTCAAGTCAGAGGTGTGTTTGCAGAGGATTTGAAAACCCAATTCATAGGATTTTCTTAAGTTAACATCCACTTAACTTTATTGTTTAAATAAGTTAGGTATATATACACACACACAACTGTTTAAAAGTATTTGATTTTATATAGGAATCTTTGCTTTGTCACAGAGTAACCATTCAGTTATAAGCCTGATACATGTACAACAAATTGTGAATAGTCCAAATAACCAGAATCTAATTAAATGAGCATATTAACAGTTTTCTAATGAAACAAACCAAAACCTTAAATGTAATGTCTCTCCCCAAGAACTAACCTGATCCGATAAAAATACCTTTAAAGAAATAAGTGGGAACACTGTAGGCTGATAAAAAAAACATTTATTAAGAAACTTACTCTTTAAAACATCTTCTAAGCAATTTAACATTAAATTGTAAAAACCCATGTCACTGCTGCCGTCTGACTGTCGGCAAAACCTCATCTAAGAAAACTCTGAGTGCAGCTCTCTATTTCTGTGTTGCACAAAGTAATGATCTGTTTACGAGTTCTGTATTGTTTGGAGGGTAGTCGTTTTAGAAAGTGTGCAAACTTACAGCGGTAATGATGTTTGTAATGCGAAATCCAAAGCAATCAAGCTATAACATTTACCATGCATTATATCTCGCAGAAAAAACATATTTTTTGGCATATGCAACTACCCATGGTGTTATGAAAGGGAGTTGCATATCAAACCATCACTTAGTAGTTATGGTGGGTAAATACTGCCCACTTACTCTCAAAGAAACTCATCTGTTCTAGAGTTCTGCAGCAGGTACAAGATGTGAATGTCAGAGTTTTATCCTTTTAAAAACACATATATAACATAGCTCAACTGATCTGCACTCTGAAGGCGTCCTGAGCAGTGCCGGATTAGAATTAGCCATGCAATGCAATTGGTCAGATCTGGAAAAAGCATTCAGCAGACCTTCTAAAAGGAACATATGGAGGCTTCTCAGAAACACTGAGTTAGCAATCCGCTTGTTTAGCTTAACTCTCAGACCTCCATGTGTGCTTCCTGTATTGGCTTCGTATTTAAAAAGTTCAGAGGGTCCTCACTGTCCCGTAGAGGGGTGGACAGGTACTCTAACTCGTAGCCCCCGCTCCTGTTGGCGGGGCGGACTTCAGTCGATGGTTTTTTGTGCTCCAGGATCTGCTGCAGCTGCTGGCTGGCGTACTCAGGCTTGGTGGTGAGGGGGCCCTCGGGCACCTCGATGCCTAGGATGTCAGTGACCATGTAGGGCCGCAGCCAGCCCACCAGAGGGGTGCTGCCGGGGGTGTAGTGGGTCTGCCGGTGGTAGAAGAGAAGACCATCCACCTGCAGCCAGAAAATTAGATATTGAAGTGACTGTTATTTTGATTGTTGTGCTTTTATTTAGGTCTTAATGTGTGCATATGTATAAATGTGTATATATATATATGTATAAATATATATATTTGCATACATATTTTTATATATATTTGTTTTTGTATTCTAGATTGTTGGTATTTCGATCTCTCTGTCTGTACACACAAGATTGACAATAAAGTTGACTTTGACTTTTGACATGGGAATGAAAGCCTGATGAAGTTCCTCCATTTGTGTTTCATAACCAAATGATGTATAATCCCAAAAATACACCTAGCATTTTAAGCAGTTATTTGACTCTAACTCTACATGCAATGTGCAGCAGATATGTTTTGAATCGAAGGAAGAGAGATCTTTTCTTACGCTGAAGTTGTACTCGGCAGCCAGGGCTTTCTGGATCAGCTCTGCAGTGCAGGCTGCACTTTGAAGACTCACAAACCGGAACTGTTGGACCAAACAAAACCAGAGCACACCACGTTGTTAGTTCAAACACAATTTGTCCTCGTGTCAAATGTGAGAAATTACTTTCCGATGGAGAGTTTACTCTACAAGGACTAAGCCTGATTTAGCTCCTACTGGGCTGTACCACAGGAAGGCTGAAGATTAAAAGGGGAATAGGAATTCAAAGTTCACCCAGGCTTCCTCTAAGCCCCGTAATTATCGAGATTTGTGTGCAATAAACACTTTAGTGCACAATAAGTACCAAAGACGGTAATGGGAGTTCGCTTTTGATTTCCTTTGTCTCCTCTTTCCCTGAGGAGGTTCACATTAAGGACCCATATGTGGAAACGAGGTGCAGCAAGGCACAACATGCAGAACGTGATTGGATAATCATGTAACAGTGTCTCAAATAACAACACTGAAAACTAGACGGGACAAAATGGGGCTTGAAGTGAAGATGCTCTTTTCCTGTTACTCACAGGGTTGCGTTTGGCGATTTCTGAAAGGCCGTCCGTCTCCTCGACTTTGGACTGGAGCCAGAAGAAACGGAACTCGGTCTGTTGATGAGAAAACATGAACTGTAAACAAAAACCTCCTTCTTCAAAATCCAGAGCCAATGAGAGGGGCAAACGTGGCAAAGAAGCACATCTGTGGCCCAGACTCGGCTACTTAAGCAATTAGACGAGCATTCCTGGATTAGAAGCCCGTCTTACCGGGCAGTCGTAGACCGGGTGGCCTCGCCAGCACATGACGTCCAGGATGTAGAACGTTCTGTCCACCTCGCTGTAGATGCAGTCCAGGATCGTGTAGTCTGCTCAAGGCACAGAAAAAAGGGGCAACATGATCAGATATACAGAATACACTATTATACAAAACAATAAGACTACTTTTACAACAAAATGATTCCAACATCTGTATATGCAAAGGGTTTAAAAGCATTATTGACCAATATAGGAGTACAACAGTTATTGGTTCTGATTTATTTGGTTGTTTCTTTTAGGACCCGTTTGATGTGTTGGATAAGATCTAAATCATAAGATGCTAATACAAGACAGAACTGTATGATTGCAACGATATCTAGTAATTGTTGGGTGTTTTAGTTACATCACTGTTCTCATTGACCCCATCCACATTTAGTTTTAAACTATTATTTCCCCTTAAGTAGCTTTAAGATTTTAACCTTTCAATCAAATGGAAACAGTGTGACAATCAAAGCAGAGTTCATTCAAATCCTCTGTTTTCATGTTTCATTGTATACACATTTACAGAATGTTCTTTCATATTATCTACCTTTGGAAAATGCTTTGTCTATAATTATCACATTAAAAGCCGCAGGTGGAGCTTCAAGTTGTTGCACTGCATTTCACTTTTGTGAATATCAACACCTTCTTGTAGAAAGCATCATCCATCAGCCCCCAATCAGTCTCATATTTATTATCAATTACATCCAGGATAGAATAGAATAGAATCATATTTTGTGTGATATGTATTAGGGCTGCACAATATTGGAAAAAACTGACATTGCGATATTTTCTTCCCCTGCGATATATATTGCGATATGAAAAAATACAGGAATTGAAGAAAAGACAGTTTTTTTTGTCCGCAAACCATCCTTTCTTGAACTTTAATGTTATACAATTGGTATTTTTTTTAACGATATTCAACCGGATGGAGGATTTTAGTCACGGACTTCTGGATCTTAAGTTATCAGACAGGGTATATGCAGGAATCCTGAAGTCAGATGTAATACCTTTTAAGACCTTTTTTAAGATCCTTTCCATACATTTTAAGACCTCATCGCCACTTCGAGTTCTAACCGGTTACATTGGCGACACACTTTACCTCACATTGACTATATACAGTATTGATTGTCCTTCCTCCTTATCTTCCAACCATTTGGACGCATTGCATTTCCCCATAACGATGTTGTTTAACAACCGGCGTAAACGGACCTTCGCGCTATCAAGCAGTGAGCGTGTGATGTCCTGTTCAGATGACGTCAAACCCAACGGGATGCCATAAATAAACTACACAGAATCACACTACACACCTACGCAATGATTACATTCAGGCAGACTGTAGAATACAACCTCTTTGGACAATTTATATACTTATTGAAAACAAGCTACAAAATGTAATACCTTGGAAAATGCCGTTAAAAGGTGGGGTAGGTAAGTTTGAGAAACCGGCTCGAGATACACTTTTTGTTATATTCCATGGAATGCTCTTAACATCCCGATAGCAATGAATATCTTTAGTGCTTTGACAAAAAAATCCATACTACACACCTACGCAATGATTACATTCAGGCAAACTGTAGAATACAACCTCTTTGGACAATTTATATACTTATTGAAAACAAGCTACAAAATGTAATACCTTGGAAAATGCCGTTTAATACTTTTTAATAGCCTTCATTTTCGCTAAATTCATTTATCAACTTTTAACACTTTTTAAGACACCGCGGACCCCCTGTCAGAGCAACAAGCTGAGCTAGCTCGGTTATCCTGCTGTGATCTGATCAAGAATGATTGTGATTGGTGGTTTGCTGTGCATGCAGAGCCTGCATGTCACTCACTCAAGTACCCCTGACATGAGTTTTCCTTTTGTAGCAAGCAGCAAAAGAATTGTAACATGACGTGTTTGAGTTAATTCGCTTACTTAATATCGCACGTCCTAAAGAAATATGAATATCGCGCATGCGCACAACGCGATTATCGTCACGACACGATATATCGTGCAGCCCTAATATGTATAAAGATACAATTACATTGAGAACTGTAATTGACGGCATTCACGAACATATTTGTTTATTTTCTTCAGTTATTTGAGGGCCGATGTAAAAATTGCATTCGATTTAGAATATTGCCCTCATTATATCTCTATTTTCTTGTGCTTCATTAATTGTCTAAGTGGTCTCCTATAGTTAACCACTGCACCACATTCAGCAGGCCCACCTACCTTTTCCCATGGCCGAGTTGTGGCGGTTCCCCCCGGGCAGCAGGGAGGGGAAACGGTTCACACAGTATCCGCTTTTAGTGTACGCTGCAGTGGAGCCCTTCAGGAGAGAAAAGACAGAGAGGATACATGAAGGAAGAGTCACCACAACATTAGACATTTTACCTGAGTATAGAAGTATTGTGACAGGTGTTTATGTTATTCATTAAATGAGAAAAGGAACAAAGCGATCAGAACACTGGATCATTTAATTTCTTCTATCACTTTGCTTTATTTACACACTTCTTAATGTTTGACTTTGTGACAGATGTGCAATTAGCTCAAACCAAAAGTCACATTATATCAGCTCAACTGTTGTTGCCCTATTTTGCATTACATGACACATTTGTAAATTAAGACTAACAATGTGTATTCATTTTTTAATGACAATGAACTTTGAATAATTTATTTAAACAACATCATTCAGTAAAAACGTTAACAGTACAATCATATTGTAGAAAGAGCGATTCGATTTGTTAATCGTCAGATCGTTATTGCCTATTGTTTATTGTGAGGAGCTTACTACCTGCACATACAAATACAAATGTGTGCCTTAAATACTCAAGAAAAGTTGATGGTAAGTGGTTGATGAGGAGAGGGGAAATATGGGCCAAACAGTGGGGTCTCAGATGCTAGAAAGTTTACATATTTAAGTTACTGCAGAGGACATAAAAGTGACTACCGATGAGACATGTTCAAGTTTCAACACCATCTGTTTCGTAATGGCCTCTGTATCGCGGTGTCTCAAATATATGGTGTCAATGAGGTCAAGTTCTGAAATACTGAATAAGGAAGCAGATGACAGTCATTCTGATAATATAAGCGGTTGCATCACAGGGTGTGCCGTGTGATCGGAGGGAAACTGTAGCCTCGGGCCAGTGCGACAGGACAGACATGTTGTACGAGAGTTACCAGAGAAATGCTGATGCATGTTTTTATTACTCATAAACCACACAACTGAATACGTGGTAGATGAGGCTATTGTTTTACCTTCACCACTACTGAAGAAACATGCAATTTCGTAAGAAAGTAAAAAGTGGAAAAACACTACAGATTGTTTTAACGAGAAGTTATTGATAGCTAATTTAGTTTCTTATAAGTTATGGTAAATGATGATTACGAAACGAGAGGAAGTCTGCAAGAGGAGACTGTTTTTCTGAATTCACAACATTGTTTTTTCGGGTTGTTTGGGGGCCACGAACAGTCACATTTTTAAAAGGAGCTCTAAAGCAATATTACCCTTTGTCAACATTGTTTGTATGCATGTTAAAAGGTCAAATATAGGTACAATATAATAATACATACATACATAACTCAGGCAGGTTGAGCTAAGAAGGTGAAGTTGATCTAAAATCAGTATCCTTTCAGCTGCCACCATTAGTCGACTGACTGAAAATTAATCGGCACATTTTCATAATCATTTAAAATTAAATGTCAATTATTATATGTTTTAGTTTCTCAGATATGAGAATTTCCCCCCAAACATTTCATTGACTAAACAATAACATTAAATCAATCAAATAAAACAATGATGTCCCTGTGTTGGGCTTGGCAGATCACCACGAGGAAGGTTTCAGAGCAGACAAAGCATGCATAGTTCAAATAAATTGCAGCACACATATGGCATTACTACAGGAAAATGTATTAAATAAAACACAAATTACAACCCACATGTGCCTCTTTTCACCATTGACCTTTACTATCCATGTCTTTTCTGATGGGATCACTTTGTGCACCTGCATTGTAATCTAATGACTGAATGCACGTTCACATGAGGACTTCTCTTATTTCCAAATGAATGGTGAGACACAACGTGGCTCAATACCACAGCTTCTGGTACTTCCTGTTTTGCAAAAGTTCTCATGACTTCTTTGACGTGAGAGCCAATCCCTTTATCTTTTTGCATTACATTCTTGTAGTCATGAACATGCAGCTGTATTATATTTTATTTGATAAAAACTGCCTTACATTACAACTCAGACTCAAAATCTGATGTTACCATTAATATGGTATAATAAACCTACATCTTTACAGTATCATAATGAAATCAATTCTAGTTTACAGGAAAAGTATTCCTAACAGTTCCCCTATGTTGTTTATTGTGTGTAGGATTTCTAAAATAATTTGTCTCATCTTGCTCACAGACATAACTCACCTCAGGCTGTATAATAAACCCACACACACACAAACAATGAAGATTATAAAACGGACAAGTCAAATCAAGCAATCGGATTGGTTCTTAGCCGTGATATAATGAGCGTATATCACGGGTTGAATTGTAGTTACTTTTCACAACAAGTCAGTATCCCTCCGCGTCTGAGAAAAGCTACAACCGTTACAACCGTTACATTACGTCCGTTACGAAACTAATTAACTAACTAACAAAGCTTAAGACGGAAACATGTAAGGGATAATGTGCAGCAAGGACTTATTGACCGTTGTTAAGGACGCTCACATCTGCTTCGCGTCGGGCCGAACCACACCCCTTAACTGTGATATAATGACCATATACCACGGCCTGTCGTGAGCTATTGCTTAACTATAACCCCCCATTTGTGCAATACTACTAATGTGCCATCTCAAAACTGTACTGGTACTGGATGTGTTTTGTGTCATTTGTAAATTGTGTAATTTTCCCTTTTTATTTGTAATATTTCTATGAATGCTTCTTCATTATATTAAGCTATCTTTGTCTCTCTACTTGCTGTAACAATGTACATGTATCCTCTGTGGGACAAATACAGGTATTCTGATACTTCCTGATAAAGGGAATGCAGTATTAAATGTACAATAAATGCACAGTAGGATAATCCTCTCAAAATATTGACTAGGTAGACGCATGACATTGCATTTAAACTAGAAGAGTTTCCTGCAGTTGTTTATCTTGATCAAATGTTGAAGGTGGTTAGGCTGACAATTAGGACCGGAAGATGACTCATTAAAAATAGAAGAGATGGAAACTAGTTGAAAGCCAATAATAAGCCGCCTGCAGGATTTAAATTGAATTTGATTGACAGTTCTACATATGGTGAATGATCAATGCGGTGCCTTAAAACAAGTACCTTCTTCCTGTAGGAAAGGATCATGTGCAACGCTAGAAAGCAGAGACAGGTTTTTACCTTGGAGGCAACAATGAGGGATCTTTTCCCCACAGGACAGACGGCCATCAGCCAATCAGTGTCCAGCTCTGATGGCACATCCACCAGCCACTCTGACAGCATGATCTGAGGAGGAAGAGGAACTTTGTAACATTACATTTCACTTAGCTGATGCTTTCTGTCAAAGCGGTTTACAATAAGTGCAATCAACCATCAAGATACAAACTCAAAACAGCAGGAATCCTGTAAATACATTAGCTTCAAATAAGCCAAACCTTTCTAAGTATTGCATAAAGAACTGTTGTTTTTCTATTGGCTAAGGAGCAGTCCAAGGAGCCGTTGTTAACAGCAATTTTAAAAAAGAACAAAATTATCAAATGTCAAATCTGATAGCTTCAACAAACTTATGATTCTATGAACTCAAGCGCCCTCTGCTGATCGAGATGGTTCATCGTTTTTCTTTTTAGCTAAAGCATAGTTTTGGCATTGAAAATCTTAAGTTAGGGTTACAACTGACCTGGTTTGCATAATGTTTTGGCAGCTTCCTCTTCTCAATGTCCATCCCATCCTCCTCTTCCTCCTGCTGCTCCCGTTCCCCCTCCTCTTTCTTCTCCATGTCCTCCCCTTCATCGCTGTCTGCCCCGGTCCAATCCCCATCAGCCAGATGCCGAGCATGGTTGACGTAGTTTAACCTTTTACTGAGATTAGCGATAAGGGGAAAAAACATTAAACATTAAAACATGTATTTAAATTACGGCCAGAACAGGAACCAGTTCATCTGCAAACCTGCAATCTTAAAGAGACCAATTCTGGCAAGCTGGGAGAAAAATCTGGAAAGGGTTTTCTAGGACTGTGTCCAGGATTTAGATGAAAAGTGTTTCTGTAGTCATAAGTATGCAGCTGGAATAAGGCGGTGTTTACACGAGAACGAAACGGGTTGTATCTGCTACTTTTCTCTCGTTCGTGCACATGAGGCTGTAACAGAACTGCGGAAACGGACCCCGCAAACGATAACGGGTCCCAAGGTGGATAGATCTGCAACCGGAACGCTCTGGGGGGCCAAACGGCTCAGTGTGTACGCCCTCTATACGATCATTTCCTGATAACGATGAAGCCATAGCCCCGCCTCTCCCCACCTCTGCTGCTCACTGCTGTAGCATGGTCAGTAGCTACTGCTAGTTCTACAGATGTTAGTGCAAAATCTACAGCTCCTCTACCACAACCATCAGCAACAAGTGGACATGGAGAACTACATGAATTACATGAACTACATGTTGCTAAATCTAATGCAGGGCATAAACAGAAGGGCAACCATGGCAACCATGCTCGGGGGTCTTCTTCGCTGCTGTTGGTGTATTTTGTGGCGAAAGTACAGCGCCACTTACAGGCCCGGCATATGTACTACAGCGTTTCCAGTGGTCTCGTGTGAACAGACACGTTAATTGAGCCGAATGCGTGTGAACTGAAGACCTTTTTGAAAACAAATTCGGTGCGTAAACGCAAACGTTCCCGTGTAAATGGGGTCTTAGTAGAAGCAGAAGCAAATGCAAAACGGGCTCTGGTGCATTGGCTTTCCCTGTTTAGCAGCAATGGTATTACAAATGTGTTCATGTTGCAATAATGAAACAAGAAAGGCAAATAACATTATTTTAAGTACTAAAACTAGATATAAGTGTGGAGTAGTGACTCTAGTTTGGAGAAACTCCTACTAAGAAGGGACAGGGTCCGTACTGGAAACTTGTAATAACAGGATCTTATCACCTTCGC
This sequence comes from Trematomus bernacchii, assembly GCF_902827165.1. Lineage (NCBI taxonomy): Eukaryota > Metazoa > Chordata > Actinopteri > Perciformes > Nototheniidae > Trematomus > Trematomus bernacchii. The sequence goes on from NW_022987778.1 coordinate 3,771,187, forward strand.
TCCGAGGACTTGTTTCTTCTAACTGTACCAAAAGTCTGTACTGAACTGGGGAAGAGGGCGTTCAGTTACGCTGCTCCTGTGGCTTGGAACCAGCTGCAAATTGAGCTGAAAGTCAGAGAGCTGGTCTCTTTAAACAAACTCAAAGCTACTCTAACTGACCTTGAATCAGCCGCTGTGCTATAAATGCTTTGGCTAACTGTTGTATGACTGTGTTGTGATTGTGTGTTTTAAAAATTGTCTGTAACTGTGCTATTACCATTCTTGGGCCAGGACTCTCTTGAAAAAGAAAATTTTTAAATCTCAATGAGACCTATCCTGGTTAAATAAAGGTAAAATAAAAAATATATAATTAGAAACTCCAGGGTTAAATACTGATAAAGAAGAGCGTTTACCTTTTCTGCAGCTCAAGGAAGCGCCGCCGCCTCTCGCTCTGCTCCAGCACGCTGAACTTGCTCTTGTACTGGGCCAGCCGAGGGTGGGCGGTGGCGGTGCTGTTGGGCTCCTTGGACACAGCAAAGCTGGCCGAGAGGGCTTGGGTCAGGTCATCCATTGGGATTCTGGAAAGTGGTTAATAAATTCAGTTTAGTAACAATATATCATGCAAAGAAAAAGAAAATAGTGGCCACCAATTATTAATAATCTTTGGGAGCCGCAATGACACTACTTTTGTGCTTGAAACACTTGTAAACCTATAAGAATTATGTGAAATCAACAATATATGATAAAATATACTATGTGGGAAGGAACCAATTACATGGCACTTCCATAGTGGAGTGATCATTGAGTGTGTGATTGAAGCATGCGGATTTGAGATTCATTTGTGATTTTGAGGCAAAATTGTATCTATCAGTTACTGCTAAAATATTCTTTATTTTGGTAGTTCAGCCTGTTGCCAGTTAACCTCTGTTGGACATTTGCATAATGGCACACATGTTCCTGTTGTAGTGCGATTAAACATTTTCCAAAGTCCAAGTTGATGTCTTATACTTTACAACTCAACTGCATTCACTATTACTATAAGAGTAAGCAGCGAAAAGCAGTAGATCGTTGTGATTTAAGATTTTAAACCACAAAAGCTCTCTAAATGAACTTATATCCATTCATCATAATGAAAATAGTTGTTGTAGTTTAGTTTTCTGTTATTAATCCCTCCAGCATTAATACATCATCACATTGTGACACACAGCTTCAGATAGCATTAACAACACACAATTGCCAGTCATTGTAAACACCAAATGATGTGCTAATATTATGAATATACAGTGTTGGAAGAAGTACTCAGATCGTAAAAATACTAAGGTCTTAAAATACTCCATTACAAGTAAAACTCCTGATTTCATAATTCGTCAAATAAATCATATCAAGTACAGAAGTGAAATCTGATAAATATACTTCAAGTATCAACAGTGAAAGTACTCATTACGCAGAAGGGACCTTTAACAGTATTTTATTGCTATGGATATTATATTATCCTGTTTTGATACATGTTAAGAGCATGTTAGTGTTGTAGTGGGCCACATTTAGATACCGTGTATTTCAGCATATGTGTACAAAGTAACTAGTGACTGTGAGTGATGAAACAAATGCTGTGGAGTAAAAAGTACAATATTCATCTCTAAAATAGCATTACATGGAAATACTAAAGTAAAGCACAAATATGTCTACTTAAGTAAATGTACTTAGTTACTTTCCATCCATGTTTATATATCCATTAAGTCTGTACCCTCAACCTCTAAAATGCAGTTCATGCTCCTCAGATGAAGTGTTGAGGAGTTCACATGGTTAGTTAGTTTTGATGCTAAGTTCGATACATCAAAACTGAACAAATAATACGAAAACATGTAGAGTTATGTCCGTTTAAAATAACTTTTTAACCACATTACTGTTATCTTCGAATATGCAATCTACAAGGAAGACAAACCTCTAAACAAACGAGTGATAAAACATGAAAAAAAAGCCCGGGGTATCTTTTTAAAAAACCCACTGCTACAACATTCGTCATGTTAGCAGCAGCAGTTAGCATCGAGCTAAACATGCTGCTGCAAAACAGTCTTTAGCAACACTGATTATACAGCGTTACGTGACTGTTTTAAGTGCACACTATCTACACATACTTATTAGACCCAAAGTAACCATTTGACAAGATAATAGCATTACAAATATCACTAGCTAAGGAGGTACCTTGGAGATGCAGGGAGGAAGCTGCTGTGACGTCGCTCTACCAAAGTTCCCTGCCAGTTGGCCGACAATATACAGAAAACTAACCCGGAGTTTTACAGAGCAAACTTCAAGATAGATAGGTAGATAGATATGTATAGATACTTTATTGATCCTAAATTGGGAAATTCTTGTGTTACAGCAGTAGTGTGTCCATGCAATAACATATGGAATAAGGTATAGACACAAGAAAATAAAAAATAAACAGTGTAACTGGTGCACATCAGGGTTTTTTAAATGCATTTTTGTTGTTCTAACCCAGCAGTCATGCATTCAAAATGCACTTAGGCCTGAGAAAAATTATTTAAATATTAGCATCAACATGTTCTTAAAATAAAAGTATTCATCATGCAGAATGGACCATTTTAGAATAATATAGGCCTACATTATATAATTGGATTTATTATTATCAGATAATTTCAATGCTGCAGCTGATAGGGCTTATTTGAATTAACTTGTGTACTAGTATCTTAAAAATATGAACGTAAGAAATTATTCCAATAGCCTACTGCTTTTACTACTTAATCACCAGCGTTATCATATTTATCTGAAAACTGTGTTTCGTTGTTTCTAGTTGTAATGTGTGTTGCAGGTTGTAAGTAATGTGTTCCTCCTGTAGGGAGCGATGTTGAGCCAGTTTCTCCTCTACAAAGAATATAAAGGATCTGATGAAAAAAAAGAGAACTTGCCTTCAATTGTCCAAGCCTAACGTCATGGAAAGAGTTACTTTGTTGCGGCTCGCACAGGAATAAACCCCAAGAAACAACACCGACCAGAGATGTGTGTTGATACTTTTTAGCAGGACATTGGTTGGTTTCTGATTTTGCTTTATTTTCCAATTTAAAGCATCGACTGAAGATGCGCAGGAACATGTTTGCAAGGGAAACGCTGCAAGTTTCAGTCTGAGGGAATGCGGAGCAGGCTCACAATGCACCGGGATACCATTACTCATCCCTCTGTTTTTCTCCACGCCGGGGCACTTTGTTTTCCGGATGTTTTCATCAAGGAGCGTTTTAGGATCTGTAATGGCAAACAAGGGTCCGACAAGTGAACAAAGCGAGGCTGCAGTACCGTTTCTGAAGGATTAAAACAACCCACGGTGCTTATGGAGGAGCTCTTCGGTGAAACCAGTTTTGTACCTGTTGTATTTGTGATGTAAAGGGGGTAAGAGATTCCTTCTGTTATGAGGAAGTTATTGAGTTATAAAACATTTACAGCCTGACGTTGTTGTTAGACTTTTAAGCACAGGACAATAGAGCCTCAATGGGCTGAGGATGCTAGTGGTCACAGTAGGTATATTTTAGACTTTTTTTGGCGGATAGAAGTAATAGTTTTACATAACTGTTGTCTTCTCCTGTTTATTCTAAGTGTCAGATTATTCAATTTACTAAAGTCATAGACTACTGTGACACCTGATCCAACAGCTGCCATGTAATTTGAGGCGAGTTTAATTATTAAAGTGAGCTAGTGTCAGATGTTTCCAAAACAGTAGCATCATTATATTCTAGGCACTATGTGCATGTAGGTTTTTATTGCTGTTGGACCCACTGGAGAATCAAGATGTCAGCGAAAGCCAAAGCACTCTACACTTTCCAAAGTGAAAACAAAGAGGAGATCAGTATCCAGGAGAATGAGGAGCTGGTTATCTTCGACGAGAACTCGGTGGACGGCTGGTTTCAGGGGGAGAACAGCCGAGGGGAGAAGGGTCTCTTCCCAGCATCCTATGTGGAAGTTATTCGCACTCGCTCAAACTCTAACGTGACAAACTGCTCCATCAGCCCAGCAGGGTCTTTGGGAAATGATTCCTCCTTTTTATCATCATCAACCCCAAACACCTCTTTGACTTTGCAATCGAATATCTACGACAATGATGAAGATGATGATGATGACTGGGACGACTGGGATGACAGGTCGACAGTTGTGGACGATGGTGACCACAGGAGCCCTGGGGCCAATGGACACCCCAATCACAGCCCACTGTCCAACAATCCCAACGTGCACTACCGGGCCAAACCACACATGGAGAGACAGGACAGCATCTCCAGCTCGAGGAAAGGCAGCGTGGTGGGCAGGAACTTGAACAGGTTTTCCAGCTTTGTCCGCTCAGGGGTGGAAGCGTTTGTGTTGGGGGATGTACCCATGATGGCGAAGATAGCTGAGTCATACACCATTGAGATGGGTCAATTGGGGCCCGTTTGGCAGGCGAGCCCAAAGCCTTTCTCCTGCTCTGTCGAAGACCCCACAAAACAGACAAAGTTCAAGGGTATCAAGACGTACATTTCCTACCGTGTCACGCCGAGCCACATAGGGCGTGCCGTGTACAGACGCTACAAACATTTTGACTGGCTGTACAACCGCTTACTGCACAAGTTCACTGTGATCTCCGTGCCTCACCTGCCTGAGAAGCAGGCCACGGGGCGATTTGAGGAAGACTTCATCGAGAAGCGCAAGAGGCGACTGATACTGTGGATGAACCACATGACCAGTCACCCAGTACTCTCCCAGTATGAAGGCTTAGAGCACTTTCTAATGTGTACTGATGACAAGCAGTGGAAACTGGGCAAGAGGCGGCAAGAAAAGGACGAGATGGTTGGTGCTCATTTCATGCTGACCCTTCAGATCCCCAACGAGCACCAGGACCTTCAGGATGTAGAGGAGCGCATCGACACCTTCAAGGCCTTTGCTAAGAAAATGGATGACAGCGTTTTGCAGCTCACACATGTTGCTTCGGAGCTGGTTCGTAAACACCTGGGTGGGTTCAGGAAGGAGTTCCAGCGGCTGGGAAATTCTTTCCAATCTATCAGCCATGCGTTCACGCTGGACCCTCCCAACAGCTCAGAGAATCTCAACAAAGCCATCTCCCATACGGGCCGCACCTACGAGAACATTGGAGAGCTGTTCGCAGAGCAACCTAAGAATGACCTCTTCCTTATGCTGGACAAGCTGTCCCTCTACCAAGGCCTGCTCGCCAACTTCCCGGACATTATTCATCTACAGAAAGGTAAAATCATATATGAGAAGTTTCAGTGTGTGAGAAATGTATTTTATGGCCTTATGTATTAATACCTCATTACAGGGAAACTACAACAAAATGTGAATGGTGATTACTTCCATAATCCACACAGATGTTTGGATGAGTCCTCAGCCTCCCATCTGATTTTATTTCCTGCAGCTTCATTCATGTTTTACTGTCCAAAGACAGATATTTTTCCAGCCATCAGGACACATAATTACATAATTTCATAGCACAGCAATTAGCATTTATCAAAAGGTGTAAATTGATTATCATGAACTCTCAGACACACATACCAATTATAACTCTGTAACAGGCGCCGAAGCACTTTTAAATTGAGACAAGCAGCAGCAAGAAGTGTTGCCAAAGCTTTAGTAATATATCAGTATGTCTGCTAAGTAACAATGACCTTATGGCCAGTGGTCACATTTTGCTCTCAAACTGTCCTATACATTTAGTTACGGATGACAGATTAGGTCATGTTTAGCCTCCAGCATCTCCCCTCCTCACAGGCAAACACATGCAGACGAATGACATTTGAACCCAGGAATGGAACATATTGTTGGATGTGTTGCAGTCAGTCTGGGATGAATATGAGGTCAGAGTGTTCGTCTGTAGCATCTAAGGTCAACTGTTCCACCTCATTGACCCCAACCCAACCTCTCGGTTCAACAAATACTTTCATAATAATGACTGACTTAAACAACCTGGGCAAAGTATTAGAAAAAGATAATCACGAATTTGCTGTACTCCATTATGGAATCACACCTCAAGTGTAATAGTCATAGTAACTTTATTAGTTTCAATAGCTCTTTATAATACTGACATCCAGAGTTGGGTGTAACGCGTTACTGTAATAATATTACTTTTGTCGGTAACGGAGTAGTGTAACGCGTTACTTTTATAATTCAGTAATCACACTACAGTTACTAACATTGCCCCGACACGCGTTACTTCGTTACTTTTATAAAATCAGTCATAATCACACTGACAGACAAGAGGGGTTTCCGCCGCAGGTTTATGTGTACGTAATCTGCGCGACTTGCGCGTCCACATCTCCACGTGCAGTGCTGCATAAACATGGCAGAGTCAGCGATAACTTTCGAGGGGTGGAGGTATGCCCATTATTTTGAGTTCGTCCGAAGAATAGACAGGAATGTGACGGTGAGGTGCAAACTGTGTCCAGGCCAGAAGCTGTTATCCACTGCTGCAAACACCACGTAAAACCTCAACAAACACCTGCAAAGAACACATGCTAAGGTGAAGCTAATAGCTAAGGACCCCCGAACCCAGAGTGAGGATGTTGTGAGTGCGCCGCCGCCGACTCCGAAGCAGCACAAATTAGAATTTGGAGGCCCGGTAACCAAAGCAGAGATGGACAGGCTTGTAGCATCCTTCATAGTAGAGGTAATGTTGCCCATTTGCACAGTGGAATCACCATCGCATCGTTCAGAGATATACTGCGCAAAATACAGATAGCAGGAGACAGAGGACAGCCATAGTCAGAGCTATCTGAATCAGTCTTATGCGACAATGGAAACTGAACTAAAGAGAACATTTGAAACTTTAGCAGTCTGCATGATCTGCCTGCAGGGAGGGGCGGGCCGGCCCTGCGAGTAAAGTAACGAGTAAAGTAACGAGTAAAGTAACGAGTAAAGTAACGAGTAAAGTAACGAGTAAAGTAACTAGTTACTTTATGTAGAGAGTAACGAAGTAGTGTAATATATTACTTTTTTTTAGTAACGACCCCATCTCTGCTGACATCATTCAGCGTGGTTCTACAGTAGCGGCCATAGGAGATTGAAGTGATATTGACAATTGACCTTATGTTTAAATTGAGTGCATTTATTTTGGAAGCTCAACTTTGACTCCTCTTGGCTCTGTTTAAAAATGTATGAGATAAATGGGCAAGAGGTTTGTTGTGGTGTTATTTTACAACTAACTGTCATGATGAGACAACGACACCTGAGTGTAATCGGCAGGGAGTGGCTCATTGATATGTGGTGTAATTTTAACTCATGTGACTACTTTTCAAGAAGTGGTTCAGCTTGTTTCCAGTTGTCAGCACTCAAAACTGTGTGTGAGCATAAATGCCCACATTGAGAACTGTTACTTGTAGCAGCTAATGTTGGAGTTATTCTGTTTATATGTGTTAAAAATTGCCACGCCATCACTGGAATCAATGGCTTGTTTGACTGTCAGGAATTAGCATAACGCTGGTTAGTCAGTAACCCGCAAATCATAAAGCTAACATTTTCCTGTAACAGTAACATAGCAGATTTGAATACTCTGCAACGGTGTTTATGACGGCTGATTTTCATAAACCTCGTGGTGAAATATGCTGCACTACAACTCATGCCTCTCCTCTCGTGACCCTGTTAGACGTGGTCCGAGACAGTGAGAGCTTTAACGTATCAGCGCTCTGTATCAGCTCTCAAACAAATAACTGTATCAGCTGTTGGCGTTAGTTACAGAGGAAGGAAAGGGATGCTGCTGCCAGGAGTAGTTGTGTACAGTAAATATTATTATCCTACTTCAAACAGCTGGCGATCATTATCCCAGAGGTCATCTGTGATACCATTAAGATTAGTTAATCCACCCACGGATACATGAGAAAAACAAAGCCTTCTGAATCATATTAAAGGGTCAGTCCACTCAACTCACAAACTCAGCAATGATATCATTCAACCCTGGTGGGGCAGATCGTTTTCTGTGCAAAAGTCTTTAAAGGTCTGGCTCTAAAATATTCTAAATACTATAAAACCACAGAGGACATTTGATTCACACTTATGTTATCGGGATGACAAAGGTGGATATCCCTAATATCCATAATCTGCTTGTCTACATACCACCAGGGTCAGGAAGACAAATCTGTCCCCCTATAATTTGTCAAATTGATCATTTTAAAATCACTTTCTTTTTCTCACACACACACACACACACACACACACACACACACACACACACACACACACACACACACACACACACACACACGCACACACACACACACACACACACACACACACACACACACACACACACACACACACACACACACACACACACACACACACACACATTGCTGCTCCATTCAGTAGACAAGCTAATGGTTGTAATGCTAGCATGTGTTGGTGAAATGTAGCATTCAATCATTCATTTGGTTCTTTTTTTGGAAGAAAATATGACAACAAAAAATGCCCCCTCTTCTGGCGTACTTACTCTTTAAACAAGTTTTTCTTAATTTAAATGAAACATGTGCAAAGTTTAGACTATTTGACATAATCAAATATCTTGAACCCTGGCTTTATTTAGACAAACTTGGCTTCTTTTTTTTAATAATTTGTATAAAATGGTTATACTCCAAAGCAACGTTTGTTTCTTTTTTAGTAAAAGGTTAACTAAAATTAGGTTTGGTATTGGAAACAGTATTTTACATTTTTTGTACCCAACCTTGACACGAGACAACACATACTGTCCTCGAGGAGGTTGTGTAGCAGCGTGTTTTTGAAGGCAGGGACCTGGTTCTTCCTCCAGATAAATCCCCTTGATGTGACTTGTTCTGCTGAACCAGATACAGCTGTGGCAACACTCAGATCCCACAGAACTGAGGTCAAGCTTTTCCGGTGATCTCCTCCTCCTCCTCAGGTCCTCATTGCTGCTTTTCTTGCCTCACCGAGTTCTATAATAGTTGTTTCTAACTGTTGAGCATGTGAACTACAGGAATGTCAACTCTCTATGAGATGTGATGCGGGGCAGCGACTGCATGTGGCCTTGATAAAAAGGATCCAGGGAAGATTTAGGGGATTGGCGTCAAAATGTCAGGGAGTGCTGCAAACATCTCTTTCTCCACTTTTCTCAGTCCTGTCCTGACTCCTCTGTTGGTCTCTGCTTTTGCTCACTCTAGAAGTCATTCTGTCACTGTTTCGTTATCCACTTCATGTCTGTTTTCTTTTCTTTCTCAAAAGAAACCCATATCAGAGTTATCTGTCTGGGCAGCTGCCCTGGTTTCAATAATGGAGAAAGTAAATCTAGCCTGGTCTGAAGGCGTGGACTCCTAACAGTGCTCTGCTGCACTTTGAATCCCAGCCAAAATGAATCCCAAAGACCTTGATCTTATTTGAACACAATCGAACATCTTGATCTATAGGATTAAATACATTCCATTCTAATAGAATAGAGGGCCCCCGAGGCTTCATTGTGAGGGGCAGATGTGAGCAGGGGTTCATTTGTTATGTAACCCATGGAAATACATTATGCTGTCTCTATTGAATTATTATACATAACCATAAACTAAGCTTGTCTTGTATCAATCATAGACTTTATGTAAGACGTGGACATAGTCAGCGTGACGTCACCCATTGCTTTGTGGACTACAGTTTTGGGGCCTTTGACTGTTTTCATATTGGTTTTTGGACCCAGAATGGACACAATAGGGTGTGCAACTAAATTACATTACATTACATGTCATTTGTTAGATGCTTTTATCCAAAGCGACTTACATACAGTACTGTGGGCAATCCCCACAGGAGCAATTTGGGGTGAAGTGTCTTGCCCAGGAACTGAGGCAACTGAGCCACAGCCACCCAACCAAATAATGAACAGTCATTTTTAGGTCACTCAATTGTGAAAATTAACCTTAATGAACATACAGCATGCTTTGATGGGCTCATGGACGATAACACAGAAAACACGCAGATTGCTTAATTTCAAAGTAGGGGAACATCATCACAAGGTAGACCCAACCTAAAGCATACCCTGCTTTATTGTATATCTTACTCTAAAGGGATCATCATTTACCAAATGAACATCATACTGTGTTGAAAAATACTTTACACTGGTGATTTCACACATAAAGTCATCAGTAAAAGGTGTGCTAAAGTAATAAATCAAGTAGGAAGTAGGGTCATTTCCTTATAGACTTCCATTCAAATCTGTCTTCTCTTTGCTACTAGCTTATTTGCTTCCTGCTGGATATTAGAGGAAATGCTACTGTAGTCACTTCCCTATTGGCTTCACTTTTCAGGCCATCAAACTGGTCTTCAATATGACATTTTCTTCAGCAATTGTAACGTGTAAGGTATTTGTGCAAGAATATATATTATCATGTTCTGTAGGTTTTGTTACCTGGCAAAAACGGAGGTACTTATCTGAGACAAACCACCTCACGAAGCCTTTGAATAAACACAAAAGGGTTCACAATAGAGTGAAACCAACCCGCCCCACGGTGAAGGTATCAGTCCGATCTGATGTGTTTAAAGATGAAATCTGAGGCGTTGGATCTCGATCTGCGTCACCTGTGTCCCTAGAATGACTTGTTGAGGAAAGAAAGGCAAAGTTACAGTTCAATTCCTGTGGATAACAAAAAAAGCGGTGATGAATACATTTGACTTTGTGGGCTGGCTTTTGAATTATAACACTAGAATCCTGAAGTACAAGGTCATACATGGCCTTACACCAAAGCAAAAGCCATGACAAATGTGATGTGGGAATATGCAGCAAATACACCAGGCCTAAGCTGTTCTCATTTGATCTTGACACATTTTTCGGACATTTGGATTGTTCTTAAGAAAAGAAAGAGTGGTGTTTGTGTGATCCACAGCAGTGCAGCAAATTATTCAGTTTGAGAATGAGCCAGCTCCCCTGGGACGCATCCAGCCAGCAAGCCAGCAAGCCAGCAAGCCAGCAAGCCAGCAAGCCAGCAAGCCAGCAAGCCAGCAAGCCAGACTTTAATCTGGACAAGAGTTTAGTTGTCCTCCATATGGCAACACATTACACCACATGCAGGCTCTATCAGTTTCCCCCTTCATCTGCAACAGGGGGTTGTCTTAACTTTGGGATTCTGCCTGCTTTTAAATGCCTTTTTATCTGAACAGTATACAATCAATGTTGTTTAGTTTCCAAAGTGCTAACAAGAGCTCATGCCGTGTTTATATTTTCTGACAAACATGTTACCGATTAACATTCAAGAAAACACACCAGAAAAGAATGCTCTGTCAGCAGATAGAAACCCAGGCTAGGGTTTCAGGAACGTGCCGTGGCCCAGTTATTGCACCTTTTTAAACATTGATTGTATGTTATTTTGTTGGCTACAGTTCACATTGCTGTCTGTGGTGAGTGACTATGGAGAGCAAATGTTTTCTCTCTCCTATTTGCTAACTCATAAATCTTGACAAAGGCTAGGCCTTCGCTTCACATATACTGTCTATCCACATGCTTCTGCATTCCTGCCCGTGTTGGCCCAGTGCACTGCTGTTTCACACTGAAGGAGATTACAGATGTCTCCAAGAACTCAGTCTTTACCACCGCCGCCTCCCTCTTCTCACATTTTGTGGTTAAGTGTCATAAGACTGAAAAAGACATAAAGTAAGAGAGTAAGCTTATATTGAATGACTAGTGCTATAGCTGCTCCACATAACTTTTTTATATATTCTGTCCCACTCATAAAAACAGCAGTAATTTGATAAAACATTTTTACCTTTCAGAGTACAATACAACAACACCACCAATATTCAAAACCTCAATTATAAAAGAGTTGAACACTGTGTCAACAAAAACGATGCTTCACAAAGGAGAATAAATGATAGCTTTCTATCGTAGCTAGCTTCTGTAGTTTCCAGTAGCTATTAAGGCCATGATCAGACAAACAATAGCCCTTGGTTGAGATCAAATGCAGCCTCCTGATTCATTTCAATGGGATCACTGTTTGGCATAGGCAGTGGGGTTGTGCCAATGTCAACCTCTGTCCAACATATGCCTTAAAACAATGCAACATCATTGAATTGGACACAGAATTAGCGAAAACAATGCATGTAAGTGTAGGGTGTGGCAAAATATTGATATTATATCGATATCTTGTAATGAAACTATATCAATTTAGATTTTGTATATATCGTAATATAGCATATCCTGGTTTTAAAGTATGTCTTAGGAAAGTAACTGCTGTTCGGGTTAATCGAAAAAGCATGTAGATATGGATGTGTTTGTCTTTCTGTACGTTTTAGCCTTGTGATTGACTCACACATGTTTCCAATCTTGACATTACCTGTCAAGATTGTACCCATTTATTGCTCAATGCGTGCTGGGAAGGGCTTGAATCTCCATCAAGCCTTAAAGGGACAGTTCACCCCAACATCAAAAGTACATATTTATTTTGACCTGTATTTATCAATCTTGATTTAGGGAAATCAGCCACAGAGTTGTCTGTCTTCTCTCAAAAATAATAGAACAATAGAAAAGGAAACCAGATGGTGCTCAGCTTTTGGTGCTCATAGGGCCCAACCTTTTTTTCTTCCAGATATCATGACCTGATTATTCAAGATAATTCACAGACGTTGTTGTCAGCATTTCAATTGAGAAACAGCACGGAAGGGTTATTAATTTCTGATTTTGGGTGACCTGTCCCTTATTCAATAACAATGGTTTTGGAGATTGAGTGCTTGTATTGTTGTGAATAAATGGAAAATAGAGGTAATGTTAGGCATCTGTATCTGTTTATGCTATGATCAATTCATTCTTTGGCATCACATCCACTAGTTAGGTCATACTTTCATTGTGTATCTGCCGTTGTCCTTTGAGCTTCAGTGCAGCTAAAGTAACCAAAAACTAAAATGTCCTATTCTTTGTCTCCGTTTTGCTACAAGTGTTTAGCTAAAAGGGAGCATTTACCCCAAAAGTATCCTTATATGTTACCTCCACTGACAGCAATAAAGCTTTAAAGGGGCCCTATTATGCTTTTGAGGGTTTTCACTTTTCCTGAAGTGCGTTATATAGGTTTTGTGCCTCTAAATCTGCCTGAAATGATTTGATTGGACTCTTTTGTTTACTTCCGCATCACTACGTAGCAGTCACACTTCTATTAGCTAGGGGCGAGACATCTCTAAGCGGTTGACCAATCGCGACAGAGCCAGCCAACTAACCAATCAGAGCAGACTGGGCTCTGGCCTGCTGCAGCACAGGCAGTAGGAGAAAAATAAAGCGCTTTCTGGACATTAAAGCATGTAAACATGTCACTGTAGTAGAGGCACTAAATACATATAAACCTGAAAATGAGTATAATAGGGCCCCTTTAAGTGTCAGAGAGATTTATCTGCTCAGAGCTGTTGTCATGGTAGCACTGACATGGTAACGATGCCTGTGGTTCACATGGCAACACCATCCCTCAGAGGACAGCATTGTTAGCTATTGCATTCTCTGGTCTTTTCTTGTGTTACGAAAAGAAGCATCATAAAATATAGGACAATGGAAAACTCTTGTCATCAGACCAAGTATTTAATTTCATATGGTATGTAATTTGAAGCTGGATATGCTGATGCTGGAAATAATTTATTGCATTTGAAAGCCCAAATTACATTATGATCAGCCAATTGTCTTTCATCACAGGGATAACTTTGTCTCTCTCAAGTAATTGCAACACTACGCAGTGAACAATAGTTCCATGGCCGACTCAAAGCAATACAAGAAAGACATCTGTTCTTTGACAAAGGTGCAGAAACTGTTATAAATTAATTGCACCATCAGAAAAGGAACAGAAAGCCTTAAGACCCGGAGGGATTTAAGGAATCATTACTCTTGTCTCACAAAGATTAGAGTAAAAGTGATAAGTTATACCAAGGAGTAATGATGTCCCAGTTAATGTTGACACATTTATAGTTATTTATTAGTTCATGTTATCTCATAATATAGTTGTTTTTTGTTCCCGGTCGCAGCTTAAAATCCCATAACATTTCCATATCAAGTCCAACTTTTGATTTCACTGTGACAGCATACAATATAGGAGCTGAAAAAGAATGACATAAATCCCTTTGCTGAGTTATGTTATATAATACAGGGGACTATTAACAGCAGTGATGAATTATATTACCCTTCAAGATCAGTGATGAGCATTTCCCTCTTTAAAATCAAATCCATCTTGATAGGAACATGTCTGACATCGGCCTAGATTTAAAAGAGCATCTGTGTGGAAGTGTAGTATACTATAGTGTTTTAGATCATATTCTCTGAGCGTAATAAGTACAGAACATTCGCTTGCTTTGCATGGATTCAATTAAGAACTTCAATTGGAGCCATTGGAATCTCACTGTCTTATTTATGTAAGCACCGTTGCAGTCACGGTAAAAAAACTAGTAGATGTGCCAAAAGTTATATCATGTGTGCAGAGTAAATTGACTGATCACAGATTAAGCATTTCTGGTAAGTAATTCCCCCTAGAGGGTGGTTGTGTTTCCACATCCCTTGGAGTAATACAAAAAATCAAACGATTGGAAACATTTGTTTCAGTGTCCCATAGCAAATTAATCCCAAAGATAAATTGACAAAGGGTACTTGAGATGGCTAAAAGCGGTTGGAAGCAGATTCCAGCTGGGGACATAAACTGCAGCTCTGTTTTTATCTGTGTATCTGATTTGGTGGGATAAACACTATAACTGTTAGCTTACTCAGCAGTGGGGTTTTCTCATGTTTGTGTATCCGTGAGGCTTTTAAGGCCCACATTAAACGCTGGCAGTACTTTTGACCCTGTCATGCATTCTTGAAGCTGTGTTTCAGTTTCTCTTCTCTTCTAAAGCCTCCCTTTCCAGATGTTCTGCACTTTTGCAATCTTTTGTCCTGTATTTTTTACCTCCCTTCCTTCTGTACTTAAATTGTTCTGTCCCTTTAATTTCAGTATTTACTTAGTTTGTCTTTTTTATGGAAACACCGCCAGTGATTTCACCCATGAGACAGTTCTGACCACAATATGTGTGTCAGCTAGTTAGCTATCTTAGCTTAGCTTTTTTCTCCCACTTTCATTACCCTACTTATTATGTTCACCCATAAGAAGTAAACAGCTATGTGTTTTACCTTTGGAATAACCTTATTGAAATGAATATTGTAAAACTATAAGAGGAACAAAGCCACAGATTACAGATCAAACCAAAATAAGGTTAAAGAGCTAATGCAACTGGTTAGCGTTAGCATGTTTTTTACTTGCAGATCACCAACCCTACAAGTTCTTTGTCAGTAAGCCGTTTGCCCCTATTTCACATGGATTCACCTATAGTTTGCACATGTATGCTGTTACTTTAGCTAAGAAAACATTGTGTAGCAGCAATATTTTAGTAAGAAGCCTTTTTGTTGGGGTTTTCCTTGACTTTATGTGAGGATAAACTGAGAACAAACGCCTTATCAGTCCTCTGTGGTGCTTGACTCGGGCGTCAGCAGCCCCTCCACCCACCCACACACACAATCACACACACACTCACAGCCCTATACTAATGGTCAGTGTTTTGTGGTGACAAGCCTCATTTGTCCTCTGTTGAATTTTTTTTCTGTTTACTCGACTTGTGTGAATAACATCCACTAATCTTAGTCAGTCACGTTAGGTCTTCCTGTGTTTGATATCTTTGGTCCAAAATCACAGATTTGTTTATTTTACAGTACAGAGAGTTCTGGCAGTATTTGGAAATGAAAGCAGATAAAGCGTTTTAGTAAGCAATGTTTTCACAATTGGTGATTGTATCCAACTTAACCTCTTAAAGGAAGGTACAACCTTTGAAGGAGTGTATCTTGATTTTTAAATTCCATTTTCCTAATGTCCAAGTCTTTTGGACAAACAGGTTATAAGTCATTCTATAATTGGTGGCACCGTTGACATAAACACAATAGTACATAAGTAATGGCTTTGTACATAAAGCAAACCATAGTAAACCATCGCAAAGCTTTAAGAATTTGCGTATTTTAAGGGAAACAATATTTACCCAGTGATCCAAGTAGGGTCACATCAACTTGGCCGTACTTTGGGTAACTTAGTTAAACAGGTAAGATAGTTGACATCTTCCCTATTTTTTCAATGCCAGGCCTTGCATGGTATTGCTCGATTTATATTCTCCTTGACAATACACTATTAAAGATCAAATGTTTAAAAAAACGAGAGGACACTAACCAGTATGCATTGAAAATGGCTGCCAGTGCAACCCAGTCTCACGCCATTTCGTGTTATAGTCACGAAATTAATTTAATCTATTGACTCGTGTTCACCAACACGATTTTCGCATTTTTTTCGTGTCACACAGAACGATTTCAAAAGCAATGTATTTCTATTGGTAGTATGTTTCGTGCCTGCACCACGTCTTTTTGTCCGGTCGGGTCTTGGAAGACCGGAAGCTGTGTGGTTCATAAACACATTTTCTTACTCAATATTTTACCCTAAGCCTAACCCTATCCCTTTTATTTTAAATTGTATAATGTCTGAGTTTTTTTGCCGTCCGCGAGGAAAAGAAATGGCTCAGAGCCTCAGAATACTGAAATCTGTATTTTTTGTCATGTCTTTTTCCTTCTAATTTGTTATTATTTGGTGCAGGCACGAAACATACTACCAATAGAAATACATTGCTTCTAAAATCGTTCTGTGTCAGAATACTGAAATCTGTATTTTTTTAAATCTGTTTTTCCTTCTAATTTGTTATTATTTACATTGCTTTTAAAATCGTTCTGTGTGACATGAAAAAAATGGGAAAATCGTGTTGGTGAACACGAATCAATAGATTAATTTCGTGACTATAACACGAAATGCCGTGAGACTGTGTTGGCCAGTGAGATCCATCATGTCACGCAGGTCATATGGTTTCGGAACAAACCATTTTTTTGCTGCAAGGGGATATTCTTTTTGACTTTTTTTGACAAAAAATAGGAACGCCATGGTTTTGTTTATTGCAATGTGTGCAAACATTTAGATTTTATAATATTTTTACCCCTTAACTGCTCAAATATGATCATTTGGAAGACATTTTATCACCTTTTTTCAGTTTACTAGCTGATCTGATGAATCAAGACAGCCATTTCAATAATATTGCATGTCAAAAAGTTGATTCTACGACACCACCTATCAACCAATGTTATTTTTATCCTGTCTGATTAAATACAAATTAAAAGGGGAATGATCATTTATACTAACAAGCCTCAACTTAAACGGCTACACTTCAGTTTAATGACAACTTTATTTTTAAACAGGAAGAATTATTTAAATAGCTGTGACTGGAAACCATGTATGAGAAGGAGTAACTTTAACACACTTAAAGAACTTGAAACTGCTTTCTGCAAATGTTTGGATCTTAGAAGAGCCTTCAGTCTGTGGAGAAAAGTAATGCTTAAGAGAAGGGATTGGGACATTTCGACAGACATTAAAGAACCCAAGCAACACACATAAACAAATACAAATATCTTAGAGAGAGACTTACGTTCTTAGTTTATTGTTTGTGTCAAACGGACAGAAGATAGATGAAGACGTGGAGAAGAAGTGCTGAACTTCCTGAATTCACTCTGCAGTGAGTGAATTCAAAAATCACTCAGGCATCTGCTAAATTCCCCATTCCCACAGCCCGGGCTGTGGGAATGGGGAATTTAGCAGATGCCTGATTTCAATTCCCCAGAGGGTTGTGGCCGTAATTAATCTCCACTGTCCTCATTCTTCTTCTTCTATACACATACTGTATGACTTAAAGGGCCCATGTCATGCTTTTCTGGTTATTACCCGTCCCCTTGTGTGTTATGTAGCTTTTTATGCATGTAAACGGTCTGCAGTCACAAACCCTCAAAGTACACCCTGTAGCGAGTAAAACTCTAACACAGAAAAGACCTGTCTATGCTGCCCCAGAACGCCTCGTTGGAGATTTCTCATTTTCCATTGTTTTCTTCCTGGGTTCTGTGACGTGTGAACACCCAAATCAACAACAAATGACCGGATTGGCCCAAATGGACCAATCCGCAGAGCACCTCACACACCAGGATCCCTTGGCTAACTAACAGGGAGTCCACATTGACTTGCATAGAGCTCCCTGGACACTGGTAATAGACGAGTTGGGATCACGGAGAAATGCTCTCCGCAGACCCATTCTCACAGCGTTATAAACGTTTTTGTTTGTTGACTTATGAAGCCCTCTGAGACAAATAGGATTTGTGATTTTGGGCTATATAAATAAACTTGAATTGAATTGAATTGAATAAACCTTTTTCTTACTCAATATCAAGCCACACTTATTGTTTTTACTTCGGCTGTGAGTTTGTGTGTGCTCAGGATGAGTTTCGCTTGTTCTCGCTGTATCGCCGACCCGGAAGCCTGTCCGCTCCTCGCAGCAGCGAGCCTCGCAACGTCCCGACCAATCAGAGCACACTGGGCTCACAGGGAGGGGGGGGGGGCAGGAGCTCCAACAAGCCGTTTAGGACAGAGAGTGAATACCTGGTGAATACACATACTATACAGAGATGCTGTATGAGAAACCAATGTGAGTTTGGAAAATTGCACAATTTAAATCTATTCTAGTAGACCTCAACAATGGAAATATGATAAGTAGAAATGGCCATGACATGGGACCTTTAAAAAACTAGACAGGGTATCTGCACGTCAGCTTTCTTCTAAAAAGGCATTTACTTTGAAAAATGTGTAAATATTATAGGCATATACAGTCATGTTGTATAACAGGCCTGTAGCTGACACTGTTAATACAGCCAGCTCGTTAGAAAGCCAATTATGTAATGAAGGGCGAGTGTTGAGTGTTGGCAGAAAACTTTATTTTTGAATTGGTTAATCATCCATTCACTTTTACTGCCACTTTCGCAATTCCAGGTTGCATTTATTTAAATAATTATATCATCAGGACCTGCTTTATATACTGCCGGTAAGTAGTAAAATAAAGTTTATCATAATAAATAGTTCTAGGCCATTTTGTCCCCTCTGGTTTAAAAGACACTTTGGAAAGTATGATCATGACATTGAATATTCACTCATGGTGACATTTAACTAAGTGAACCCTGCAGAAACCATGCTAGAAAGCCTTATTTATGTTGTTTCAGCTCACACTGAAGCTGTCATATGTGAAATAGTTAAATCCTCTCTTTGGCCACCACAGCCATAAAGCATGCGGTTGCCAGTCTGGTTGAGCAAGATAAACAAATCTGGTGACTTTCTAGACCACTGGCCATGTATCATAGAGCACAGTGGCGAGCCGTGACTTTTATACCTAGGCCCTCTGGCAGCCTGGGAGAGAAGGATTGGATTTCAGAAAAGAAGGAAACTTAAACAGCTTTGGTTTTTTCCATAATTATTTTCTTTAAGTAGCTATGGTTTTTGGGCTTTAATTGTATTAATTGCTTCGAGTTAGAGAGCAGATTTAGCTGTAAGGAAGCATTATCTGATCCGAACATGTTGAAATAATTGGGTTTAAGAATAAAAGCAAACCAAAACAGCCTGATTTGAAATCCAACCATATTTTTTGGTGACTTGTGTCATGTAACTTAGTTTTGCAATATAGAGAGCAGATTTAGCTGCGAGGAAGAGTGCATCTTTGTGATGAGATTGTGCATTAGCTGATTCAAAAATACACCCCCCATAAATCCCCGCTGCACACACAACCATGAGCTCCTTTCCTTTATGTCCCACAGACATGCTCTCTGGTGATGCACATTCTCCTCTCATGTGGAAAACAGAATTCATGAATGTAGGTCAACGCCACTGACTGTACTCCACACGCCTCCTCGCTGGAACAGATTGAAAGTGCTGTTCATGCTTTCCCAGACTTCTGCCAATAATTTCATACAAAATCTAAGGCGGCATGAACTGACATATAGAGTTAATGCATAACACGTGCAGTGTATACATTAAAGACAGAACAACTAGCCTGTCCAAACTAGTACTGCTAGCTAGCTTATACATGTCTAAAGTCAGTCTTCTTCCTGGTATGGAGATCAGCTCGTATGAGACATGACTCTCTAATCTGGTGGGAAATGCAGCAGAGCGACATGCCATTAGGCTACTATGTTCTTTACTTGGAATTGTACGTCATTCAGTCTGTGTGAATGTGGTTACAACTTTTTCTGCATCAAACTGAAACTAAACATTTAAGTATGCAATGAAACAAAAAGTAATTGTGTGGTTTGTTCCCTGCTTTACCTATAAAGTGTACAGCTTCACTGGAGTATAGGGGAAAAGTTGTTTTTTACTGCTGACTTCCATGACGGAGATATTTGTATAGCATTACTGCAGCATTTTCTTTCCCTTCCATATAGCTAGCACAACGTAAAGTAATCCAGACTCACCCAAAGCCTGAAGAGCAATCAAAATCTGAGACGGTTTTTAACTATAGTTATCTTTTATGACAAAATGTGCTTTACGGTTTTTATTTTTATAGTTTAATCAGAAGCACATTTTACAGCTTTTCACTGCCTCTATCATCGCTGCATTTTATTGGTACGAATGCATTTTTAGATTGTCTGAAAATAGTTTTTGGTGACTTTAAAGGCCAGTCCAACCAAAACACAACCGACCCGCTAAAATGTGCAATAGTCACAATCCAGGACGTACAATGTCATAATAGGCACATGTCACATGTATAGGATTTCTGCTGGTTACAAAAGGAAAGCATTTTCCATAACTAAGTTGCAAGAAAAGTCTGTAGGTAGTCATAATTTACTCCAAATGAAGGGTTGATAAATATGTTGCCAGTGATTGACGCTGCATAAAGGGGACAACCCACCAATCTCAGTCATTCATGATCAATTTAACAAACAACCCAAGCAGGATATAAAACCAAAACGACCTGCATATCGAGGACACAATATTTGTCTGTGGGTGGAGGCAGACATCTAAGAGATGGATATCTCAAAAAGTTGGCAAGTTAAAGAGAAACTAAATCACCACATACCACCTACGATAACCTTTCTGTTTATTAACATTACGATGGCCTTAGCCTATATTCAATGCAATATGTGATGCAAGTCAAATTTCAGACTCGATCTGACCAATAAAGTATTATCGTTATCGTATCGTATCGTAATATACGTCTACCAATATTGACACATAAGTGTTTTGTTTATAATAATAATACTGTTTTTAAAATATATAACCTTTTAACCTTATCCCAGGTGCCTTCGCCAAGGTGAAGGAGAGCCAGCGGATGAGTGACGAGGGGAAGATGGACCAGGGCGAGGCAGATGGCATCAGGAAACGCTGCCGGACGGTTGGCTTTGCCCTGCAGGCGGAGATGAGCCACTTCCACCAGCAGCGAGAGGTGGACTTCAAACAGATGATGCAGGCCTACCTCACGGAGCAGATAGCCTTTTACCAGCGTGTTGTGCAGCAACTGGAGCGCACCCTGCGCATGTACGACTGTCTGTAGAGACACCAAACTGCTGCCTGGTTCAAGATGCCAAAAACTAGAGAAGAGAAGGAAAAAGGAAGATTTTGACTCTTATCAAGGCGTTTTGAGGGGTATTGGAAGAGTTGGAAAAGACTTGCAGATAAATTAAGCAATAATTACTGGAATGACGTACTAAGCCAGTCTTTCACTTTGACGGATATAAAGTCAAAACATTTTGAGACCTACTGTACCTTTATATTTCTGAAATACACATCACATAGGCAATGTTGCAGCATATTGTTTATTTTACATAATTTAAGGTGATTGTAACATTAAAATATGAATATAGGTTACAGATTTATACCTAATCTGTATTTTATTGTACAGTGTAACACCATGAAACGGGTTCTGTTTGTCCCCTTCTCTCCAACATCATGCACTTTGGATTCTCCTGGGACTGATTCATGTAGCTTCCAAAATGTACAATTATCAAGGAAAACTACTATAATATTCTGGTTCATTAACCACCATCAGAAAAACATTCCAGATGCTCTTCAATATAGCATTTTAGGATTTTATTGCAGTCACTGGCAATGAAAAGATATAATTTTTGGCCAAATTACAATTACATTGGGAATGCACCTTCATCTCGCTCAGATGTTCACTGCAATTAAATGCATATCATTTTGTCTGGTATCTCCTAGTAGAAGTCACAAATATATATCTTAACTTTGCACCATGTGGAAGACTTACTGATATGATATTCAGTTTAATAGTTACAGGTTTAGTAATGTCATTTTTCTACGATTTTCATGCAGAAAGTGCCTTTACTTTATCCGAGGCATTCTGATGAAATATTTTTAAATGGACCATTTGTCTGTAGTATGGCTTGTGTTTTATAGGGGGAATTATTTCGAATGAGTTGCATTTAGTAAAACGTTTGCACATGTTTTTATACAGTAGTGGGTTATACTGTGGGGTGTGTGTTTATGTGTGGGTGAGTGAGTGAAATGAAATGAACTACTGTGCTGATCAATTGCCTTTTCCATCGTGTAAAACAAAATGTTTGATATGTAGTCAGAAGGTTTGCCTAGCCTACAAGTATGAACATTATCAGACAGTTGAGGTGGATGAACTGGTTGTGTGACGCAGACGATCGACTTAGCATTTAATTGCAATTTCCTGAGTTGTGTAGTCACAATATATCAGAGAACAGTGTTCCAACAATGATTTTAATTTGTCTGTCAACGAGTGAGGTAACACACAGGTTATTCAGTCTATGGTCCGACTGATTGCCTTTGCATTTCCACTATTAAGAAACTGGGTGCGGTGACATTTCACTGTTTGCTATTACTCAGCAGTGTTTGATATGCCAGAGGTTATAGGCAGAGCTTACACACCAAACACATTTTTCAACTCACCTGTGTGTGTGTGTACCAGCGTTGTGCTTTTTCCCGACTAGTGTTGCGGGTAGACGGTTAATATGGCTGAACAAACACTCATGACAAAAAAAATGAAGCCCAAATTGTTACTTTATCAATAGTTTTACACAGTTTTGCAATAAATGACATGCGAAGATTGATACCACTCGAATGAATGGGCTATAAAGGTTTCAACTAGCAGAGGATTAGCTTAGTTTAGCTTATCATGAGGACTGGAAACAGGCTAGCAGCTAGACTCACTGTGTCCAAAACTTGTCTCACTATTTAAAAAGGTCATATTTTGTATTTATTTAATATGTACGAAACCAAAGTGTAAAGCTTTAATTGGTTGTGTTATGTGTTAAACCACATTCTGGTTTCTGGTAGGCAGAATGAGTCAGCTGTTTCCAGTCTTTATGCTAAGCTAAGCTAACTAGCCACTGACTATAGCATTAAGTTGATCCTGCAGATATCAGGCAAAGTGCTTTCAATCTTTTCATCTTTCAGCAAGGAAAATAACACACATATTACCAAAATGTTGAGCTATTCTTTTAATTATAGCCTATAGATAATATATCTTACTTCACTTCTTACTTCTACGATGTTGAAGTGTCACACTTTACATTTAGTTATCCACACAGGATGAGTTATAGGCTAAGTGACAGTAAGGATTCATTTTCCACTGTTTGTGTTTATTTCTTAATAACAGTTGTTCCACTAACATTACTCATCCTCTTTAGAAACAAGAAAGAAAACAAATCATGGCAACTTGTGGTTGACGAGACTATAGCGTGTCAACCTAAGAGTTTAATGTGGAGTCAGCATTACCTCGAGAAGTGAACGAAGTGTTTTCTTGTGAGCTTGACACGCTTCTCCGAGAGCAATTCCCAGTGTTTATTCCTCAGCTGTGAGACGCTGATTATTCATTTTGATGGAAGAGGTTTTGATCTGTCAGTGGTGTGGATGAAAGGTGAAATGAAAAATGATTTTCTGACATCTCTGCCTGGTGTTTATGAGTGTCAGCATTTGAGTTTCAAGCCTTATTATGGTTCTGCCACAGCAAAGAAGTGCTGATCAGTGCAGGTTTCAGTAAACAAATGTGCCTGTGTGTGAGAGTGTGTGCGTGACTCAGATATGAGTGTCTCAGTTACTGGTACTGTTCAGTCCACATCTGCAGCCTTTAACGCTTTGCTGTCTGAATCGGGTGTTGTTCATGTCTATTTTTGAACAAACATTTCTTACTTCAGCATTTCTATTTTATTTCTGTCTGCAATTGCGCTCAATTGCAGTTTCTCCGAGAGCAAAGAAGTCAGACATGTTCTGCTTCCTATTTTACTTTGTTAGGTTAAAGTGAAATCTAATGTGCTGTCTGGTTTTGTAATTGAATCTGTTCTACTCTGAGGAAAATGTGAAGAGAGAATTTGGAATATCTAACAAAAACACATTCCATGAAGAAACTTTAGGACAGCGCAGAAAAAGAAAGATTTTGGGCAAAAGAAAGAAATGCAAGGTGAAAAAGGAAAAGGGTGAAAATCATTAAAGAAGTGCTTGAAACCCTAATGAGACTTTTCTCTCATGTTCCAGAGCTGCATGATAAGTTAAATGCTAGGTATTTCACAGACGGGACTGTTTCTTAACATGAATGTGTGAGCGGGTGAGGTGCAGGAACTCTATGCTTCAGTTTCAATCTCTGAAATAACAGATGGTGTTTTTCCGTAAGTAATTTGTCACTTGATTTAAGGGAAGGGGACCGAAAAATGTTAATAAAAGCAATGAGGCTGAACTCTCTCTCTTCTTTGTGGATTTGTGCAGCAATGTTGTGAGTTGGTTTCCATGCATACATTATATCTAGACTACTCAAGTATTCTGGTTTATAGCGTGAACATCATATTTTATTAACACCCATATAATGCATTTCTTATAAACAAACACAAGTAATTTACAAAGAGAACATTGAGGAAAAACTGGGACACTAATCCTTGTAGTCACTTAATCCAATGATTCGTTATTTTCTCTGTTGTGGTGTTTTTTCATGCAGTTTTTTCCACCCATGCTCAGGATGAGATGACACACACACAAACAGTTTGTCCTGAATATAACCAAAGCAAGGAAGCCAGGAGCTGTTATCCACATTTCTGTTTAAACGTAAACACACTGATGCAGTCATGTTATACCAAAGATAATTGAGACACAAAGAAATATGCTCAGGTTTTGCTGGAAATGTGAATACTTAAGATTAAATTCAAGTTCAAGAGTCGGCAATCTGTTAGGTCTATTATCTGCAGCAGAAAGCATGTGTTACCGTGTTTTTAACCATGGCAACACTGTGGCTGGCATTATTTTTTCAGACTAATATCTCAACAACTGTTAGATGGATTGCCATACAGTTTTGTGCAGACATTCATGATCCCCACTGGTAGATGGCGACTGATGCTAAGTGATCGTCTGGCTTTTCCTACAGTGCCACCAGAGAGAGGTTACTAGACATAGAAAACTACTGGTGGGATTTTTGTGACTTGAGCTTATATTTTACAAATATTTAAATGGATGAATTAGATTCACTTTTAACTCTCAACTACTCCCTCACAGATATGCGAGTATGACTGTAGTCATGCTTCATATTTATGCTGTTTTAGCCATTTGTGCTAAAAAATAGTTTTTGATGAAAAAATGCCACACTTGTCAGATTGGTATGGACATAGTTTGGGCAACTATCTACTGGTTCAACTTTGCAGGAAAATCGCTTACATTAATTTAATTGTTCAATAATTGAAACCATTTTTTCTTTTTTTAATTCCACATTTTTGGGGTAACTTATGATGAAAGCATCTTCTAAAAAAGACACAATCCCTGTTGTTTAGCTGAATGTCTCTGAATAAGGCCAGTCTGATATTAACTTTTAGTCTAAGAACATTTAATTGTAAGTTTCCTAATATAAGTGAGGCCTTCCTGCTGGGTTAATGCTGGAGACAGTCAGCTGATGAATGCCAAACTGGAACCGTGTACATAATGAGAAACTCCGACCTTCCCCTTTAATGTGATCCAGATGTTTCGGAGGCAAACATTTCATTTGGACAGCTCAAATCAACAGCGCTGTTGTTAAAGTGAATTAGGTGTGCTGGCATAAATCTTAATTATATTGAGCTCCTACTATTTTAACATTGTGATCCTTTAAAGAGACAGTTCCTCTCTTGTGTTGCCATGAAATAGATGCTTAAGGAGGACACATTTTCTCCACTGTTTGTCAAGAACAAAGTACCCAAACCAATGCACTTTCAAACTTTTCAACGGAAAAAAAATAAATGTCCAGATGTTTCTATTAGAGCCCAATGCTGGCGTCAGATGGTAATGTTTCAGACTGTTTAAGGTTTTGGTATGCAACTGGAGCGGCGGGGTGATGTCACCTTCGTGATATGTGCCAGAAGTTGGAGGAGGTGTCATCGAGTTTACTTACAAACTCAAGACTGACAGAGGAGTGTAAATCTACATTCAGGGCATAAATCACGACACTACTTAGAGTGGTGAAAACAGATTTAAACTGTGTTTGCAGACTAATTAGGTTTGCCTGCCATACACTTCTATGATGTACACCACAGGATATTAGAGAAGCAAAAAGGCCTCAATGGCAGTAAAATGACACCTTGGAAAAAGTTTCAAAAGCTTGAGGTATTGCCAAAGTAATGCTAACAGTGCAATTCTCCACACAAGCTAATTTGGGTGAGCCAAGGAAGTGGAGGAGATGAAAAACGGTCAACTCTGCCTCCTTTCAAGCTTTTCCATCAGACACAGCTGAGTGAGCTAACTACCTTTTTTCCTTGAGAAAGGAACAGTTATTGAAACGGCTCCAGCATGGTGCAAAATGTCTCCCATAAAAACTCAAAAATGTCCTGTTGCGACAGGTCTGGTCATGCTCAGGTGTCATGTTACGAGTCACTTTCACATTACTCAACACATCCTTAATTTCTCATGGTATAAACTTCTGAAGTAACTCACCTGGCTACTCTAAAGCGAACGTGTGGATTTCTTCAGTGCTGCTGCAGGGGCAGATGGTAAAAGCGTTAAGGCCTAAAGTGCCAGCAGATGTCTATAAAAGAAAAAAAACACAAGATACTGAAAGAAAGAAAAGAGCAGTTTCTGCATAGCCGAGGAGAAGTGCGCCTCCAGGATACCTCAGAGGACAGGACGTACCCAGAGTCCTCATTTGATTCCCTTAATGAAAAATCAGTCTGCACTTCCAGCACAGCAGCTAATGTGTTTGGTTACCAGCTGTCTGTAACTGTTTGACATGAAGCACACATTACTTTTCCAAACATGTCAAGACTCCAAGTTTTAAACCTCAAATTTCCCAGTCATTTGTAAGTTAAACTCCCTGAAATATGTGGTCTGTACGTCGAGCAGTAAACGGGATGTGTGTGTTAAGAAAATGTCATTGCTCTCACATTCATGGGTGACCAGACAGGATTGTTGTCTCACTCCAGGAGTGACATGGACTTGACCTCCAGAGTGCGGGGGATTACAGCGTCCTCCTCGAGCATTTGCAGGAAACAAAGGCAACAGATGGTCGTATCAACACACACGGTGGGTTTGGTAATCCCTCCTCCTCTCGCTCATGCTGCTGGCAGGGCCAAAAGCCAAAATTCAGACCAGATTTGTGAGTTAGTTTGGGAGAGGATTCCTGGCACTGACTGTCTTTGTGTGCAGTTATTGTCCTTTCATGGGTTTACAGAAATGAACGAATGAAAAAGTATTTTTTTGACCCTCAGAGAGTTGATAAGTATTTCTCTCATTGAAGTCATGCAAAAACACATGATATTATCCACATACCTCCACATTGCAATGTTCCAAATTAAGTGTGAGACCCATATATTGTATTTAGGGTGTAACCCCGTAAAATGAAGTAATATTATGACCGTTAAATCCAAGTTATGAGGCATTTTAATTGAGTTGTTAACAGTCCACCAAATGTTTTCCACATCTTTTTGAATCATATGAAGGATTCAAAGGCCTTTGGAGATAGAAATCTATCACAAGAAAAAACCATCAAACTACATTTCAATAAAAACAAAGATTTGAATGCAAAATGTAATCTTTCTTACCATGAATGTTTGTTCTCTTCCCTACTGGGGGATTTTTTTGAAATAAGAAACGCTTATTAAATGCCAACTCGTCACTTACTGAAACAACTCTGAATTCACTCAATTACATTTATTTATAAACCGGGGAAAGTACATCTCTCAGCAAATGATGAGTCATGTTTCTTCCTAACATGAACAGCTATTCTTCATCCTGAATCAAAGCCTCTAGATAATAAACAGCCCAGAGTACACAGATGTATTCAGTAAATCTCTCCCTCAACCCACTTAGTGTTTGAAATGTCATCTAATAGTTTTATTAATAGACAACAATAACAAGTAGACGGAAGCAAACTGGATTTGAAGCGTCTGTTGAAAACATGGCTACTGTGGAGCTTAGTTGAGGTTTGAAACAAATACATCAATTGCATGTTATCTATAAAGTCAAATATCAGATTTTAAGGATTGTACTGCATACAACAGGGTCCTTAAAGACCCTCGCAGTTCACAATGAAAAATGTCCGTTGTGAATACCTTTCACTGGAGTATTGTAAATGATGTCATGTTATTTAAGTAGTTACAGTTTCCTATATATGTCTTTTTGTCTGTCTGCCCTCCTTCCCATCCCTGTCCCCCACTCATCCTGAGGGGGAGGGGGGACCGAGACGTCAGACTGACTGGTTCCAGATGCATCTTTTTGTCCATCAGAAAAGTGCATTTCTGGATGATGAAGTGCTTTCTTCAATCTAGGTGGAAATCCCCATTGAGGTTATACTTTATAAATGTAAGATATGGGACTTTTTCACCTTGGCTGTGCCATTTAACCTGTTAACCCCTGAGCCTGTTTTTCAGGTCTCAGGCTCGAAAATGACATTCCCAGAACAAATGACCATGTCTTCCCTTCTAAAAGGGGTAAATTAATAATCTTTTTTCTCAAAGCAATGATAAACCTGTGAGTTGGATGTAGAAAAGTAAGAATCAATATAGAATTTTTTTATTTTAAAGTAAATTCAGATTGAACATAGTAAAAAAATGTAAATTATAAAGTCCGTCCAAAAACAAAACATTACTTATAGTGAAAACCAGTGGTGTAGTGGGGATTTTTTTACTGGGTGGACGCTATTTTAATTAGGTCATCCCAAACAATGCCCCAAGTGTACAGGTACAGGTTGTACAAGTTGTACCTGTACAGGTTGTACCTTTCTTCTCGTGAATGATATTCTTTTTAGAAAAGAAGTCAAGTAACGTTGTTTTGCCTGCCATTATAGAGCTGTTTCGTTTGCCTGCCATTATAGAGCTGTTTCGTTTCATTCAAATACACACTTGCAACTGATAACACTGGCAATGATTTTATATTTATTAGACTATTCCAAAAAAATCAAGCTTCAAAAAAGTGGGGGCTCCAAATAAGCGGGGGAACGGCGATCCCCCGCGTCCAACGACCACTACACCACAGGTGAAAACCACCCTTGAATGATGGGATCGGAGACTAAAAGCTTTAGGAATCCAAACTATAACATATAATAAGTACCCTGTATCAAGATTGATGCAAAACAAGTGACATTTTACCTTTTTAGAGAGGTTTAGCTAAAGAAACCCCACCTCTGGGGTCATTTGGCTGGATTTGCCGTTTCTCTGGAACCCATTGGTTGATTTTGATGATTGACACCTCTTTTTAACCGTTAGAGCCAATAGAATCGAAGGGGAAGTTCCACATACACACACGTTACCATGAGGAGTGAGAGTTTGCCCAAACCGAAAGCTATGTTACGCTCTGAAAACTGAAAACTGAAAACTACGCTTTTTGCCATAAATACGAAGA
Organism: Trematomus bernacchii; assembly: GCF_902827165.1. Classification (NCBI taxonomy): domain Eukaryota; kingdom Metazoa; phylum Chordata; class Actinopteri; order Perciformes; family Nototheniidae; genus Trematomus; species Trematomus bernacchii. The sequence goes on from NW_022987778.1 coordinate 3,800,841, forward strand.
TGGATTATCAGTAATCATTTCAAAGTGACACAGAGACATTGGATTAACCTTCAGCAGCGTTTTATGCATTTTGATGCCATTGAACACAACTTTTGATCAGAAAACAGCAACGGTAAGACTTATTTTCCGTTTTGGTCCCGTAAAGCTACGTTGTGTGATGTCTGGGTTTGCTTCCCCTGCCGCTCAGTGATGATACTTATACCCCTAGAATCTGTGGAATCTCAGCTTGCTAGCTGATATCTTGTTTGTGCAGATCCGATAAGTAATAAAGTATTTCTACCGTGAGTTCTGTGCTAAGTACATTAGCATTTTTTCGCTTAGTGCTAATTCAGAGGCTTGGCGTTAGAGTTGTGTTTCGTTTGGCTAAAAATTGTTCATATCGTCAGTTAGCTGAGTTTCTTCCCGTTAAGTGGGTATGACACATTAATAGGTTGTTAAATGTTAAGAAGCCCTGAGACACAGTTTCGTGAAAACAACGCCCGGCTTAACAGGTTAAGCTGCACATAACTCTTAATAATGTGACTTTTTGTGTAGTAAACACACACTATCAATATCCATTTGTTCTGAGCATATCAAAGGTGCCAGCACTCTGAGGTCAAAGGTCACATGTCCACTGGCTCGACTGTTAACATTTGTGTTTGATCAGATGGTCCCGGAGGGCTTGTTTAAAAAAATAAAATGGGTCTCAGGTTCATATTAACACTTGTTTTCTTATACAAATACCAAAAACATCCCAAAGACAGGCTGGTCTCTAACTTTTTCCTGGCTATAAGTGATGCATTTCAATGGGTTGACCAAAAGGCTTTCACATTCTTCACAAAACCAATAAAACATGGTCAGGTTTTTTTGTGTCCTGACAAGTTAATCAGGCCACACAAGCTTCATCATGGTTGTCAACGGAGAGTATGTATCATAAACAACATTATCCTCTGTTCTGCAGGATAAAAACAGACTGTGAGGATCCACAGTGCGGCCTTCCTCTTTTTCTGTCCTGCTCCTCGTCTCCACTCTCTGACCTCCTCGTCCCGGTCTGAACCTCGGTTCCAGGATTCTCCTTCAGCGTCCTCTCCTACTCCTTGACTGTGCCGTGGTCTAAAATAAAGCCCATTTTTGGCACTTCACCACTGTTTCAGTCTTAGTGCTTGCATAGCGGGTTCTCATATCTAGTCATTCCACGTGAAGCCTAACACAGATATTTATATGATGACACATCCATTTGGTTTTAGCATAGTCCGCTCACCATCAACATAAACAGTTATTTGGCAAAAATTAAAAAGGCAGACTGAGGTAAAGCCTTGAGGCGCTTCACAGAAATTGATAGGAAACTGATTTTATGAACTTATTTACTAAATTCATAAGCCAGCATCATAATGTACCTCTGCAGAAGGTCTAAAGCTTAAATCACATATCACCCCTTGTGAGAAAGTATCTTAACGTGACACTGGTGCAAAATAACTAAGTAAATAAAGTAAGGTACTGCATCTAAGTACAATTTTGATTTACTTTTTTGGGGTTTTTCTGCTACTTTACAGTTATATTACTCTCTTATTGTTGTATAATTGTCTTATTTATTGGTTTACTTGAGTTACTAATCACTATGCAGCTTCAGATTGATAATAGTTTAGTTTAGTTTATTTGTTTATAGTGTCGTGGACAGTCCCCAGCTTTAGCCAACATTGCTAATTTCCAGCTGTTGTCCCCTGGGCACCCTTAAAATCACAATATATCAACAGCAATAGTTATAAAAAAAGGATGAAAGACAAATAGATACAGGTGAAACGATAAAAGAGAACAATAAAATGCAAACAACCAACGTTACTACATGTCACATATAGCAATCACATAACATATACAAATCATAATCAATAAATACATGATGATTAAGTATTATTTTAGGAGATAAGGTGTTAATTAGCCCCAGTTGATCAATTCTGAAATGAATGAGTACTTTCACTCTTGATAGTTGATGCTAATTCACATGTTCTTGAGTAACATGTTAAATGCCGAACAAGTTGGAGTATACCTCTCCATCAATGCTGACATCAGAATACCGAGTATGACTAACTCGTCTGACCGGTTTCTGACAGGAAATAATGAACACCCATTACTTCTTGAGTCTCAGTGCTGCCAGTTATTTTGAAGTGCTGAGAAGATATCAAGTCAGAACATGTGATACTATAATCCTGGTACTTTACAGATGTCTTAACCAGTTGTGAACGTACAGTAAACGTGTGTGTGTCTGTGTGATGAAATCTTTTCCCTGCCACAGGCCCGGACAGGTAATTCATTTTTCGCGCCCGACTGATTTCTCTTCTGAGCATTTACAGGACATCACATGCCAACGTTTTGTTGAAGAGTGAAGAGATTGTGAAACTCAAAGATCTCGAGATAGCAGGTGAGTTAAACATGAGGTAGCTGTAAATTGCAGTGGCTGCTGGGTAAATACAGACAATAGCTTTGGCTTAGATCAGACAAATACAAAGCCTGTTAACTATTATGCCAGGAAACTAAATGCTGCATCCGGATCACAGTCTCTAATTGAGAAAGAACAAAGTATTGCTGTGTCATTACATGGAAACTGTAGTGGTGGTACTTCTAATCTTAACAATTCTGTTTCCCTATAAATGTTGGCAGTGCCTGGGTTATATGTCCAAGTCATTTCATAGAGAAAAATCTTGGACCATCTCTGTCTTGTAAGTGTTTTCGAATATTTAACTCAATCTCAACCCTTGGTCCCAGCTTTAAGAGTCTTTCAAATCAAATCAAATCAAGTTTTATTTATATAGCACATTTTTTAACGATTTTTGGTCGAGCCAAAGTGCTGTACATATAATAAAAATACCCTACAGTAAAGACACTTTACAGCAAATACAACAGCACAGTTTGTTCAGAATATCAGTATGAGAAAAACGACACCCACTGTCCTTAGACCCTCACATTGTACAAGGAAAAACTTCCAGAGAAAAACCCACATTTCAAAGGGAAAAATGGGAGAAACCTCGGGGAGAGCAACAGAGGAGGGATCCCTCTCCCAGGACGGACAGAAGTGCAATAGATGCCGTGTGTAAGAGATAATACATTTTACAGCGTAGGTAGACCGAATGTTTGGAAATGCATGTGTCTATAATAGGAAGATGAATCCACGAAGATGTCAACAACAATCCTGTGGGAGCCATCAGGGAAGCAGCATGACGAGACCCAGGCAGGACCGCAGAGACTTGACGTATTCCCTTTGGTTTGACTGATGAACTGTTGTCCGCATCAATTCATTTATTGAATGCTTATTTTCCTTGTGTTCTAAATTTCCTCTTTTCTGCCTCAAAGTTTTAATGGAACATAATATTGTTTTTCTAACATAATAGTTTTTGTAATGCCAATTCTATCTAATTGTGGAAAAAAATAGGTACATTGCTAAACTCTACTGTAAACTTAGATGAACTGAAAGATAGAAGTGAACAAATCTGAATGGACACTGTTTTCATTTTCCAGTCTTGTTGTTGACTATTTGGACTCATCTTACATGCTCATAAATTTGTCTTGGACATGACTTTGACTAAAGCCCGACTGAATGTAAAAATGTGTGTGAATGATGTATCTTCCTGTTCTTTCCATTCCTTCAGAGAGATCTATTTTTGGTACTCAAGCATATAGAAGTGTTTTCATGTTGATTTCAGATGTTCATGTAGTAAAGGGTTTCAACATATAAGAGTAGGAAAAGTTGTTTTTTGTGACTGCTGGCAAAAGAAAAGATTTCAACTTTTGGAAATTTCAGATCACATCCAACAACCTGAAAGCTTCAGAGCGGCTGCCAGGAATGGGCCGTGGAAGTGATGAAGTGTAGCATGATGCCATGTGACTGCCAACCTGAGCTTAAAGTGGCTGTACTAAACTGTGACCCTGGATGACCTGGCAAAGAGAACCCAGAAAGAAAAATAACATATAAGGACAGATATTTGTAAGGATCAAATGGACTACAAGAGGTACATGTGAGATAAGGGCCAAAGGAGAATGATGCATGACACATCTGGTACAGCAGGGAGGGACCGTTATTCATTTTGACTGGAGATAAAGGGTAATTTCACTGTTTCTGAGCCAAGAAGATATCATAAGTAATATCCTGCTTCGTGAAAGTAACATGCAATGTTAGAGTGATGTCTAATAAATGGGCTTTAGGTGCTGTTTACCAAATAAAGACACACTACTGAAAAGAACATTTCAAAAATTGCTACAGGGTGTTTTTGGTGGCAACTGAGATACAAAAAGCACAATAAAACCAACCAAAATAAAATCTGGAACAAATTAAAGCATCCTGTTTGAAAGTAGACCACAATAAAGGGCATCAAGACAACAAGCTTTGTGAGTTTTGGATTGTTTTAAAACGTCTGTATACTTGCAGAGTGAAAGAGAATTCCGATCAGTGAAAAGGACGCCCCCTCATTGTCTTTAGAAAGGTCATATTATGGTCATTTTCAGTTTCATAATTGTATTTTGTGCCTCTACTGTGACTGGTTTCCATGCTTAAATGTTCAAAAAGGTCTTTATTTTTGAATTTCGAACCCCTTTTATTCTCTGTGATTCAGAATTATGATATGAAGCAGCAAACAGGTCTCTCATCCATCAACACAGTGCTTTGTAAGGATCCTCAAGAGGAGCTTGTTGAAATGTGAGCCACTTACTTCCACCACAGAAGCTGGTAGACCACTTCTCACTTCAGATTATTCTGACATAATTCAGGCTGAACAACTCATGATTGACAGTTTTCTTCTTCACTTACAAATAAACAAAAACTACGCTGCTTCAATTTTTCAGGCTGTGAAAACATGTCGCTGGAAATTCCTCGAAACTATCCAGCAAAACCAGTTTCTTATTAGAAATTGTGCTCACATGTTGCTTTAAAGATGGTAATGATGTTTGCAATTTCAGACAACAAGTAATTGTACTATTTCAAGATTCTCCATGGATAGCTAATCTGCTTTGTATCAGAATCAAATTACTCCAAGAGGATGTTTCCCAAACATACATTTCATAATGAAACTTGAACTTGTATTCTGGCTGCGTGAGGCTATAAACAGGTTTGTTTTATCATCACATTGTCAGAAAGGAATAGTACAACATGCTCCCTGCGCTACACATAAAACGTCCCTGTCGTCTTCTCCCCTCCGGGTGTTGAAGTTCCCTCTTGAGACAACAACCATTTCCTCAGAACTCAGTCTGCATTCTTGAGTCGCTGGCCGATCCCTGTAAACAACATTCCTGCTTTGGGAAACAAAAGCCACAAAAAACATTATCTCACTGTCCGATCCAAAAGCCTCCTCTCTGTCCTTTCTCCCTGACAATAATTAATGTTTCAAACACTTTATTGTCAGGCCAGGTTCATGACAATGACTGTGGAGTGTAGACAACTTTCAACACATTTGCATCCTCTTTGTTTTTGACACAGCAAAATTAACCCTAACCCTAACCCTAACCCTAACCCTAACCCTAACCCTAACCCTAATGTTTCTGTATCCCCAAAAACATAAAAACAATACACTTATGACAATATCACAACAGAGACAAGAAGCCTAATGGATAATTTCCTGTACTTTTCAATCTGTTTTATTCTTATACTGTTCGGTATCCAATCTGACAATTGATCCTGACATTTTAGTCTTTACCTTGAAATCCCTGTAGATGTTGTCGAGCAATAAGTCAAATTGGAGTGTCTTTTTAGAAGATGATAACAGCATTGTGCGTCTCTTGGTATTCTTTGTACAGTCTTATTTATCTAGCATGCACCCAAACTCAAATTGAAACTGACAACTTTACCAAAGGAGTGTTGAGACTTGATACAAAGTGAATTTCAGATGCAGAATGAAAGCATATAAAGTCAGTGGAAAGACTTTTACCTAACATATACAAATTAGCTCAAAGCAGCGAAAACTGAAGGCTTGAAAGTTGAGAGTTTTTCCAAAGTTTTCAGGCTTTGTCTTCAGGTATTTATGTGTTCAATGGCTAGTTCGGAGTAATTAGCGTCAGGTGTGCTGGCAGGTAAAGGTCAAGTGACTTTTAACTACACAGACATTTTGACTTGTCATCACAGGTGTAACTGATCAATTTAAAGATGGCTCTGTTCCATTTATTTGTCCCAGGAAGAAAAACCAGGGTCTCAGCATATGGCAATCATAAATGTTATTAATTATACCTGTGCTGTCAAAATGTCCGCTGTGATATAGGACTATGGCGGAGATCGACTGATGTTCTGCCAAGTTTGGATGTCTCCCCCTGAGGCCCTTAGAGAGTTTTCCGCATGTTCCCGCTAAACATGTGGTTTCAGAGATGTCCCACTGTGAAATCTGCAAAGCGTTTAAAAGCTTTCTGGTTGCACACTTTCTGTACATTCATAATTCTGCAGACTTTGCTTAAGGGCATCCCCCAACAATGCATAGCTATCCACCATGATGAGTGGTGGAGTCAAACGAGCAATGACAGTTAGATTGCACATTTAAAAGAGAAAAGTGAACAAAACCTGCAGGAGTCCTTTTAGACATCCATTTAACTATAGACAAACATGTCGCTAACCACCCTTAGTATAGTGTTGGTACAGTATATGTAGTTGTTTGTCTCATGATGGCAGGACTGTGAGGAGACATACTTTGCTTAGAGATGTCTCTATCTAAATTATTTCACATGTTCAGGGCTAACGGTTTTTCGGGAATACATTTGAACTGGGTCATGAACAATTCTGGACAGGCAGGGCAATGACAAGCTCAGAAAGCAATGTTATAATAAAGCTGTCATTATGAAAGTATGAGATCACATTAAAAAAAATCATTATAATAACAAAAGTGAGTGTCTATGCATTGTCAGTAGAATGGTGTGCATTAAATTGGCTGCCTGTCTGTAACAATCTGTTTTGCAACTTCAAGTACTATAAGTGGGAAGAATGTTTTGCTTCGAAACAGAGAAGAGGCACAAAAAAAATAGTTTGAAATACCAAAGTCTAAGAAACTGGCCAACAAAACCATCATGATCAACACACCCAACAATGTTATGGCTGCCCAGGCTGGTCATAATTATCCCCTTTGGTCAAAGAGGGAAACGGCAGTTATGAAACAGACAAGGGAATGACTGCCATCCATCCATACACATGTGGGACACACTGTACACACCAAACACCCAACATCCATCTCATCTCCACTGGGACTGTGTAATCGGTGCGTGAAATGGACAGAGTAAACTGGAACATGAAAAAAAAAACATCAGAATGTAGAAAGCATACAGCCAAGCGTGATTATTCCTAAAAACACAGACATCCATCCGCAATGATTCAACGTTCCCTGATTCGTTTACTGAGTGTGTTGCTTCATATTACCAGAAAATAGGTGATTTTGAGCAGTTTTTCTAACTTTGTTCGACCACAGTGTTTTGGTAAGAGTCTGACTCAGTTTTGAAAATGTTGGATGGAAGACCTGCTTAGCCCTTCATGAGAGAGAAAACTGCAGAGCTCTGATTGTTAGTTTTTTTCTGACAATGCACTCACTTTAAAGGTAGGGTAGGTAAGTTTGAGAAACCGGCTCGAGATACACTTTGTGTTATATTCCATGGAATGCTCTTAACATCTCGATAGCAATGAATATCTTAAGTGCTTTGACAAAAAATCCATAACAAAATGTCATCTGTGGAAGCCGTAGTACTGTAAAAAGTACGACCAATCATTTTAGCCGGCCCGGCTAAAATAACTGGATGGCCTACCTGCCTGTCAGCCTTCCATCTGTGCACAAACTTATCTCGTGCCCTCATTGGTCATGTGCGCGTTCGTGTGTGTTGGAGGAGGGGCTCTGTAAGGAAGTGGCAGATTTTCTCCGGTTGTGTATTTTCAAATTCTACCGATCTCGAGCCGGTTTCTCAAACTTACCTACCCTACCTTTAAAGGGGACCTATCATGCAAAATGCACTTTTGTACGTCTTTTATACATGAATATGTGTCCCCGGTGTTCCAGGGAACTCACCAAGTGTCAGAAAACACAACCCTCTCTATTTTCCTCCATACCCAAATCTCTAAAAAAGGGGCTGCAACGGATCTGATAAAAACTGATCCAGATTTGAACACTGTCCTGACGTCAGGAAAGTGGCGCTACGGCTATTGGGCCAACTCCACCAATCAGGAGGAGACAGCCACGGCCATTGCCGTTCGAAAACGCTGGAGACGCTGTAGTACATATGCCAGGCCAGTAGATGGTGCTGTTCTCACAGAATCAGCCCAGAGCTAGAAATTGTCAAATTGAGCAAAATGAGGCATGGCTAAAATGCATGATCTGTTTGGTATTTTGAAAAAAAAAAAGTATAAATATGCCTTATATAGGTATGGTCCTACACTATATTATTCAAATATAGCATGATAGGTCCACTTTAAGGTAATTCTCCTAAAACAAAGTCAAATACTCCATTATAAATGTTTACCAGAAAAAAGTGACACCCAGACAGGGGTAAAGTGTAACTAAGTACAGTATCAGGTTATGCACTTTGATATTATTTTTGACATAATTGTATTTGACTTGAGTATTTCCATTTTATACTACTTTATCCTTCTACTCCACTATATCTCATAGGCAACTTTTGTATGCTTTACTCCTCTACATTTACTTAACACTCATATTTCCTAGTTACTATGACACATTACTATCAAATGATATACAATTTTACTGATATGATGTGATGCATGACTGTCCTATTAATATAAAGAGTATTTTAAAAAGTCACTTAAACTGTCCCCACATTGACAAACTTAAAAAAATCAAATGATATGACATGTATTTAAAAAACACTAAAAAACAAACAAAAGTATTACACAGAGAGTTGCACAGCAGCTCAGAAATGTAATACCTCCTTATCATTTCACAAGTCACTTTAAAGGGGACATTTAAGTAGGAAAATACAAGCCCAAGATAGGATTACTAATTATTTAACAAGTGAGAACTTGACATACAATTGTTGGGGCTGACGTGGTTAATCTGCCTTCATCACGCCCTGTGCAAATGTCAGAGCTCAAACAGAGCAAGGAGAAAAAGATAAGAGGTTTCTGCTCCGGTCGTTAAGCTGTGGAGGCATGCCAACAATTTGCCTCCAGTCTGCAGATCTGTGATTCTTTCTTCCTCTGACTGTGGTTTTAAGCATTCCTGCACGGTTGGAGACTAAACTGTGAACAGATATTACCAGCAATTAGACAGATCCCAGTGAATCCTTGACGCCAGCAGGGAAAACATCCACCCACTTAGTAAACAAGCGGCATTGTGACACAGATGTTGTTATGTCAAGTACAGTACGAGAAGTGTTGATGAATACTCTCTTCAGAAGAACCACTGTTTCCTTGGAAGCACAATTAGGCAAATCCGCTGCTGGGATTTCATCATATTAGAAAGACAGGAGCCCGAGTAAAGCAAAATAAGCTCTTGGGCATTCCCCATAACAACAAATTGTAGATAATGGGCAAGGCATTAGCTTTTAAGGTGATGCAGAAAATACGTTACACCTCATTTAGGTGAACTTAACTCAGTAATTTCACTACTTACTACAATGCAAAATTGAATAAAGTTGAATTACAAGGAAGCTACTGCAAAATGTTTTTCACCAAACCCATGTTATGTTATTATGTAGTATATGTGTTTGTGGTGATTACTGCATGTTTAAAATATTTGTATTTATGTGGTTCAATATGGTTTAATGTGTGTTTTAAAATGTGGACCACAGGAGGAAGCTGTGATTTACGGACATAGCAAATGGGGATGCTAAACTAAACTAAAAAATGTAACCTAACCTAAAAACACTTCAACTCAACTCCACAAACCTAACCAAAACTAAACTAAACTAAACTTAAACTGACTTTGGCATTTGATAATTAACATAACCTAAACTAACTTAAATTAAACTAACCTAAACTCAATTCCACAAACCTAAACTAAACTAAACTAAAACTCAAACCGACTTTGACAAGTCATTTTGGGGGGAACACATTTTCTTTCCATCCTCTGTATGACTGGATGTTATGCGGTGGGCCTGTGCAGCAACATCTCTGATGAAAAGCAGTGAAGGCAGACAGCTCTGAGGGAATTTCCAGAAGGTCTCTCTCTTAAAATAACTTCCCGGTCAGGTCCTGCATACCACGTCTGTGTGTGTGCTGAACCCTGGCCTGCCCCCATGTGACCACCACCTCTTTATCCTGCTGCTGCACCTTCAGGACCACCGCAGGGACCCTCTGGTCATGTTACAGTTTTGTGCCTCCATTTGTCCAAAATCAACAGGGAGAACTAGCAGAACTTTCCGCCTTAATCAAAAAACCACCTTTGAAATATAACAAGGAGTGAAATTGTAAAAACAGCTGCCTGCCAACATGGAGAACATCAACACTGTGTGGATGTTTTGTTGGAAAAAGACAGCAAACCTCTGCATTCTTCATGCATGTGTGCGATCAAACTAAAGCAATGTGTTTCCGATGCTTCATACAGTGACACAATAAACCCTGGAGGGAGAGCTCCACCCAATCAGCAGCACGGAGCAATGAGGGCATGACCCCCCCCAGCTGTCAGGGAATGGGTCCACCCTGATGGTTTCCTGCCTATTCCAGACTCTTGGTGATTTTTGGAGGGCAATAAGACGGATGAGGGTATGGCAAGGACACAGAGTGGGTGGTGAAGCATGGGAGAAGGATAAGGTGCAGTGGAGGGAAAGATGAAAGGAGGGCAGGCGGCGATATTAGACCAGCGCTGTGTTTTTCTTGGCTCTCTCTGTAGTCTGTCCCACCCCACTGCAGGGTATTACACACACACACACACACGGAAAACACAACAGATATTTCCATGACAATAGTGTTCCAGCCAGTGGGAGTAACAAAGCAGGGTGACCGCAATGAAGTTCTCACAGAGGAGGAGAGGGTGAAAGTCTCAGCGCTGGACCCGAGGAATCATCTGCTCTGATGGGCAGGCCACAAAACCAAATAAGCCGTGCCATGACTACCAGAGGGAAGCTGGCGTCTGGGCGGCCATCGGGGGAAGGTGGCTCTCTGGTGGGGATCTGTGGCGAGCCAAGGAAAGAATTAACTCTCATTCTGTAGAAATCAGTATAGCACAGAAGCCAAAGCCAGATAAACGGTGCTAGAGTTACATAATTGTGTCCCAAACCACAACAACCACCAGAAACCGTAAAAAGGAAAATAGAGCAAACTTAGTTATTTGACTGGAGTTATAATCATCACTCTGGGTGTCTTAGGTTTCAGAAAAGTTGGGAACCCGTATTTTAACCCCGTACCCTTTAAAAGAGAATTTCAGCTTATTATAATGTGGATCTTAAGTTCCAATCATAATAATGGCATGAAACTCACAAAGCTATTTGCTAAGATCTGGGAATGTATCTGGGGAAAGAAATATGAGCAGCAAAACCATCTTGGTATACAGTAGAAGAGCTTAAACAAGCGGTGTCCAAACTACGGCCCGGGGGCCAAATGCGGCCCGCGGACCATTTTGAATCGGCCCTCAGCTAATTCAAAAAGTATAATGGAGTAAGGCCCACGAATGAAACTTGTGCTTGTCTTATATTGTACTTCTTAAATATAAATGTACACATATATTACACATTAGTATTCATGTGTTAATGAAACCACTTTTCAAATAAATTCAGTCAATTAAAGTTGGAAACATTTTCTAACATATCTTAGTTGATAAGAACAAATCCCAATGACTTGTACAAGCTAGAACTACACCCTTCCTATTTCTCCTTATTATAATCAATCTGAGGCTTCTGTTTTAAGGGATGAGCTGCCAACACTCACAAGCATACTTTTCCTACATTTGATTGATTTTGCTAACTAATAACTGAACTTATGAAGCGGCATACCTCTAGTGAGCGGCCCAGCCCTTCGTATATTTTTCTGTATGTGGCCCTCGGTGAAAGAAGTTTGGAAACCCCTGATTTAAACTGTCCAAACATCCATCACAGAGGGGTTCAACTTGCAACACTGCAATGAGCTACATTAGTTGTTGTTTTACGAGATACAACGTTTGAACTAGTGAGCTTTAGAGGTACTGGTATAGCCATATCAAAAAGCTGCTGATTTCCTTTCTCAGTTTTTCTGGACTTGATACTTTAATGTTAACAGAGTATTCCTACACTCTGGTACTTGTCCTTTTATCAAAGTACAACATCTGAGTACTTCTTCCACCTCTGTATGTTACAGTGAAATCATTCACTACATTCAGATTAAGGGGGAAACAATACAAACTGCCTGTGTGAGCTCTTTGCCCCTTTAACAAAAACAAATGTGAGTCCTTTTTTACAAGACATGATAGATAATATTATCCCTCTATACTTCAAGCATCCTATCTCTGTATTCAGGGTTTTGAAGTTGAGATATACCCCAACATTTTTTAGGTGAGCTTGATTTACTAACAATGCTATTTACACCCGGGTGTCTGTAGCTAACAATGCTATTTACACCCGGGTGTCTGTAGCTAACAATGCTATTTACACCCGGGTGTCTGTAGCTAACAATGCTATTTACACCCGGGTGTCTGTAGCTAACAATGCTATTTACACCCGGGTGTCTGTAGCTAACAATGCTATTTACACCCGGGTACTTGTGTACTTTTACTTGATTAACATTTTGAATGCAGGACTTTTACTTGAATGTCCCATGTCATGGCCATTTCTACTGATCATAATTCCATTGTTGAGGTCTACTAAAATAGATTTGTATTGTGCAATTTTCCAAACTCACATTGGTTTCTCATACAGCATCTCTGTAAAGTATGTCTATTCACCAGGTATTCACTCTCTATCCTAAACAGCTTGTTGGAGCTCCTGCCCCCCCCCCTCCCTGTGAGCCCAGTGTGCTCTGATTGGTTGGGACGTTGCGAGGCTCGCTGCTCAGTGAGCTGGCTTACTGGTGTGGAACTTTCCGGGTCGGCGATACAGCGAGACAGCGCGAAACTCATCCTGAGCACACACAAACACTCACAGCCGAAGTAAAAACAATAAGTGTGGCTTGATATTGAGTAAGAAAAAGGTTTATAAACGCTGTGAGAATGGGTCTGCGGAGAGCATTTCTCCGTGATCCCAACTTGTCTATTACCAACCAGGGAGCTCTATGCAAGTCAATGGGACTCCCTGTTAGTTGAAAATGTACGCTAAAGGTCCTGGTGTGTGAGGAGCTCCGTGGATTGGCCCATTTTGGTTCCCGGAAAAGAAACAAATGGAAAATGAGAAATCTCCAACGAGGCGTTCTGGGGCAGCATAGACAGGTATTTTCTGTGTTAGAGTTTTACTCGCTACAGGGTGTACTTTGAGGGTTTGTGACTCTGCAGACCGTTTACATGCATACAAAGCTACATAACACACGGGTAATAACCAGAAAAGCATGACATGGGACCTTTAAGGGACAAAGGTTGGGGATTCTGTGTAAAGACGTTTTACTGCTTTTTCTTTGTTTTTCTTTGTTTCAAGTCAAACTTTTAATCCAACTTGCTGTTAAAAGAGCAAAAATAACATTTGTTTCCCAACATTTTAAACTAATTGTTAAATAAATCGAAAATGAATTTGTAATTAGTTTAATGTTTTCCAGCCTTCGTTTAATGACATTATGTATTTTATTGCAAGCTAAGAGAGCTTTATGTTTAGTTAATGTTTAAGACGTCCTTAAATAACAACCCCCTCTTTTGTTATTTCCGTCAGTGGCTAAACATGTTTCCTTGATTTGAGTGTAAGACCCTTTCTACAAAGAGTTAATGTAAACCTAATTACATGGTATAAGGACCCTGCTGTGAGTGGAATGTGGCTTGGAGACATGGTTAATGTTTTAAAAGGGGAGGCCTACAATCAACAGTATTGCCCAGTTCAGAATAACACAACATGACCTAAAGCATTTACTGTCCCATTAGCTTTGTCATATATACATATATCATCATGACATATCCTCCCTCCATTGTCCCTTTGTTACTTTCCCATGAATATGAAATGTCTGCAGTTGACAAAAGATCAGTGGGATGTTGTTAAACTGTACAATTACTGACAGAAAGTTACTTCCAGAAAGTGTGAGACATCATCGATACTGCTTCTAGACATTTATTACAGCATGCTAATACCCAGGCTTAGGCAGCAGTTCAGCAGAATGAATCATGAGTCTTCATGAGGATTATCCAGATCATTTGTAATCCTACTTACTGAAATATTCAACAGGGTGCAGCTAGATTTGGGCCTCAGTGACTGACTGTATGCAGATCTTCCAATACCTTTTTCTCAAACACTGACAGTAAACTGATACTCCTAAAAAGACATGTTGTGAGTATTATATTCTCATCATCTGCAGACTTGACAGTTGGCTGTAGGACATATTTAATTTTGACAGGCCTATGAATACCTTTGGAAAAAGTGTCATATTGTTACTTCTTTGCTGTCCATATGACTTGTATGTATCGTCATTAGCGATTCATGGTTAGTGCAAAAATGGCTATTTAAGGCTATTAACAGATGTTATCACCATATAAAGTCGATATGGCGAACAAACAGATGCCTATTTATACACCCAACAGGGAAAGAGCAACCTAAGCATTGATTGTGAGTCCTTTTATTATCAATCTGCAAGTCCAATATTTGATCATCTTTGAGACCTGATTTTGGTGATTTGGTGGAGGAAGCTCATGCTCTTTAAATGCTAAATGACACCAGTTACTTCCCCTTTTAGTCTGCCTGTGGTTCAGTACTGCACAGGTAGTTATTTCACTAAAACAGCTTCCTTCTGCATCTGGAAACTATGCTGATGAGATTTCACAATAGCAATCCCATTTCATAAAGTTGCCAGACGGCCGAAACATTGCTAGAATTATCATTGAATGAGAATGCTGAGGTAAACTGCACAGTCGGGAAACAATTATTTGTGGTTTTAACAATGAGCAACCCATTTCTCATAAGAGTAGCCATGTTGTCCATTATTAACATAAAAATATTGATAATAGCCACAATTAAGAGTGGTTAAATACAGCCAAAGAGCAGAAGTAATCTCAGTGACGCAAAAAGAGCATAAATGCTATCTATTGTCTTTCTTAACATCAATATTTGAAAGATGAAGCGCACGCACGCACGCACGCACGCACGCACGCACGCACACACACACACACACACACACACACACACACACACACACACACACACACACACACACACACACACACACACACACACACACACACACACACACACACACACACACACACACACACACACACACACACACACACACACATACACTGAGTGTTGTGGAAAATGGCCTCATGGCAGTGTAGCTTGTGGAATTAAGCGGGATAGAATTGCATGCAACTTTAGCAGATACAGTAATTCATGCACATTACTGTGAAGAAGAGTTTCCTGACAATATAAAAAAGTGTTCTTCAAAATCATTTTTCTTCTTGTATACTTGTACAATACAAGTAGTTAATACAGATATATATAACTCCATTTACATGTAACATAGGATAGTAACAAACAACTGGACAAAAGGGAGACAAAATCAACCTACAAAAAGTCCTCTTTTATCAATATGTTTGGACAAACGTTGATCTTCTTTAATGTCCTAAATATGTTTAGTGAGAAAAGAAGATGGTATATTTTTCTTAGTGTTTGGAAAGTCGACCAACTGTCAGAATCATATTAGTTTTTTATTTCTGACCTTGTTTTGTATGTCTAAGATACAATCGTTAAAAAAAAAACCTATTATTATGTGGCTGCAAACACTAGGTTGAACGAGCGGCAATCCTATCATCAGCACAATGTACAGAGAGCAACAGGCTGTTCACACACATGTTTCTGTCTTCCAGCTGTCTGTGTGTGTCCCTCTGACTGAAAGGCCTCTTGGACCTCAGTGACGGGCCCTGTTTGACCCTCAGCCCCAGCCCGGCACATCACACTGCTCTCCTGACCCCGACATGTGGCCCCGGGGACCCACCTCTAACCTCCTCTGACAGCTGTGTGTGACCAGAGGCCCAATGTTACATGTGGTCGAAATATGAACCTCAGAGGATACTTTTACTCTACATTTTAAATGGAGTAACCTATTTTTAGTTTGGTGCATTTTATTCTCAAACAAAGTAACAGTAACAAGGAAAACATCAACATCTGTTATTTTACTGGTGACCGCTGCATGCAAACCTTTTCTCCTCTGACTTTTGCAATTTGCTCTAATCCAGACTCCAGGAAATAAACATTAAGGACACGTTAATGAACACATAAAAAGTATTTATACCAATATTGTCAACAACAACAATGGTAGCCAATGAGAGCTACTGAAGCAATTTGATCACAGACACGCTAACGTATATGTTTTATGTTAAAAAGTGGACATAAATAGCATCTAATTTGGTTGGATCATGGAATAAACAATATTAACTTACACAACACTGAAATACAGGTTAAAAAGTAATTTAACCAGTTCATTAAATGCAGATGGAAGATTTTGCAGCTCTGGGAAAAACCTTGTAAATTATTAAATTAATTATTTCTTAAAAATCAATGGTTAAATTGGAATGAATACATGCCACCGATAGAAAGTCACCATCTGAAAATGTAAATAATAGTACATCACAATACTGCCAACACCGTCTGGTCATCTCTAAGAATTACACAGCAGCAATTACACAGCTAAACAACAACTATGTTGCCAAAACAACAACAAACAGGAACCTGTGGATCAATAAGAGAGAAGTCTAGACCGTGGAGGATGAGATTTGACAGCAGTGATGCACCAATCACACAAAGATTTTTCTCAGGTCATGACATCTGCACGGACATGACATATGTGTGTGGAAGGTGGGAACAGCATACCCCGAAACACATTCAGGTTTGGATGTTAGTCCATTTTGCATGCCACTTGCTGCATGTGGAGAGTTGATGGAGGATGAAGATAATGCAGCAGAGGAAAGTCCAAAGAAAACATTTATCTTCCTCTGAGGCCGACTCAGAGCCTAAAGCCAACGTCAACACAACCCAGCTCAGACTATATTGAAGGTTAACAAGCAAACGGATGCGTTGGATCTTAAAGAAGCTGGAAATAATTCTAACTTAATTGCTTGATGATTTGCTTGTAAAGTAACTTGGGTTATCTGGAAGATCTTGGTGAATGTTGTGTCAGATGAGGAAAAACAGATGGTTTCTGTTTTTCTTAAAAATGCTTTGCCTAACAGTTATAGCATCTTTTGCAATTCTGACAACGTTTTTTGCACGTGTAATCAACAAACACAACTGGAACATTTACATTTGTTGTGCATGTTAATAGTCTGCAAAGGCTAAAGTTCATGCCACAGGGAGTTTCTCTCAGACACTCCCCCTCCATGCCTGAAAAGCTTTGTTTACCTCTGTAACATAGTGACATCAATAAGTAAGACTTGCGCTTCCATTGGCTAGCTTTCCAACACATTGTACAGGATTGGTTTAGGGGCGGGACATCTCTAAGCAGTTAACCAATCACAACAGAGCTCGCTATAGCTAACTAATCAGAGCAGACTGGGCTCTGGTTTCAGACAGAGGGTGAAAAGAGGTGCTGCAGCACAGGCGGTATGAGAAAAATAAAGAGCTTTTTGAACATTAAAGCAAGGAGACATGTGACAGCCGAGGCACAACATACACATTTGAACCTGAAAATGATAATATGGCCCCTTTATAAGCAGCCTAATGATCGAACATTCAGTTGTAAACAACATTTTTGACTGGTGCTTGATTTCAGTAGTTAAAGAGTTCAAGCATCTTAAGAATGGTTCCTCCTCCCTGCCTTGTGTGTTCATTCCTGTTGGTCTTAAGGGATTGAGGAGGAGTGGTTTTGCACCAAGCTGACGCTGGATAACATCCGCCAATCAGCAGCTCAATCTTTCTAACCAGGCCAAACATATATAAACAGGAGGTGCTTTGCGTTTCCTTCCAAAACTAGAATCGAAAGCAGATTTGGGGGATTCATAGAGAGTGGGAGTGGACAGAGGGAGGTGTCTATGCAGTATCAGGAGAAGTAAATAACTTCTTCCTGAAACAGACTGTCTCTACACAGAGCTGACATTTACAACGCCAATTTGCCAATAACTCTCTCTTGTAGATTTTCAATTTTTGATGATGTTAAGGAAAACAGAAAGTTGGATTCAGGCTATTACATTAAATGTCACTTGTTAGATGCTTTTATCCAAAGCGACTTACATACTCAATACTGTGGACAATCCCCACAGGAGCAATTTTGGGTGACGTGTCTTGCCCAGGGACACAACGACATGCTGACTGTAGTGGGGTTTGAACCTGTGACCCCCTGATCCGAACACCAACGCACAACCCACTGCACCATACGCCACTATGATACTGTATACTCATTGTGTCCACATAGATATTGAACTGAAACCTAGATCACATGTGAGATTTTTGTAATGAAATTTCAATTTCAGCTAGGGTTAGGGTTTAAAGTTAAATTGCTAGTTTCCGCTTAGTTTCAGTTTAAATGTAAGTTAAAAGAAGGATATTGTTTGCAAATGACACAATCAACATTGCTGTGAATGAGACTTTCATTTTTACACTTAAGAATATTTCATTTCTTTTTTTGCGAACTGATTTGATTAGGTTTGACAGTTGACTAGTTAAGCAAAGTGAAATACACTATCTTATTGTTTTCATTTAAAGAAAAACACATTGAACTTGAGACTTGACACCCACTGCTCCATGACATAAGCAGACACATGTGGAGCAACAGCTGTGCTGAGCAGCTTGTGAAAGCAGCAGGATGAGCGGCTCGGAGGAAAGCAAAGCATGGGCAGCCAGTGACAGAAAGAGTACAGGAGAGCAGGAAAATATAAAAAAACCGAGAGAAACACCGAAAGCAAAGGCCATTCCCTGGAAAGAATGACGGATGAAGGAAAGCTTGTTAAATGCTAACGAATGGCTGCAAGAACTGTCATGGTCTCTTTGGGGCTGTTTGCACCCTAACACCACCTGGTGGTCAAAAGCACTTGCAGCATCAATAGAAAGCAGACAACAAAGGGTTGACAAAAATAGGTTTCCCTGAGAACGATGCAAAACTTTCTTTTATTATAAAACATTGACACTAGTGTTTCTGTGTCTGTATTTAAATATATCTATTTTAATAAAGGGACACTCTGATTTGCCCACATTTACCCCAAGCCATCACTGTATATAACACTGTGTTTATATGTAAATAATACAATACAAATTATTTCAACAGCCTTTACAGAATAGTGTCAATATGTAATGTGAAAGTAGCGAAGTGATTTGTAATAAATAAAATGCTTATAACTAGTACAAACAACTCAGAAAAGAGAACATATAATGTCCTAAAGTCAATCAAATGTAATGTGCAACTCCGTGCATGCTATTAATATCCACGACTATGACAATTAGAAAGACAAATTAAATGAAGACCAGACAGAAACAATTAAGTAAGTAAAGATTTCCTTTACGAAAGTTGCTTAAAAATGAAAGCAGTAAGCTTAAAATATTATACAGACATCAGCAAAAACTGAATTAAAACAGATATAACATAAATCAAACTAGCAAGAAAGTGCACAAGTCACTTTTTTGTGAATAATTTGTAAGGTCTAATAGTGAGAAGTGAACTAAAGTTAATAAGTAAAGACAGCAAATGCATGCTCTGGTCAGTCGACAAGAGACATGAACAAATGTCACTTGTGCGTAAGGCGCCGTGCTGGTGGCTGCCTGTTGCATGCAGCTCCCGGTAAACAATTTCCCAATTTGGGATCAATAAAGTACGATCTATCTATCTATCTAAATCAGAAATATCCCTCAGTAATAACTCAGGTTTCAAATTACATTGTTCTTCAATGGAGGCAATGATTACCGGCCATGCACTTTGTCTGTGTAACAAGATAACACCCTGCATTATATCATCCTAAGAAGAACGCCTCTGCCCAGGAAAGAGTGTAATACATTACAGTAATTGAGGCATGAACGCACAAAGTCATTTCTCAGCACTTTCAAGTGATAAAATGATCTGATATCTGATTCATGAACATTTTAATTGGATAAAAAGGCCAATCAAAAACTATTTAGATAATAAAATGAGCTTTGAGTATAACTAAAGAGTCACTGACTGAAAACAATTAACGCTGGTTTTGTTGCATGAACGTTTTTATTTCAATTAGTGCCGAGAAGAAGCTCGGAGGCATTCTGCAGCAATAGACATTACTTCTTTTCAAAAATCTAAACATTTCTTTGAGTTATTATCTTTTAAAGGCACCTGTTGTTACAGATTACAGTTTAATCTCTGACAAAGCACACCATTTGAGTATGACTTGATGTATGGGGATGGTCAGAAATAATAAATAATGAAAAGAATGAGGTGTGGTGATGAAAATATGCCATGATCTCAGCTGTAAGGAGAAAACAAAAGAGTGACAGAGTAGAGTGATGGGCACCTGCAAAGACAAACACAAAAAGAAACACCAACAAAGACATATTTAGCAGTTGATTGATCAAATTAAATGTAGTTACATGTACAAGTACCTTCGACGACAAACATGATATCCACTAAATATATGATTCAAGACATGAATTAAGCGCAAAAACCTTACTTAAAAAACAAATATGTACACATAAAACTGATAAGCTGTGGATGTGGTATCCTGTAGGAGAAACCAATACTTTTATTTAGATTTGATGTAAGCGATGTCAATGGAAATACATAGTCTCCCGAAACACATCACTTCCTGAGCTCTGTGCTGTAAAATCTCTTCTTATATTTTCCGCTTGAACACACTACAAAAATAGAAGATCAATACACGATGAGTACTGCAAAGGAATTATTGTATTTTCAGTAAATGACTAACAAAGAATAAGTCGTCATTGACATACAGTATGGTAAAAAGAAATGTACAGCAAATAGTCCAACAGTTTTCAAAATATAAATGTTGAGTCTTTTCTTTTTCTTTAGTGGATCCAAAATAGTTATCTGATATTTCATTAAACACTTTCTTCTTCACCGTAGTCTTCTTCTACACTTTCTAATTCACCTACTTCATTCAACATTCAAAAACAAGATAACCGTCACAAGTCAGAGTGACAACAAAGAATGAGGAACAAAAAGGAGTATTTTTACAGTAATGCTCCTTTAAGCTTCAACATACAAAATAAGTGTAAGAGTAAAAAGTAAAAAAAAACAAATCTCAGGATTTCAATAGCTTACATATGGAATGCTTAAAATCAAGAATAGCTGTGAAAAACAAACTCTGTCAATGTCTTCCTTTGCTTCACCAATGTAACCTAAACAGCAGAGTATTTCCTTTCATTATCCCCATCCCAGCACTAACTGTCTTTTTATTAATAAATTGTTAATTGCAGACTAGGAAACTGGAAACATCCCAGTAGTAGATGACCTCACCCCGGCCTGTCAGCCATTACGGATGTGTTAAAGACCGATGCTACCAGAATGACCTCTGCCTGCGGTCTGCTAACTGTGTACCGTGTGGTTTCGATGTCAGTGCTGTGCCAGTCCAGTGAATATTTACAAGCACTATGGAAGCATCAACAATAATATCATGTGATAGACGACGATGACGTTACTCTGAGCTAAATTCAATTAAACCTATGTATGTGAATGCAACAAGCTTTTCATTACATGATCTTCCTTCCAGACAAAAGTAAAACTACTGAAATGTTCTTGTGTGATGTAATAGTTTGACATTTTAAGAGCCTAAGCTTATTTGCTCTCTTACTAAGAGTTAGATAACAAGGTAAACACCAATCTCATATCTGTCCGTTCAAAATGAAGCAACAGGACAGGAAACCATTAGCATAGCATAGCATAGCATAGCATAGCATAGCATAGCAAACCCTAAAGACATGCAACAGCTAGCTTCTCCCAACTAGCCACATTCAGCGAGTCACTTTTTTACACAGATTATACAAAAGAGATATAGCATGTTGGGTAGTGAGCTTTAGAAGCGCTGGTAATGGATAATTATACTTTCGGATGGAAACACCTTGGTCATTTGACTTAGCTAAGCTAACTTCTGGATGCTACTTCATATTTCAATAAGCAAATATGAAATTGGTATCATTCTTTGATATTGCTTTGAAAAAACGATTTCTTTAAGTTGAATTTAGCCCTGAGAAACACAATAAAATGGTACCTTAAAAACAGTGAAAAGTAAAAGAGAAAACACAAAGAGGCAGTTTTTCATTTTCTCGATAATACAGCATATGTTTACCTCTTCAGCTATGTACAAGGCTTATCAACTTTCCGGGTAAACTAAAAAATCAAATCATCACAAAGACTTTCAATCTCCTATCAACTCAAATGAATAATATTGGCCTATGATATCATATGGATTACAATGATGGAGCACACCCAGGATACTTTTTTGCAAACACACAGCGTGTTTATGTCTTAATGTGTGCCCTTTGACAAAGAGGAATGATACAACTAAAATAAATAGACATGGCCTGAGTCTCCTTGGATAAGAAACTGCCTCTTTATTTGCCAATACGTATTCAGTGTTTCATTGCCTGAGAATTTGTCCACAGTTATGTTGAGATAAGTAAATAACTAATGGTGTCAAAAAATAATCTTCATCTAAACTGGTGTGGCAAGAGGTCTTTAATACTGAGAGGAATGATTTAAGGAGACTTCCAAACACTCGAGGATCCACCTCCCTCTGTGTCCTATCTCAAAGTGTGTCAGACCCAGTACTGGTTCTTTTTTAAGGCCGGGTTCGTTGTCCGACAGTCCTGCAACAACTCCGGGTCTGCGTCTTTGGAGTCCATGTTTGACATTGGGATGTTATTGGCCGGGTCAGTTTTGCGAAAGGTTTCTGTGCCGGTAGCCACCTCTCCGTTTTTGGGCTTTGATGCTGCCGTCTGGACGTTGTGTTTGCCTGTCTTGTTTTTACGTATCAAGTAGTAGGCCAAGACGGCTGCCAGCAGCAACAGGAGAAGGATGACCAGGATTGGGATGAGAATAGACCAGAAGCTGCTGCGCCGGGAAACATGTGGATTCCTGTCGGAGTCAACGCCTGCAGATGTTGTGGTGGAGGCTTCTCCATTGGGCCTGTCCATGTCACCATTCCAGCGGGGGCTAGCTTGAGTGGATCGAGGGGACCCGGCTACCCCAGGGATGTCATTACTTTCCTTTGATGGGCCATCTAAGGGAAGCCTCAACAGAGTGGCAGGGTAGACCCCCGAGGCATTGTAGGGGCCCGTCTGGAAGGAAAACACACATTCTGCCGGAGGAACCCCATGGGCTTTGAGCAGGAAGCGGGCCTCATCCTGAATGACACTACCTCGTGATCCAGAAGGGCTCTTCTCTAGGATTTCCATAGCTACGCGGCCCTCATCTAGCTCCTTTTGGCTGAATGTGTCCACTGGCTGACCTGCACCAGGACCTCTAGACCACACAAAGCGAGCCCCCTGAGGCTGCTGGATGACAGTGAACGTAGGGTTGGTTCTTGTCTTGTTTGCCAAAGGAGTTGCATCCAGAAGCTTCCTGTCGAGTTTAACAAGTGCGCCTTGAGGTAAGAGAGGATCCTGAGCGATGTTGGCCAGAGGCTGCACCGTGATGTTGAGGACAGAGGTGACATTGGCACCCCTGCTACGGGCTACAAATGCAACACTGTCCCGAGGTGAAGTGGACTTTACAAAGCGGACACTGACTCTGCCTTCCTTGATCTGTTTCTGGGTGAAGGCGGATGTAGGCTGCCGGTCTACCATAACAGCTGCATACTTAGGTACACTTGTGATCTTGTAAAGGATGTCCTCCTCAACAGGGCCCCCGGTAGTTACCTTCAACATCTCCTCAGTCACCAGGGTCTCATCATCGCCTTGCTTCACCTTGATCTCAGGGGCTTTGTCAAGAAGCAAGGTCCGAGCTAGGACGCCAATGTGGATCGTGTGTGGCTCTGTTTGGTGTTCTCCATCCGAAACGATGAATTCCATAGAACCATCGGAAAGGCTGCCATCGCTGACGAAGCCCACCTGCATATGATTGACCATCTCCTGTGTGAACTCAGAGATGGGGTCCATTGTGAGTCGGTCAACCACTCGACCGTTGCTGGGGGCTTTTGTCACTTTGTAGTATACCTCATCTGGCGAACTGTCCTCGTCTTGAGTGTTAAACTGCTTCTGGGACAAAACGGTTAGGGAGCCTTGGAAAACCTCCAAGAGCATGTCTACTGTTACTAGTTTTGGGGAGTCAGAGCCCCGCCGTTTGATTGCGATGTGAAATACCTCCTCTTGGACCAGCGTATCCGAAGGTGAGGCCACAGACTCACGCTTAAACTTTAGACTGGCGCTGAAGGAGAAGCTGTCAGAGGAAGCACCAGAGTCATCATGGAGATACTCCAGTTTTCCTTGAGCTAGGTCTTGCTGCTTAAAGAACTGGGCATCACCGGACAGGTCCTGACCACCAAGGGTGATACGACCGTGGTCAGGGAAATGCTTCATATTGAAAATCACATCCACATTGCCCCGCTTATCTTCAGGTAGGATAGCCAGAAGATTTGAGGCGTCAAGAATTGAATCGTCAATGGCTTTCCTCTGGCCTTGCACAATATCCAAACCTACAGTAAGGGGAACAAAAATGTAAAATGAAGATAAATGTCACTATCATTTACTATTTTAAATCAATGACATACAGGTTTTTTGGTGCAAACCATGCAGTTCATTTTGGATGTTGGCACATTAGGAAAGACAGGTGGAGGGACCGGCTTGTTGTTTTGGACATTTTTGCAAACATGTGACATTGTAAATAGAGTTGATAACATGATAACACTTGTGCTATTCAGTGATTCCCACTTAAACTAGGGTATCACTTAAATCCTATGCAAATGTAGGTATTCTCCAAAATGAAAAAGAAAAAGGTTTTACTGTTTAAACACAACACTATTCAGTTTCTAAAGTGTTACTCTGCCCAAACCATGTTGTATTGTTTACATAATACAAAAACATGAAATAAGCAGAGGGACTGTTACTTGAAATATTTTTTTTTTCACGGTATTCAGTATTATTGTCTTTTTTCTGTTTCAGGAATATGGCAAGCTAAAACAATATTGTCTGATTTCTGTTCTAATAAGACTCTTTGTTTTCTTTGACTGTTAACAGGTTTTTGCTGTAATAGATCATGCACGCTAAGCCGGTCTACCCTGTATGAATAAAGTTTTAATGATTGAATATGCATCTATTAAATTGACTAAAGACTAAACCTTCAGATTGCAACTATTATTTTAGGTGCAGACCTATTATGGGGCTTCACAGGCTTAACTTATCTTCTCTGCATCTCAATATCTGGGGGAATACTTGAACAACTGTGATTGTGGCAAATATGTTGATATGTTAAGATTTTGTTATTACACAATTTATCCTACCTTTGTTCCTCCACAGCTGTGAGGAGATGTTGCTGTGAGCGCCGTAGTAAGAGATGGTGATGGGCAAAATGTGACGGACGTCTGGGGCTGGTTGGGAGGACAGAGTCAGATCTATGGAGTCCCTCACAACCCAAAAAGGATCCTCAGGTATCTGGTGCTCATAGTACACCGCGCCTGACTCCAGCTGTGTGTCAGGGGAAACAAAATCAGAAGATAATCAGAATCAGAATCAGAGCTGTCGAAAACTTTTGATAATTGCATTATGTTATTTTTTGCCCATTAGGACGGGCCGCTATTGAATAAGATGATCATGTAAAGAAACATTTTCAAAGTTAGTTGAAAGGTAGTTCACTTTTTCATATCCTTGCTCATGTGTCTTGTGGAGAAATATAATAACTATTTAGTACCAGTAATTTAAAAAGAAAATTGGACTTTATTTTGGTCAAGCATTTTATACAAGAAATCATTTTTAAGTCAATATTTTGTCAATAAGAGCTTGCATTTTGAGCTCCTGTTTTCAGTCACTTGTTAATGACTTATTTTTTATTTCAGTAATTTGGAAGAGAAAGACATTTTAGTTTGGTAAAGTATTTTATTGCTGTTTTCCCTCTAACGTTTGTAAGAACCAGTTAAAGCTCAAATGGCAGCAGTGGTTTGGCTCATCTGTACTGGGATGTGACGGCCTCTGAGGTCACTGTGTCCTGAACTCAACTCTCCTCTTACACACAGAGACACAAAGCAAGCTGAAGAGTGTATTCATTCATTCACACAAACACACTGAATTACACCAATCATCAAATCAGGTTTTCAACTCGACGTAGTGTCAGATTTTCTGTCACTCTCTAAACAGAGCAGGGAAGAATTCTTTCTCATGCTCATTCAAGCACGGTCAAGATGTCAGGGATGGAAGTCGGATGGAGACAATAGTTAGAACACACATCGCAGAAGAACTCTGCCATGAGCCTACTGCATGTGTAGTGTTCAATGTACTCAATAAGCGTTAACAAAATCTATTAATTGCAAAAAAATTCCACAGTTATGTAAAAACAGTAAAAGATTGAGATTTGATTATATAATCTGAGTATTATAAATCACACTCAATGAAGAAAGGGGCTCTTTGAAATCAGGAACCACACCCAGAAAACACATAGGCCAATAAAGCCTAAAGCTTTTTATTTTACTGCCAATAAGTGTTAATGTTCTCTTCTTTGTGAGGTTACAACACAGTACAGTCAAAACTGAAAATGCTGTTAATTCCCTTAAAAATGCAGATAAAAAAAACCAAATAATTACAATTAAAATAATATATATACATTAAAAAAAAGAATTTATAGATCAATAAATAAATAAATATACATGCTTATGGTGACCCTAACCATCACAATGGCACTAAGTACATGTATCACTTGTATATAGACTCTTATGGCACTACTTCTATTCTATTTTATTGTATTTACTTGCACTATTTTATCTGTTTATTGTGTTGCACTGTTGGAGGAGCCTGGGACCTAAGATTTTCATCGACATAACTACACTGTAACTATGTACAATGACAATAAAAGCCTTGAACCTTGAACCTTGAAGAAGTCATATTCAATGAGGCCCCCTGCTGGTGAAGAAGAGGAACATGAACAAAATGGACTGCAATTATATATCATTGTCTGTTGATGTTTGGTACGGCTGTAATTTATGTAAAGGAGAACTTTTACTATTTAGTTACATTTCCACAAGCTACGTAATAGGTCGGTTTAATTTGTTTCTCTGAAAGGAACACATTTTACTTGTTAGGTGATTAAAGTAAGATTAATAAAGGTGAAACATTCTTTACAGTCATTAACAGTTCTGTCAACAAACACAAAGTTATGGCTCTTTAAATCTAAATAGTGTGAGCTGTACTATCGAGTTTATTGCATTGAATTTTCCAATTTAAATACAACACAATGCTGAGTAAAATCTACAATATTAAAAGTACAAATTACAGGCAGGGAAGTCAAGAGCTGCAACCACAAGCATTTAAATGACTTAATTTCCACCTCTGGGAGAGCGGTGAGATCAGCAGCACCAGTCGGTGTTGAAAGGAGGATTAGTTGCGTTTTTATGCATTAAAGTGGCATTATGTCTTCTTATATGTCTGTCTGACGTTCTCTGACGCAGACGACTCGAGAGCCTTTAACAGCTGTGACTACTTAGTAACACAAACCTGCTATTAATAGGAATGTATACCTGAAGGTGGAGAGGATTAAAGCTTTTTGAAAAGAAGAAAATGAATAATAACAGTTGAACTTACAGTGCACCCTAAATGCAACGGATCATTTCAACCAAAAATCCATCAAGAGATGCTTTCCCTGTAAAACATTTAATCCATCTTTTTCATTATTGTTATTCCCTTAATGTCTTTTAATGTTTACTTTTCACTGCTACTAATGATGTATTATTATCTTCAAAGGTTAATGTGGAACATTCATTTTAACAAGGGAGGAAAGGAAATTAGTTAATGTCTCCTAAAAGAAACACATCCATCCCAGACACACACGCACGCACGCACGCACGCACGCACGCACGCACGCACGCACGCACGCACGCACGCACGCACGCACGCACGCACGCACGCACGCACGCACGCACGCACGCACGCACGCACGCACACACACACACACACACACACACACACACACACACACACACACACACAGACACACACACACACAGTGAAAGTAATTACCTGTGTTTGTGAGAAGCGGGTAATTTCCTCGTATTGGTTTCTGTCGTTGGCCAGGATGAGTCTTCCCAAACGAGGGGGGCGGGTCAGAGAGTAGCTTATCTCATTTCCATCCTCATTCGTTACGGCCCCCAGATTGGCACTGGTGATAGACTGCCTTGTTCCTGTAATAACACACACAGACACACACACACACACACACACACACACACACACACACACACACACAGACACACACACACACTGAGTGTTGTGGAAAATGGCCTCATGACAGTGTAGCTTGTGGAATTGAGCAGGCTAGAATTGCATGCAACTTTAGCAGATACAGTAATTCATGCACATTACTGTGAAGAAAAGTTTCCTGATTTGGAGTTCACACCCGAATTTATCCAAGCTTTCAAAAATGTGACAACTCCTCTCATATGTCATGCATTACAGTTACGTTTATTATGAGTAGAGCTGAGGTTGACACTGTACTAGTAACTTCTCAAAGGTTCCATCTGGAGAAGTCGTGGTGTTTTTGACAACCAAAAATAAATGTACATTTTATTTCCAGAGTATTTACACTTGAAACTTAATAACTTCTCTGTGGTGTACTGGGACTATTTAAACTGCAAAAGGAAGATTAAGTTTAAAGTGAGAGTATGTTCCTTTTGTATTATGTAAAAAAATGAAGCACACACAGTAAAATCCGGAGTGTTAATTTAACACTCTGAGATAAGGACCATATGTTCACTGGCAGTGTTAAAATGACTCTTTAAGTGTTAAATTAAGACTTAAAGGGAGGGATTCAAGTGTTAAATGAACACTTTAAGAGTTCATTTTAACACTGAGAGCCAGTGAACATATGGTCCTCATCTCAGAGTGTTAAATTAACACTCCGGATTTTACTGTGCATGCACTTTCAATATTAAATTCGGACTTAAATAATGTAATCGTTTTTTTCAGCAACAAGCTTCCTTGGTCACTGCTGCAAAATAGAAATGCAGAAAATAATAAAAAAGTGTTCTTTACAATAATTTTTCTTCAAACTTGTACGATACAAGTAGTTAATAAAGATCTATATAACTTAATTTACATGTAACATAAGATAGTAATACAAACAACTGGACAAAGGGAGACTAAATCAACCTACAAAAAGTCCTCTTTTATCAATATTTTTGGACAAACGTTGTATTTTCTGTGTTGTTTCATAGATTTGATGATCGTCTTTAATGTCCTAAATATGTTTAATTTAATCATTTGTTCGTGTATGTAACTGAAGAAGTGAGAAAAGAAGATGGTGTATTTTTCTTAGTGTTTGGAAAGTCGACCAACTGTCACAATCATATCAGTTTTTTTATTTCTGACCTTGTTTCGTATGTCTGAGATACAATCGTAAAAAAAAAGACCTATCATTATGTGGCTGCAAACACTATAGGTTGAGCGAGCGGTAATCCTATCATCACTGCCGTCTTCACAACTTAAAGTCTGCAGGATTTTGGCGTCTTACCTGGAAACACCATGAGCTCCTCCTGCGTTACCATGGTGATGGTGAGAGGTCTGGCTGTGACGACAAATTGGTAGAGAGGAGACGTGTGTTCTCCGTCTGACACCGTGAAACTGAAGCCTCCAGACTCCTCACCTGCAGGGACGGAGGAGAGGAAGTGACTGACTGGTCTTATATATCATATTATTATTATACTTATTTATTTATATACACCACTTATTGTTTACTAAGCAGAAGGTATTTTAAAACTGGGTATTGTCTTAATGAAAATCACACTTATTTGGCACAACAAAGGGACAAAAATGACGGTGATATCTTGACCATGCTTGAAATGTAACTAAGCACAATAACTTAATGACATACTTCCTTAGAAATTCGAGGAACTTGCACTTCACTTGAGTTTGTCTATGTTATGCTTTTTTATACTTTTCTACATCTCAGAGGCAATTTTAAACTCTTTACTCCACTGCAGCTTTGGTTGTAGCTATGTGTTGAATTTTAATGTTTGCGATAAACTATAGGATTAAGGAGGAAATCCTCATACTTAGTTGAAACTATTTGAAAAGCCTCTTGGATCAGCTGGAAAATAGATTGTCACAATCACATTTAAAGATTTACTGTGAAATGAACACTTTTGCTTTTCATATTTCAACTACGTTTACGCAGCTGATTATACAAAGATCCTTTCTACTTATGTAACGTTTTAAATGCAGATTTATATAAGTAGTAAAGTATTTTAACTGTGGGTATTCGTTCTCTTACTGGAGTAAAATACACTTCTTCCACCATATACAGTATAGTAGGGGTTTAAAAGTGTCATGGGTCATAACCACTGTATTACTGTTAACTTTTGGAGGCATTCAGATTTCTTATTAGACACTTTCTAAGAAGATGACACATTATACAATGCTGCTGTAATACAAGCTCTCTGAGATAGAGACTGACAGTGGTCTAATATTATTATACATCGCAGTGTCCTCACCCTCATGAATGAAGATGACCTCCCCTTTGTTTATGTGAGACTGTGTGAAATTCAGGAGCTCCTCCTCGGGCGCCTCTTTCAACGCCACCATCCCATTGGTCGGCAACTCGACGTTGTACACCAGTTTCTCTGCAGCGGTGTCTGCGTCATCGGTGTTCAGCATGCTGGAGGTGATATCGGCCTCCTCTCCAGCAAGAACCTGTGAGATATCAGAGACACCAGGGAGAGAAAGAGAAACACAGATGAAAAGTTGATCAATGGGGACTGTCCACGACTCTCCACGACACTATAAACAAATAAACTAAACTGAACTAAATAGCGGTTTTCACCCTTTAAAGTGCTTATACCTAAAAAAAAAAAAGAAATCTGCATTCACAGATTAACACACATTCCTACAGAGATAGATGCTGCGATACAATGTGACACAGTCTGCTAAGGTAATCTACTGCTGGGGTTAAGTATCTTGCCAAAGGACAAATTAACATGTTGAATGCAGGGGCCTCTTGAGCCACAGCCACTCATGCACATAGTAGTAAGTCTAAATGAAGCTTAACGCAAGTTCAACCAGGAAGACCGTTTTTAGTCATTCATTCACATATTCCCAGTTTACTACTCTCTCTCCTCTCAATCAGAAATCGGGGGCGTCACTCCCCAGCGAAATCACTTTGCCTCTATTCCCACAAACCTATCGTAGTGCATTGCTAAACCTTTAAATCTGCTCTCTCCCCTTCCTCGCAGTTGTCATTTCAGGTGACTCAACGCAGCACAACGGGGTCTAATCACCGAATACCATTACATGCATCTGTGTATTCCCGGCAATAAATATATATCGTTACATCACAAAACGGTCTCTCCTGATTGAAAGAGTATCAACGTCATTTCCAAAGAAACAGTAAACAAAAGAATTAAAGAAATAAAAAGAAACTAAATACAAAAGCCTTGCATCAAACAGCAACCTCTGAAGAAACAATTAAAAAGGTTAATTATTTCTCCATGGCAGTCCAGACGCTCCTGTTATCAGAAGATGGAGCGCGGCTGAATGACTCTCCCTGGGAGGAGCGGGCTATAATGGACTTCTAATGGTTGGCTGGCTGAAAGGAGCATTAATTGAAAGAAATGGGCCAGATCCCCAGAAAGACATTCTTAAATAGCTGGAATCAGTGGGGAAGGTGAGCTGATGGGGCCCTGCAGTTAGAGGCACATATCGATCTCTGAAGACATTCACGCTCTCTTTCTCAAGACTCGGGATGAAGACCAAGAAGCCTTACGGTGAGAGGAGAAGACTCAGTTCGATATATTAAAGCTTCAGGTGTCAATCACTGAGAGTCGGTTATATGTAGACGTTAACTGAGGCTATGTGGCATGTGTAAATCCTTAATGTTTATTACCTAAAGAGTTCTAACACTAGTAACATATGGTCGCCATCAAAACGGAGATACAGCGTCCCACGGTTTATTACGTTAAGACTAATAAACTATTTTGTGCCCCAGTCAATCCCAGGTCAAATATACTCTAAAGAATCTTGAACATGTTGTCTTCAGTGATTGAAATGTTGTGTTAAATATCTGTTTCTGTATTTCTTGTCTTAAGTATGTGTCCTTGTTGATGCTGCAAATGGAGCTGCAGGGATTCAAGAAAATTGTCCGCCTTTCTCTGACAATGAAGTATTATTGTTTCATATTGAATCGTGTCGTATAGGTGGTGTTATTGACTTTTTCTTGTTGATTCCAGTTTCTCTCAACCTGCCTTATCCACTCCTATCCCAGTCCCCAAGATAACTTTAAAGACTTGTAATGACTTTATTTAATTTCGGCCCGCAGGATAATTTCTAATTCCTATTAGATCTGGCCCTCCGGTATATTGCACGCACACCTTCACTCAATCCTGAGGGTTTCCTCAGCTCAGAGCCTGACCCCAAACATTGATGAACTTGCACCCAAGCGACTAGTACCCATTTTTAAATGTTGGCCCACTGTGTATTTAAGTTTGACACCCCTGATCTACACAGTTACAATCTAGTTGAAAACAATACAGCAGTGAGAGCCTTGTCAATGAAATATAAACCATTTTTCAAATCAAGACTACAGCAACGCTCATAGCGGCTCTGCATGGTAACATCCTCACAATGCCATTTTTTACCCACACTTTGAATGTAAGTTAATTTCTCTGAGATGTTATTCTTTATGTTTTGTTTGGAGTTGTTCTGACAGCAACACAATCACTCAGTGCTCTATAATTTCTGGAATGTAGACGCGTCTCGACTGTCTCAGTATAACAAATGTGTTGTGAAGTATATTATTTAGTTGCCTTGAAGTGCTTGTAACATCCCATTAACTTTGACAATCCATCAAAGATTTATCATCGTGACACACAACGTCAAAAGAGGAAATCCATAACCCACCATTACACAAGTTTTTTGTAGTTCACATTTTTTGTAGATCGCATCTTTTCACAACAGGGGTTGACTTCACAGGCAATTTAGATTTTGAGTAAAAGCAACAATATTTTCAAGGTCTTAGCACAGTGTCTGCTGCTGCAATTCATTTAAAAATGACTGACTGCAGAGGTAATTGAATGTTTCAATACATAGAAACACTTGTAACACATACAAAATATGTTATTTGCAAACCAATTAAAGTATTTGGAGAAGCATAACCAGCAGTAGTATATCATTCAAACTAACTGAGAATCTTGCACTAGAAGGTTTCATTGAATTCTTCATCTTTGATGTGGTAGTAAATCTGTTATCTTGCTTTCTTTAACAATATTAAGAGCATCTTATCTGACAAATGTATACAAAAGCCTGTTCAAACAGGATCAGTTCAACATATGTTGTGATGTCTAAGTGAAGCAGAATAAATCTGGTTGAAAGGTAAACATTTTCAGAGTCCTACATGACATAAAACGGTATTTAAATGACTGTAATCGAATGTGCATTCAGCCCTGTTTCACATTGAATATAGTCATTTGAATGGGCGGTCTCAGTGCCAGGGTGACGATGTTTGGAAGTAAACAGGTGTCTAAATTCAGGATAATCTTTTGTACCATCAGATTAGAGGGGATAGACGCCGGCTGCATTCACAGACAGTGGGGAACCCCAGCTGCCACCCATAAAGTACAGCACCTGAGAGTTCAGCAGCTCACCCTGTGGCTGCTGCTTCCTGCAGTGACACCTATGGGTACAATAACCTTTCATGTGTCAGATTCCTGTTTGACAGAATGAGGGTAACCTGCCAGGAAGAGCTCCATAGGTGGCATGTCACCTTCAGAGGAAGAAAGTCACAAAAACCTCCCATACTGGAAATGCTGGTTCTGCATCACTTCAAGCCACTGATAGGTTGTGAGGGTATTTCTGGCAGAACTGACAGCGCTATCATATCAGCCTACACCAACAACCAGCATTTTATCCATCCTGCTCTTGAAGCCTGCAGAGAGCCTGTGATATCAGGCTTTCGGAGAATCTCTGCCTCCTGTGGGCAGTTTTTACATCTCAGGGCTGCAGAAAGCCTGATAGCTTGTCTGAGAGTTCAGCCCTGATGGGGGAGTGGAGACGCAACCTAAAGCCAGATCTGGACTCAGTTAGGGAGGATAGAAGTGGATCAGTGTGCCCTAAGGCAGGACACCCCCTATTGCAACATGAACAACACAGATGCTCTGTAGATTCGCTTTCTTTTGTTGCATCTCCTTATCAAGAGAGAAATGAGAGGCTGGTATGATATGCAGAGATTTTTTTATCTGATATCGCGCCACCCACCTGGACAATTTCTCAGTTTTAAAAAGCTTTGTTGAAAGCAAAAACTAACATGACAATACCTTAACTTCATTCTGTCAACACTACTAACAAAGCTGAAGATGGAGCGTGGGATCAACCTCCTTTCAAGATGCAACCGAGTATACCGTCTTCATATTGAGATACATTTGCTCTGACATACCACAGCTTCAAAACAAAAGCTTAAAGACACCTCAAACATGAACTAATTTCAGTAACTTTATCGAGAGATGTCGCCATTTATTGCCAACAGGAGGATTTTAAAAACAGTAGATGTACAAATGTCTCCATATTCCTGCAAGCAATTAGTTTAAACCTTCAACTAGAGAGTCTCTTTCACGCTCGCTGATAGGAGTGGATGGGAGTGAGTAACCACTTTCAACTGTGGTGTAATTTGGTTCTGGAGAACACCTGTGCTTCACCTGCAGGGAATTGGTCAATTAAAGCATTTGAAGTAAAGAAAAAGTAATATTTTTAGGGGGTTGATACAGTAAATTGCTCTTTAATCTTCAGGGAATGCTGCTATTTCAGATATATGAGGCCCAATATCCAACATTTCCCTAATATGCACCAAGACATTTTGAATATGAAGGGAGGGAGGCTGTGGCGCAGTGGGCTAGTGCGTTGGTGTTCTGATCAGGGGAGCACAGGTTCAAACACCACTGCAGTCAGCATGTCGTTGTGTCCCTGGGCAAGACACTTCGCCCCAAATTGCTCCTGTGGGGA
Organism: Trematomus bernacchii; assembly: GCF_902827165.1. Taxonomy (NCBI): domain Eukaryota; kingdom Metazoa; phylum Chordata; class Actinopteri; order Perciformes; family Nototheniidae; genus Trematomus; species Trematomus bernacchii. Next base: position 3,835,905 of record NW_022987778.1, read on the forward strand.
TTGTCCACAGTATTGAGTATGTAAGTCGCTTTGGATAAAAGCGTCTAACAAGTGACATGTAATATAATGAAAACACAGTAAATGTGACACTTCAACTCAAAACTGGGTAAGACATGTGAGATAGAAATAGTAGTTTAACTATTCTATTTGAGTCAATATAAACCATTATTATTTCCTTCTATCGCTACAAAGGAACAATCTGTCTCCTCCAAGCATTTTCAAATGTAGTTAGTTATTCACTTTGCTGCACAACAGCTTTAATCATGAGACGTATTTTTAGAATCATCTGTTAAGAGCAGAAAATGACATTTATTTCTATTTTTTAAGCACTCTTGTGAAAATAATTTCTCAACAATTAATTCACATGCAAGCTTAAGGCAAATCCATTGATTAAACGGCTATAATTACAGTCTTATGTAACACCCACACAGGAAGTACGACCTCCCGAGGGATAGAATCGCCTGCAGAGTTACAGTAAAAGGGATTTCACTGTTTTTGTAGCTTGTTTCTTTCTGTTATAAATTAGTCAATCAATTGTGCGCTTTTATAAATAAAATGTGTGTGTGTGTGAATATATCTGAGCAGCTGATTAGAGACAGTGCTTGTTTTTTAACACATGAATATTCTTTTTGTATTGCTCTTGCTCTTATTGTTATTATGTTATTATGTTGCATTGTTGGAGAAGCCTGTGACATAAGATTTTCAACTACATAATTACTCTGTAGCTATGTCAGATTGACAATAAAGAACCTTGAACCTTGAACCTTGAATGTTGACCATTTAACGTCAATTGGCTAAACTTTCTATTAAATACTTTTACTGTAAGAAACATATAGAAGTTCCCAAACTGAAAACAGAATATGCACTGTAAATTATACTTATTTAATAATGAAATACATGTTAATATTTAAAATTAGGTCACATCACTATAACAGTATTGTCAGTTATATCTTTTCTACAGTGCAATACACACTCCCCACCACTAGATGTCCCCATCAGCCTGCTCTACACACACAAAGCAATCTAGGGCAGGTACTCGGAAAATGGCCTTGCAAATTGATGCTTTATATAACAATCAATGCATTAAGCACCTTAGAGGATGGGCTGCAAATTCAATTTTATTGGACACAATGGCTGATATTTCATTTGGAGGCAGTAATGAAGGAGCTGCCATAGGCCAACGACTTAGTTTGCTGATGACTCAACAGGATACAGCCATACTTAAAATGTTTGAGACTCTAAGGGGCGCCAGATGTCTGAAGCAGTGTCCCAAACTGCCTGGGCATCCAACATCTTGGCTGAAGTACTGTAAGTACAAGGAGGAAATAGTATATTTTGGGGAAAGGCAACAACAGGATGATGTTGATAGTTTTTGTCAATACCTGAACTGTAGAAAAATAACAGTTTCCATTTTGATTTTGGCTCCCCATCTGCAGCTGTGGGATTTCTCTGTTAGACATATTGACTATAGTGTTACATCTCTCCTGCTCTGATGAGAGATGAAACAACAGAACCAGTACTCAATCTGTCACTCACTGGTCATGTTCAGACATTACAAGGGAGGGACTAGGCTGGCATTACTTTTTCTTGGGGATATTTGTGTAATTCTGGAAAATGTGAGTCAGAGAGGAGGAGGCAATGGCAGAAAGTCTGATACAAAGATAGATAGATAGAAATATGGATAGATGGATGTGGATAGATGGATAGTACATGCTTGTGGGAGTGGGAATGCAATATAATATTTGACGACACACCTTTTTTAACAACACATTTTTGTTTCTATCCTTTTCTTTGTTCTTGCATTTTATTTTTTACCTTTTTTCATGTTTACATATTGAACGTAGGGCACTCAAACCCTGACACAATTAGTAAAAAAAATGATTTTACAGGGAAAACAAATGAGATAGATAGCCTGACTCAGATTGAAAACTATTTTGAGATACAGCAAAGTGAAGTAGAGCCAGACCGAGAGGAGTGTAAACTCTAATGGAGACCAGCTGTATCCTGCAGACTGGGCCAACTGGGATCAATGGAGATCCTGCACAGAGCCTGATCCCAACCATGTTACTCATCGTGTCTGATCATCTGCTGCAGAGGTCACTACACACGCACACTTCCTGCTTTAAATCAATCTGAGCGCCGCTGCTGGGATAGCTCTGGCTCTGTGTGTGGAGACATCCACATATCATTATGTTACCCTCCGCAGCCGCAGAGAGGAGGCTCAGGGATTGGATGCCGCCCTCACCCTGCCAGAAAGCCGTGGTCTCTGCGACCATCTTGGTTTTCCAAAAATACGGGTTGCCAGGGCGACGTGGAGCCGCAGGCAGAGCAGGGAGGGCTGAATGGCACAGTGGGTTTCCACTTCTGTGAGCTGATTACTGCTGGATTTTTCCATCTGCCTGCCTGCTCTTACAGTAGAATAATTGATCCTTCAAAACCTTTCTTTCATGGCTGAGCTGAATCAGTTAGAAAGCGTCTACCAAACAAACTCTGTAAAAAAAACGACTGTACATTCAAATCTGTAAAAAGACTTTGAACAAACACCTTTTTTCACCAACTAAACGTTATTATTGTGATGATGATAGTTTCCAGTGATAAGTTAAAGAGTTATCAGAGTTATCAAATCCATTAATCCCAGCATAATTTAAAATAGTTATTCTGTATTATTACTCCTCAATTAGTCTGATGGGACAGTTAAAAGCTGAGTTTAAATGAACAGATGTGTTTTCATTACTAGTTAATGAGGGACTAAAATCCATTACTTGTAATCGTTTAATATAGCCCAACTGTAATACATGATACAAATTAAACAAAATGTTTAAAAGGCAACAATCCCAACGTTTCTCTCTCACCCCCTTCCCTGAAACGCCTCAATTTAACTCCTTTGTTTACTTCCTTAACATAATAGGAGCTTTCACACTGCAGTACTTTTCCCACAAAGGTTCATCAGAACTTAGTTCATGAGAACTGTTTAGTTCTCATGAACTAAGTACAGATCGCGTTCACACCGGAATAAGTCCCTGAGGGAGGATTAGGCAAATGAAGCCGCTGACGTCAATTCTTCTTCTTCTGCTTTGGGTTTACTGGCAGGCCGCAAACAACTTCACGGCGTATACTGCCATAGATATATATAAACACTAGATGACTCACCATCTAGTGTTTATATATATCTATGTATACTGCCACCCGAAGTCCCCGGCCGGAAGTCCCCGGAGTTGAAGCCTTCCGAGTAAATCGCCAGAACGCCGACACCTCCTCATCTCCACCGCTCCCATGTTTTATTTTGTGTTGCCATAAGTTAGTCTCTCTGCGTTTGTGCGCTGGGCTAATGCTAATCGTAATAATGCTAATGCGAGGATAATAAAATGGCGGCTTCACAAAACTTTTTGGGAGTTTTACGGGGCGTGGTTTGCATTCTGCCCAGCCAATCAGAAATAGGAACCTTTTTCTCCCACAAAAGTCCCTGCTCTCTAGCAGGGACGGAAAAGGGGGTAAAAAAGGTTCTCATGAACTCATTTTAGTTCCGGATTTTTTTTATGTGAACGGAACATTTCGGAACTATATCGGAACTAAAGTGGGAAAAGTACTGCGGTGTAATGACAAGCACTATGTTAAACCCGCGCTTCTATTGGCTAGTGCTCCAACACATTGAACGTGTTAGGCTAAGGGGCGGGACAACTTTAAGTGGTTGACCAATCACAACAGAGCCGGGGGGCTAACCAATCAGAGCAGACTGAGGCACAGAATACAAATATGAACCTGAAAATGTGCGTAATATGTCCTATCTAACTAAATTCAATGATATACTGAAATATGTTTCCAAATGAGACATTATATAATGTCCTTTGCTTAAAGTTATGTATTAAATCTGGAATTGTGCATAAAACAAAGTATATTTGAGATAAAGGTACATAATGTGAGTATACCTTTGTTCTATCAGTTACATCTGATATATCAGCAGATGTGAAAAAGCATTCAAAGGATTACAGATACTTCATACAGTTCCTGTAATACTGCTTGACATTGCACTAAGTGCATTCAGAAGTAAATCACTGCCCTCTTATACTTGAGGCTTACATGATTCATTTGCAACATTTTAAAGCAGTCGAGCTGAGAATATGCTAATTCTCTTCTACTTTACGGCTCCTTATAAAAACAAACATTATATACTGTGGAGGCCACTGCTGAACTGATGCAGCATGTGTCATTGTTAGGGAGGTCAATATGTTTCTGCTTCCAAGTAAAAACTCTCTGCATTTATTATACTTTTTTACTAAATAAAAATAAATAAATAAAACTTGATTTGATACTTGAGGCATGAAGTAAATCTATTCTCACTTCATTCAGGATTCACACTGCAGTTCAAGATATACAGTATAGATGTGAAAAAAGTTCATCCAGGGTTCAGATTTAATTAATTATTAAAACATACGATTTTCGATCAACTTGAACCTATACCGGAAACTATTCCATACAACACAAGGCCTTTTAAGTCTTTGTGATTATCGTGACTTCTAAATTGGCAGTTATACTTATTTTTTGTCTGAAAATCTAACTTAATTAAAATAAAGCATCAAGTCAGTTACATGATCATTTACATGCACACATATTTATATAACACAATACAGGAACAGGAAAACCCAAAAAGCACAAATAGGCCTCTTTAAATCTCTGCTAGAAGTCACCCTAAAGCCAATTGTATAGCCATTTATATGCCTTTCTTTCATATCTTTAGTGACTTGGGCATCAGACCAATCATGCAAAGTCTTGATCATGTGGGAATGCCTACAGTTATCACATGTTCTTCGTTCTTATTTCCAGCTTATTGCAGGAACGAAAGCAAATATATACACAAAGGTAACATGAAATGAAATGAACACTGGAACTCTGTAAGGAAGAAAACTTATTTTCTCCAAAGTTTCGTCTTCTTAGTATAAAATACTCCCTTGTTTTGAAAGGTCGCAATAAAAAGTGTGTTCTTTCCTTCCTCATACAAAGTGACGCTTGTGGTCAGCTTGAATTCTCATCACAAGAAAAGTGCTACAGGAAAATAAAAGACTCCAACAACTTTTACTTTTTATAGCTAGAATTTTTTTCCAACAGCAACAACATTTACAATTGTTGGAGGAAAGCTCAAAGTAGCAGCAAAAAGAGCAAAACATTACCTCCAGTCCCGTGTTACGTGTCAGTTTTGGCGGCTCATCGTTGACTGCTATGACAGTCACTGAGATGGTGACAGGGAGGCTCCGGCGGTCGATCTCATAAGCCGAGGCAGAGAGTGTAAAACTGTCCTCTGTGCTCTCAGTGCTGTCATGCATGTAGTAGATGTGTCCGAGTTTTATCTGGAGAAGACAAAAAGGATCCAACTGTCACTCAATTTTGAATCAGAACTTAATTGTAGGAAAGGCATAACATAGACAGCAGGCGTGAGCCTAAAAGGTGGAATACAATTTTAACAGTGTGACAATATCCAAAGAACAGTAAGAAACACCGAACCATCCTATCCTGGTAAACCAGTACAAACTGAAAAGAAAGTCAAAAGCAACTCACATTTGCTTTTTTTCTCTGTCAAATTCTTAATTTGATTGAAATGTTTCGATGCACAATCCTCTCAGATATTTCTCCTTGTTCTGATACTTGGAATTTCAAATTTCACTCATGATAGTCAGTTTTATAATCATTTCGGAGACTTCTCTGCCTGTGAAAACATAATGAATAATCTCTCTTCTGTGGCTCTGGGGGATCTAATTATCTCAGCTTTGGCTTGGAGACAAATTTATAATAGAAAGCCAGTGTTACAAAGGGGAGTTTGAAACTTGAGGGATTTCTCTAGACCGAGAGTATCTGACAAAAAGATCCTGTTGATTGCAATATGGGGAAGAAAGGATCTAGGATCTAAGGGGTTTAGACCTATTGGGATTAAAAGTCAGAACATCTCTTCCTCTGCTGCTTCAACTTTTTACCATTGTTTTATGAATCTGTCTTTTGTGAGCCCACCAACTTTATGGAAGCAGTTCATCTCAAGAGTATGCCTTTATATCACTTTCTATCCTATGTCATCTTCATATGCAGGACTTTTTTATATTGTACTTATAAGCAGTGGCGTAGCCAGGAATTATTGTGTGGGTGGGCCTGGAGAAATGTAGGTGGGCCAGGGGGAGACTTATTAAGCGTGGGGTCTGAGCTGAAACTTAAATGAATGCACTAATTAAGCATAAGCATAAGCCTAGCAGTGAAAACTAAAACATAGGCACGGCGGCCTCAGAATGTGTGTAAAACTGACATCCACATGACTGGCTCTGCGGCCACAGGTTGTTTATCCTCGACAGTCGCACAGTGGGCACACACTGAGAGTCTTTTCATATTCAGCAAATGTGTACACGCTTCACTCCAGACCTCAAGAAGAAATAAGACTTTCATTCACTCACGGCAAAACTTACTTTACTTACTAATTTACTCACGGTAAAAAGAATGCACTCCCTATTCCATTGTCATGAAGGTGGAATCTAACTATATCCAGAATAAGTTTTATTGGATCCAGGCTAGAAACCTGTTTATTTCTGCTGTAAAGTTGGGCATTTTAACATGGGGGTCTATGGGAATTGCTCCTTTCTGCATCCATCCCCTGTCGGCCACTAGAGGAACTGCAGTTTGTGGCACTTCCTTCTGGGCTTGTCAGGAACGTCAAAATCGCTATGACGCGCTGATTGGCTGATTAGGCAAATGAAGCCGCTGACGTCACTTCTTCTTCTTCTGCTTTGGGTTTACTGGCAGGCCGCAAACAACTTCACGGCGTATAATGCCACCCGAAGTCCCTGGCCGGAAGTCCCCGGAGTTGAGGACTGGCTTCAGTAGAAGCTGCTGGGACTCCCAGCTGCTTCTGAAGCCTTCCGAGTAAATCGCCAGAACGCTGACACCTCCTCATCTCCACCGCTCCCATGTTTTCTTTTGTGTTGCCATAAGTTAGTCTCTCTGCGTTTGTGCGCTGGGCTAATGCTAATGCTAATAATGCTAATGCGAGGAAAATAAAATGGCGGCTTCACAAAACCTTTTGGGAGTTTTACGGGCCATGGTTTGCAATCCGCCCAGCCAATCAGAAATGGGAACCTTTTTTCTCTGAAAGTACCTGCTCTCTAGCAGGGACGGAAAAGTGTGTGGAAAGGTTCTCATGAACTAAATTCTAGTTCCGGATTTTTTTGGTGTGAACGCACATTTTCGGAACTATATCGGAACTATACTGGGAAAAGTACTCCGGTGTGAAAGCGCCTAATTGATCTAGAATAACGGCATAGTATTACCCAATTTAATCATGAGTAATTTAATCCTGTAGGTAAACATGAGTTTTTACCTCATAGCATAAAAAGGAAACTTGTTGCTTAGCTTTTGTTTGATTAAAGAAACCGTTTATAACGTGTTATTGAACTTTTAATGTGCTGGATTTATTTTTGAATGGAGTGAGGCTACCTTTTTCATCCTGCTCCAAGCCTTTTTTCAAAGCTAAGCTAACTGTCTTTAGTCTGGTATTTGAACAGACTGATCACACATTGTGAAACAATTCCTTTAAGGGTCTATGCTTCTAGTAAACAAGAAAACCTAATTACCCTTTTTCTAAAAGACCTATATTTCTTTACGGTATCCAATATATCTTTTGTTGACCTAAACAGATAATAGATGTTTTCAAAGCTTTTGAGATAGAGGCTATACTCAGGCCTTAAAGTCTGGCAGCAGCACAAGAACAAGGAGAATCTCTCTTATGGGACGAAACCTTGAGGGAAACCAGATGCACAAAGGAATCAGTCATTCAGTCTGAAGTGGGCTAGATAGAGAACAGCACCTGCGGCCAGGCCAAGCCAACTCTGTTCATTTTCTGCATACTGAACAGGACTTACAGCAGCCAGCATCTTATATTCTTGTTTCTCAGTCCTAAGATATCTGGATCACATAATCACACCTGATACTACCTCAAGACTCAGGATCCTTGTGTGCAAAGAGGAAAGTTGGAACTTTGTCTTGACAAAAGCCAGTAAGCTGCTGTGATGGGAGGACCTGCTTCAGAGAGCAGGAAGTGCCAAATGGATCCCATATGACGGGCAACCTTCTGGAATAACAACCCCCATCAGCAGTACTGATCGGGGAAAGCCAGCGAGACAATCAGTCTGCTCGCTGGGACAATAAACAGTAGGTGGTTGTTGGACACGTGGCATTAAGATTTACTCAGAGAAAGATTCATGCCTGTGCCAATGTTTATTTTATTTTGAGTTTTGATTGATGTATACCGTCAAGTTCTGTGTGCCTACTGTATTTTGGAAAATTAGTTATGTAAACTCAAGAAGACTTTGTTCCGAAAACATTTTGTCCTCTGTGAAAAAAAAAGATGCCTGTGTGGACTTTAATAGGTTTCCACAGATGGAGGACGTAATTGAGACCCGATGGAGAGCTGAACCTGATTAGAGTAAAGGTGTATTGGAGGAAAGTGTTTCAGATGTCCTATTTTCCCTCAGGTTGGATCCCACTCAACAATGCCTATGTAACAGAATGTGCTTGGAACTTTCTTGTTCAAAGATGGAATATATCGTAGTTGGCTCTGTGGTTAGGAAAATGCCTAACATTGTCTGACACAGAATCTCTGCTTACAGTACAGTACAGTATGTGACACATCCTGGCCACATGGCACATAGCTTACTGTAGAGTAACTTTACATTCTTGTGGTTAGTGTTCATGTCGATTTTCTGATGTAGACACTCACGAAAACTCTCAGTTTTTCTCACTGCACACCCACAATGTTAATGTACGCTTACATAACCTCAGTGAACTACCCCAATTGGTGAGTTTATCGCACAATTACTACACACACCAGTTAATCCAGTGTCCTGTCCCAAGGTCACGAGAGACTTGAACAAAGCTTGAAACAACATAGAACATAGGGGGGGGGAAAAACCCTATACTACAGAAAAGTGAAGACACATCCAACTTTGATTTTGAAGCAATTACGGTCTGGTTTAAACCTAGTGCCGGCTGTGGCTAGAACATTTATTCTCCAATGTGGTACTCATTTGGGAGGAATGAATTTTTCCTTTGTATGTTTATAAGGAAAACAGTAAAAGAGTACCCACATAAAAAAGCAACAAAAATTAAAAAATGTATTGTCTTTGGGACATGTCTATAGTGGCAGTTAAGGATATGTTAAATTATATGCTTCCTTGCCACCTACGTTATCGTTACGCTTAAGACCCATTTGAGATTTACATTGGGATCTTTGAAATTAAGTATGGGTGAGTCGGACGGTAGGAAAGCGCGGGACTTGTGGCCACTCATACATTATTATAGGGATATACCGGGCCAGTTTATTTTGGCTTCAGGCAGTCCAAAGGCATCGTCAGTTTTTCCACAATCCTGCAGCAAAGTAGAGCAGAGTAGAGGCATACTGGGGCTACATGTAGGAGCAATATGATATGTCTCTAACTAGCTCCAGTAAGCTATGTGGTCCATTCAGAATGCACAAGGATTTTTTCACCAGTAACTATGCATACATATTTCATATTTTCCCATAGCTGGGGACCCTGAATCACACAGAATGAGACCAGGCAACTGTGATGTAGCAGCTCCCGTGTTCTCCCTCTCTCCTCTCTGTCTGGTAAAAAAACAACACATCCAACAAAGCACTGAGAAGTAAGTTTCATGGGGAAGTCGTACTGTGTAATCCGCCTAAACAGCCAAATGATCCAGTTTTGAGAGATGTTATACTCCCTGGAGTCATTTAGAGAGTATTTAATATGAATTATTGGTTGTTTTTTAGGTGTTCTCTGAAGTCTTTGGCCCAAGACATACTAAAATATAAGGTTCCCTAAAATTCAGGCACAAGAGAAAATGTCCAAGTTTTCGTGGGGTTAGACCATAGACATGTGCTTATATGGTCAAACCAACCATTCTGTAAATAAAAAGCCTCAAGTTTTATGATGCAAGCTTAATAAAAAGGGCAAAAACAAATGTCAGACATTTGAGGGTAAAAAAATCAGGCAAGGGAAACCAAATGGAAAAACACAATGAAAAAATGTAAGATGATCCATCAGCATGTTCTCCTATTTATGTTACAGTAGTTTGTGGTGAGGCTGCTTCGTCAAAAATGCCGGGCTAATATGCAGATAACATGTAATTATAGAGGTTAATACATGTAAGTATACACAGAAAACAAATATCTAAAATATAATGCAAATAGAGAAGAGGAGATAGATCATTGACAAAGGCCACAATGACGCATGCTCATTATCAATTAAAGGGGACCTATCATGCAAAATGCACTTTTGTACGTCTTTTATACATGAATATGTGTACCCGGTGTTCCAGGGAACTCACCAAGTGTCAGAAAACACAACCCTCTCTATTTTACTCCATACCCAAATCTCTAAAAAAGGGGCTGCAACGGATCTGATAAAAACTGATCCAGATTTGAACACTGTCCTGACGTCAGGACGGTGGCGCTACGGCTATTGGGCCAACTCCACCAATCAGGAGGAGACAGCCACGGCCATTGCCATTCAAAAGCGCTGGAGACGCTGTAGTACATATGCCAGGCCTGTAGATGGTGCTGTTGCTCACAGAATCAGCCCTTGCAAAAACAGAGCTAGAAATTGTCAAATTGAGCAAAATGAGGCATGGCTAAAATGCATGATCTGTTTGGTATTTTGAAAAAAAAAAAGTATAAATATGCCTTATATAGGTATGGTCCTACACTATATTATTCAAATGTAGCATGATAGGTCCACTTTAAGCTAGTATAATGAAATAAGATGGTCATCAATATCAATCAATGATAAAGAAGTGTATACAGTATAACTTGAATGAGGATCAAGATGTTTAGAGATCTTTGGTCAGATTTTGTTGGAATATTTATCTGGATATCATCATATCATAACGTACCTCTTCCCATGTAAAGTAAACAAGTTCGTCTCCATCCAGGTAACGGATGTCCCCGTGCTGTGGTGCCTCTTCAACAACAAAGTCGATGTTTGCTGAGCTGTAGAAGGGATGTGAGATGTTAACAATCTCTGCATTGATCGCCCTGCTGAGGCCTTCCTTCACTGTGAAGTTGAAGGTCTGGATGGGGATGATCCGCGGCACGATGTTTACAGAGACGTGCAGGTCCTCCACTGTAGTGAAACCATTACTGACATCAACTGTGAAGGCGTCACTGCCCTGAAAGAGATGGATGTTCAAGTAAGTTATTGATCTACTAAAAATAAACCTTGTACCTTTGACTCATCAGAGGCTGAGGTTGTCTTTTGTCCAATTGTACTCTCAGTGTGAATATTAAAGGGAACAAGCTGCCACAGCTGATTTACTACCACAGAATAAATTAAAGGACATCAAACCTGGATGGATGCAGACACATAAAGAATGTGTCCCTGATTAATGTCCTCTTGAGTGAAGGAGTAAATGTAGTCGAGGACAGGCGAGTCTGGGCTGTCCGAGTTGTTGGTCAGCTTCACCACATGTCCGAAACGAGGAGACTCTTTGATGGTGAACAGCATTTCTGTAGGAAGTATATCAGCTTGATCCACCTAGAAAGCAAAGACACAAACAGTAAATTTATTTTTAACTTCTTTATATGTCAATGTGATCATCTAAGTGTGTGTTGTAGTGGATCTATTCAGCTTTCTGACAAATTGAATATACCCAAATAGGCTAATACACAATAAAATAGTTTGCCTTTTTACCCTTGGTAATGATAGACACTTTTGTCTCAATGCATGAAAATACTCAGAGACGGCAAAAATAAGTGAATGTTGTGCAACTATTCCAGTGACAGTTGGTAAAAATAAACTCATAAAACTTTAAATTCTGTTTTCCTTAGAAATTGGCAGCAGTGTTTCAATGTTGCAAGACATTTGGCTTTGAGGACAGGAGCAGTATTGTAAGTAAATGTCAGCACACTTCACTTATTCGTTTTATTTTCACTACAGAAATAGGGCACTGTCAACTTTGTTGCACATCATACCTAATGTTACAAGTAGCACATGGTATCGGATTGGAACACTGTGATAGCATGGTGAACAAAAAGACATTTGGTAACATTTAAAGTCATGCTGCAGATTTATAGTCATCCCACTGAGAGGATTTAATAAACTCTCTGGAGCTTGAAGGAGTGTTGAGCAATTGTGCAGTACTTGCATTTGAGCATAATTCAAAAGATCATACTACTTTTTAATTTCATAGAAAGCAAACACATTGGAAAAGCTCCCCGAAGCCAAGTCAATAAATTGTTGAAAAGCCCAGTGTTTTAAAGCTTTGTTCAAAACAACATGTGTATTATGTGTTTGGGTTTGACTCCAGACAATACTGCAGATCTCAAATGTTTACGATAAAAAAACTTAAAAGAATATTTTACTTTCAGAAATGTCCCTCCCTATTTTAAGTCAAAATACATGAGAATGTGTCATGAATTGACTAAACATTTTAACCTCATTAATACATTCAAGATGAAGTGCAGGCAGGCTCATCCTATAAATTAAAGTGGGCTTCAGGAAGCTCCTCAGGGGATACTTAGGGCTCTATTTTCCACACTTAATAGACCGCAATTTAGTGTATAAACTAGATTAAAAGCAGCAACTGCACAGTCATATTTAGCCCTGCTTTCATGTGGTGGTAATGTAGATTAAAGACAGGGCTACAAAACAGGGCAGTATGCTTGAAATTAGTCATGTGAAAGTTCTGTCTCACAAAGAGAAAAATATACTTGAATAAGACAAGATGTGTCAGATAATTCCTGCCAAGTTGTGTGAAATGCTGTCTAGATTAATAAAAACAAATGTGTGTTGTAGAATAAATGTCTAAATATGTGAACTGTAGCTCTCAATCACATATGAAAATCTTCTAGTTAGCAAAAAATGAGTTTTGCTCAACTTAGGTCATGTAAGGGGTCAGTAAACATTACCTTGAGATTGTCCTGGTTGATTACGGTGTGCTCTCCCTCATAGGAAATGATGACCTCATTGTTCACCACCTCAGGCTCAGAGAAGTAACCTTGCTTGAATATTCTTATCCTAAATGTGCTGTCCTCAGAATGTCCTCTTGCTTGGACGGTGAAGCCGAAGGAGTCCTTGGACCTCAGACTCTCGTAATTATGCTCATATGAAATGACTCCCTTTTTCAGGTCCTCCTGGGTGAACTCTGAAGACTCAATCCCACTCACAATAATCTTGCCGTTGCTGGGTGGCGTTGTGATCTGGAACTTGATCTCACTGTCATCTCTGACGTCCATGTTGGAGTCAGCGCTCAACAGTGTGGTGTTAAGGGTCTTGGTGCTTCCATGGTCGATGACAATGATTGTGTTGTTTACAACTCGCAGGTAGGGCTCACCTGCCTGGATTTCAAGCAGCGCAGTGGTCTTGTGAAAGCCATCTGACACCTGCAGCGGGAAGCGTTCCCGGTCTGCTCCGTGGTGAATGAAGAGGATCTTCTTATCTCTCAGGTCGGCTTGTGTGAAACGGAAAAGGGGCTGCGAGGGATTAGATGTTGAGACAATGTTTCCTGAGAGGATTCCCTCACGGGCGTAGACAATTTGGGTGTCATTGAAACCTGAGTCGTCGTCCTTAAACTGGATGACATCTGTTGTTAGCAGGCGCTGACCGTGGCGGACTATATTGAAGAATTTGTCCACAACCCTCACAGGAGCATGCTCGTTCTTGGATTGGATGGTTATCCTGAAAACATCGTTTATTGTTTCTTGATTGTCTTGACTTTCTGCTGAAAAACGGAACTCATCACTGCTTGTCTTGGAGCCATCGTGCTTGTAAATAAGCCTGTTAGATTGGAGGTCCTCATTACTGAATACTCTTATTGCCCCCTCAAATCTAGGCTGCCCGGGAGGGGAGTCCCTTATCAATCTTCCGTACTTTGGACCCTGTGTGACTCGGTACACAATATCTGTAGAACCTGCAGAGTGCATCCAAAGGAATTTGTTGTTCAGAGTATGCTCACCACCCTGCAACACAAACAGCCTTTCATTGGTCAAAACTGGAGCAACTGGAGCATCGGCGTTGGCGAGGATGGTAATTGGGAAGGTGTACAGAGGGGAATACTGATCATTCACTATGACTCTGAACTGGAACTGGTCTATGCTATCCACAGCTCTTTGCACAGGCACCCTGTAGCTAACTGTATTTTCTAAAATGTCCTTCTGTGTGAAGATGTCACCCTCAGCCAACTCTGTGTCTGACAGCTGCAGACTGCCAAGTGTTGGAAGCTTGACAAGGATGTATTTGACAGTTTCTGGATCTACGTTTTCCCCTATCACTTCGGCTTGAAGCTCTGTGGATCCAATTGTTTGCTCTTCACCAGCATCCATTTCTAGCGGGACCATAGTGGAAACTTTTACTTGAGCAGGGATGATATTGACTAAGAAGGTGTTGTTCCAGAGGGAGAACTTCCCCAAGTGGACATCAAACTGAATTTGTTCGCTCAAAGTTTCTTCCTGGTTTCTCGAGTCTGTGCTAATGTATCTCAGCTGATTTTGATCTAGGTCTGACTGATGGAAAGTTGTAACCTGCCTGTATATTCCATCGCTTGTCATTATCTGAAGTTCTCCAAATATCAGAGGCTTAGTGATGTTATACATGACATCTCCATTACGCGGATGAGCTATGACAGCAAGATTTTGAACACCCATGGACGTGTTTGTTCCTTGAACCAAGTGGAGGCCAGTGTTGATGACAATAGTCATATGTGGCTGTGTCACAGAAAACTTAAAAGTAGTTGAATGGCTTTCTGATTGCCCATCAGACACCTCCAGGGTAATTTCACCAGCACTACCCCCTCTGTGAACAAAATAGATATTTCCATCTTTCAATTCTCTGCAGGTGAACTCTGAGATGCTTCTTCCTGGCTGTTGACCGTTTTCTAAGTAACCAACTTCCATTGAAGGCTCTGAGGATACAGTCACTACTAATTGATCACAGCGGCTGTCAGAATCTGTGATTTTAATAAGGCTTGGACTCAAACGAGTTCTTCCGTTTGCTGTAAGGGTGATTTCTCCTCCGCCAAGTTGTGGTATGTCATTAACGGGAAGAACTTCAACTGGAAGGACATACTCCTGAGAAGTTTTCAAACATTCAGGGAGGAAGTCATCACTTTGAACAACAACCTGCAGCTGGATTAGATCTGTATGCCGTTCATTTCCATCATGCATATACTTGATCTTCTTATTGACAATATCGAGAAGAGTGAACTTTTGTGTGCGTCTTGAGTTTGTGTTCATATCAACCAAGCCATACAGGGGATCAGTCTGGAGAGTAAATATGATCTGAGACTCTCTCAGTCCTGCAGCACTGAGGTCAAATGTGGGGAGTAGGTTGTTGATATCAATTAAAGCTTCTCCACCTTCAGGCACGAGAAGTGTAGTGACATCAAGAAGTTTTGATACATTTCTGTATATCTCTGGTGTGTCATCTGTTGGATAGCAATACTGATCAATGATGTCTATATCAGCATATTTCATTTGAACAGGGGAAGAAGTTGTAGTTGTGTCTGTGTCATAGTAACTTGAGTAGTCATAGTCCTCTCCTTCACATTTAACATGAATATCTTTGGTGATCAAAGCATCCTGCAGGCTTCTATCCTTCTGATTAACTTTGATTTCTCCCAAACAACCAATGAAGGATTCGGCTGTCATTTCTTCCTCTACTTGACTTAAGGACCCGCTCTCACGAAACACATCCTTCATTCTCCCCTGGATGCCTCCCAAATACAAGTTTCCAACCAAATCCAATTGTTGTGATGAATCAAGAGGGAGCGAGGAAGACTGGCTATCTACATTGATGACAAATGAATCCGGACTGACTTGAACCTTAACTCTATGCCACTGATCATCATCCAGCTGCACCTGGGTATTCTCCAGGATCTCCAAGCCATTTCCGACGTCCAGCATACCTTTGAGAAAGCCTTTCACAACACCAACAGCTACAAAGTCAGACTCTCTGCCAGGGTGGAAAAGAAGTAGAGCATCCTCGATGGTTGTCTTCATTAGGAATTCGAGGGCCCTCGGGGCACCACTAGCCCCGCTCCAGGTGGGGAAAGACACAAAGGAATCAGGAGTGCTGAAACTAATTGCCTCCCCATCACCAGCCTCAAACTCAGTGCTGCAGGATTCCTTCGTGTGTTGGCAGTCTTTATACACTGCGCTGAGGATATCAAACTGGTGGGACTCAAATTTGACCTCAGTCATGCAGCCACGGAAAGGGGGAATGGCATTGCTGAGGTAGGGAGTATCCAAGTCTCCTGTTCCTCCAAGCCAAATGCCCAGGTCAATATTTAGCTGTTCTTCATCATCCTCCACAGGAACATACGTCGAGAAGAGCTCATCAATGGTCATGGTGAGTTTGCCGTCTTGCAGTGTGAGGGAGACTTTGTGCTCCAGAAGGTTGTTCAGCTGAACTCCTTGGGATGAAGAAAGTGTCACCTCGTCATTCCCCATGTTCATCCGAGCCTAAGGGAAAATAAACATATGTAATTGTTGTATTCATACATTGAAATAACTAAATATTTGCAGCCTTTGTACATGCACATCGTGACACGTGTTATTAATGCTTGTGGTTTTGGTTGGTAAAGTTAATATTCAACCAATGGGCAGCACATCCATGGGATTTATTTCTACAACATCCATTTACTGTGATGTGTGTCCTCACAACAGAGATCTGCATTTGTAATGAATACATTATGAATGCCAAGAAGTAAGACATTTCATATGTAATGTTTTAGTGATTTTATAGCAAATTAATGATTAGGTTGTTATCAAAAGGAATAATAACATTTCTTCCATTTTTATATGCTGAGCATTTTCACTGTTATATTTTATGCTTATCCACTTCTGCTGGGCTTTTGAAATGATTTTTGAAAACTCTATTACCAATTAAGGTGTGATTTTACGGTCAAATACACAGCTAAAGTATTCATTTATCATATTTTTTAGGCATATCATTTGATAATTACGTTTGGTTCGATCATTATTGGTGGTAACAAGAACCTTCTTACCTTGACGTCAACTTCAACAACGTTGAATACAAATGTTTGTATTTTTGTGCCTGACTGCACTTTTTACTGGCTGTAAAAGACTATTTATATAAAATGGTGATGATGTGTTATCTTTTATTCTTGTAACTTATTTACAGTTTTATACACATTTCCGAGATGTTGTGGCAGATCTATAAATATATTTTTATTTTGTTTACTAAAACATTTCAGACTTCTCCACACTTTGTTAATCATCCACCTGTATTTTCCCATTCTGCAGCTCAAGGAACAGGTAGTCCTCCTTCCCTGCAGCCAGTAGCAGCAGCCCGCTGCGCCGACTCGTCTTGATCTGCAGAGACAGGTGGAAGGAGGAGACATCTTGGATGGCCTGTAAACTGCAGTGGCTGTCCCCAAAGTAGGATACTGTGAAGAGGGAAAAAAAAAGTCAGCTTTGAAAATGTGTGTTTACAAAACAAATGGATTCATATCTTATTTGAATTTATATTTGAACTTTCTCTACTGTGACCAACAAATGATTTCTTTTTTTAATTTACTTTTTCCATTTTTTTATGGATAATATTTAATTAGCTTTGTTGTATTGCAAACAATCACTTAATTATTGCTCCAATGCTATGCATAGGGAACGTATCAGAATTGTTCACAGTTTGTCACCCAAGAAATACGCATTTTTCTTCAGAATTACATTTTTGAATCAAAACAAATAGGCCACTTTTTTCAGTTTTTCCATAAACAATTTTAAATGCCTGACCTCACAGATCACTGCATTCCTTTAGCAACATCACACTTGTGCATAAGATGCTATACATGTATCCTACAACTGCAGAATGGCAACACAGTGAATTCTAATGTGGGAGAAACCAATTACTGTTTATGAGCATTTATCTGCATCTCACGTTACAGTGCAACTTGCTCGAGACTGATTTGTATATTATCAGGTGTCCTACAGCTGCTCCTGGCTGAGGGGAGCTCCTCTGGCCTCAAAGGGATTCTCTCACTGAGACATCAGTCATTACCCCTGCAGAGGCTTTCCGGGCATATAGAGTCCTGGGGCGCAGGATTTCCCAGGCTTGAGCTGTCAAGTTTCCAATGAAATGCAAATTCAGCCACCTGCTTCGGACTGTGCTCTGCGAGGCCCTCGACAAAATGTAAACCACGGAGGAAGTCAATTATTTCCCAGTGCACATGCTCTGAAATTAAACTGGACCACCTCCAAGACCTCCGTTTCCTCAGCATTCGTTTTCCATGGCCTTAGCCAAGAGATATAGAAAGGGGGCTTTCCATTAGCCACCCACTCACCCTCACAGGGGACAAGACACAGCATCTCATTGGAACATAGCGAAGAAGGCAGTCTTCTGATCACACAATGCTAATGCTCTGAAATAGTGAAGCAGAGCGAGGCATTGCTGTGTCGAAGATAGAACATTCCTCTGAGATCACGTGGACAAAAATATTCCATCAAAATCAACAGTAGCATCTAGTAGCCTAGCAGGGCTGGATTCCAAAGAGGCAAAGATCTTGCAAAATAACTTCTCAGACAAGACTCAGAGTTAGAAAAAAATAAGATATGAAACATTCCCTTTCATAGCTATAAATGGAAAAAGTATTTCCTGAAGACTCTATTAGGAGGTGTGGGAGCAAATGGGTGCGTGTATGTGTGCCTTTGAAGGGCAGCTTGTCTCTGTGTTGCATTCTACATTAACGCCACGCTGCCAACTTCAAAAACACTGGAGGGTACATTTGTCCTTTGGTTTTTTACAATCCTGCAAATGAACCCCTCCATCCCAGAACTGGAACAAAGACAATTATTTTGATGTCTGCAAGGACGAAACAGAGCTTTTATCATCGTGCCCATGCTTTTGTGATTTAGCTAAGAGGTGTTTGCTTTTGGTCTCAAGGCTGAACTGTCACGAACAAAGTCAGTGATGAACAGTCTCAGCACAAGGACAAATACTCAGAGACATTCGATTACACTGCTGCACAGCATTGGTCTCCTGCAGCCAAAGAAACGTCATTTGGGCATCTCTCAGAAATAAATATCACAGGAAATGTTCTTTGACATTATCACATTTTGTCATATTATGCAATTTCTCAAATATGTTCTAAAAGGAGTTAGAGAAAACCTTAAAAACTAAAGATCCTTCCTGGTTATTCAAAATGAGAATGATGCTGAACATGCACATTGTATGTGTATTACTGAATCGAAGGAATTATCACAGATACTTATCATTTATTTTCACAATGTCACTCTTCAGGGGCTATTGTCGTTAGCTTTTACTAACTATGCCAGAGGCTCTTATGATATAGTTCAGAGAGTTTCTTGTAAGGCGAAGGTATTTCAAACGAAAGACTACTGCTAATTGCACAAGAGCCTTCAGGCTGAAACTGAAAAAATGGGGGAAGAGAATCTTTTCTTACAGGCAATTGCATTAACAAAGAAAATCGCAATGAGCTCCATGGTTCTTAAACCCGAGCTTTTGTCGGATTGTTCGCTGAGCATGGGGATAAGAAGCTGAAGGAGAGAGCGATGCCAAGACAATTCTGCCTGGGGATTTTCTGGTTCGTATTCAGCTTGCTGCAGTTGCCTTGAGGAAAAGCAGCACATTTTCAAATGATACACACAAAAGCTTTGCTCTCTGCAGTGTACCTGGACCTGGAAATCATTAGTTCCCCAGCTAAGCTGTAAAGCTCTGTTCAGAATTGGCATTGTGTAGGAAAAGCACATTTTTAATATGATATCTATGTAATTGCCCTACTCTGTTACACTTCTTTTGTCTCTCCACTCTTGCACCTCTTCTGTGTCCATACAGGTGCAAAAATTCCTCTCATCTACAGGATGGAAAAACACAACCATGTGAGGCTTTTGACTTTTAGAATGTGCATCAAAAGACTCTTGTCATCTTCTTGATCTTAGCACTATAATTGTTCATCTTCAAGGGTCTTGGGGCCTGGTGTATATAGGATGTAGCCGAGGTGTTTTTGCTGACAAGCCATCATTATGTGTATAGGATCACCCCTGAAGCTGTGAAGCTGCTGCCACGCTCGGTGTCAGTCTTCATGTGGAGGTTTAACCACCGAAGAGGACAGCGTCTGATCCCCTTTAGCGACCACACCCCTCCTCACACTACTTTATTGTGCGTCAGGCAGAATCTTGGTCCAGGGCCAATGCAGATGGCTATAATTTGATGACTGACTGCGCTTGTATTTATAATGTCCTGAGGAAACCGAGTCTTCCTCTCTTTCACAAGCCAGTGAATGAATTACCCTGTTGTCTTTCTTCCCTTTCCTCCTCCTCCTCCTCCTCTTCTCCATCCTCGTTTGGTCTCAATCTAGCAACACATGTCCGGAAGAGACAGACGCTGACCACAAGTGCAGGGAGATTGGAGACATTCAGGCGACTTTTTTGTCCTATGACTTGACTGTGCCTGTGAGTCAGAGTCACTTCAGGCATATTTTAAGTTTGTGTGAAGATGCGGCAGAAAGATTTGAGGTTTTTGGATACTTTTGATGGCCTGATTGTATCCGTCAACAAAGAAAATGTGACTTACTTCTCTATAATGTTATGCAGAAGTGAAAGAGTGTGTTCCTCTACCACAATGATGCCATGGTAACGCTGCCTTGAATCTAAACAAACCACCTACATGTGTAACCTGTGGTTAAACCATGGTTGGCTTCACTAAAAATAGGGACTATGTTGGTCATTTGTTTCCTTTGCTGGGCTGTGCCACTGTTACAACAGGGCAGAACAGCTTCTGGGTATAATTATGTGAAGGAGAGCGTGTTGTTAACCATAGATAGAAATGGAGAGCTTTTAAGGCTGAAATGTCATTCACCATATGGCAACACTCTCATCACCATTATGAACAACCCCAAAGGTCAATAGCACTTGAGATTTGTGATAAACAACACAAGAGAAATATTTGGTTATGTCTGCAGATAGCAACCCAGTGGACTATTAAGCACATGGATTAAGGCTGGCTCGATTCTATAATTGATGAGTAATCTTTAACAATTAATAGATTGTCATTCAACCAATCAAAGTGCTGTCCATTTACTAGTTTTCAGTCTCTGAAATGTGCAAATGTGCTGCTTTTTCTGATTAATATAATTGCAAGTTCAATACCGTTGAGTCAAGGACTATTTATTGGACAAAACAAGTATCTGAATAATCTCAACAATAGATTGCTCAAACATCCCCACATTAATCAATAATAAAGGTATTCATTAGTTGCAAATCTTTAATGTACAAAAAAATATTTTATGTGTCAGAAACTGTTCATTTAGTTAGTGTTTGTCCTTTCTGCTGGATAACCAGAGCCATACAGTCTTACCAGAACATATCCTTATACAAAAATGTATCTTGCCTCTTACAAAAAGTCCTTATTTTCCCAGCATTATCCTACAAATCCCCAGATTTCCTTTTCCCTCTTGTAACAATCATTTAACAATTAAAAATAATTCTTCACAGGAAGAAGAAGAATCCTGATTTAGGTTTATCACTACAGAAATTGTTTTACTTAAGAATGTAAGTTAAATACGAAAAGTGTAAAAAAAAGTCTCAAAGATGTGACCATTTAGTGATAAATGTTTGCTGTTGACTTATTTTTGTGTTAATATCTGTTTATTTGGATTTATATGTATTACAATGTACCTGAACCCTCGATAACCAGAAAGCCAACAACAATTTATATTCCCACACTTATCACTTGGCGCTTTTACAGGAAGTGATTATGTTTGTGCAACATGTTTACAGACCTGACTCTGAATACAGAAGTCTGTATAAAACACACTGCTAACTCCATTACCGTTAAACAGCAGAAAGCAGAGCCACAACTCTACATACTTTGACAGCGCTGCTTTAAAAAGAACCCCCCTTCCCCGCTGACTTTTCAGAAGTCACCAGGGACACACTTTTACAAGCTTTAGAGAGCCATTTCTCAGGCCTAGACTATGTCAGTGTGAAAGCAAACACAGCATCATTTTAGACCTCTTTCAAATCCCAACCTACCTCCGCATCCCTCTGAGACCCTCCAACACTAGGCAGAGTGAAGAGGTACAATACACCAAAAAAAACAGGCTTGTGGAGCTCAGCGGGTGGCCTTCTCCCAGGCGATAATTAAAACGTTTCAGCCTCGCTCTCTGTAAAACGCATACTAACACAACAGACAAGGGGTGGCAGCAGAAACGAAAAAATTATGACCTTTCCTTGTGAAAGGAGAATGTCAATGTAATGTAATTTCACCTTAGGAAAATGGACCTGTGAGAAAAGGGAGGGAAAGCATGGAAAGGATGTGAAAGACTCAGTGTTGTCTGGGTTGGTGCTGTTACTGCGAAAGGGGGTCTGAAAGGCTGGGTTTCTATACAAAATGAAAAGGAAAAGACCACCTTCCTTTTCAGAAAAAAACGAAAGGGTCTTTCTTTCTTTATAGCAAATGTGTTTTGTTGAGGACAACTGACTTCATAGCTGCTGCCATTTTCTTCCTTTAAAACTAGACTGAGATAAGATTGAGAACAGGAAATCAGACGTTATGAAGCAGCATCCAATCAAATCACTGTAAATCATTGTTTTATATTTCATAAAACTCGCCATGACCTCTTCTCTGCGGTGTGTATACGTTCTTGCAGAGCTGCCAGTGAAAACATTTCCATCCAATGTTGGCTGCATTTCAGGTTCATGCTAACTCTGATCTACTGTATTTCAAGAGAGCAGCGAACAAAGAAATATTGTACTGCTCCAAAACTACACAACGGGACATTCTTACATTTTCAGTTTCAAGGTAAACGTCTTTCTTCAAGTCCACTATTGCAGCCAAATAAGGCGTGTGACAAATTCAGTTTGTTGGCCAGGCTCATCACACTCAACTAAAAGACTTGTGGGTCATAATGACTGGACTGATGATCTCACTCACATAACAACGTTGTAACACAAACACAGCCGTGAACAGAAGCATTGTAGTGACTCAGGGCTCTGCTGTAGTTTATGACTGGCTAATACAAAGCATGCCTCTGTCAGAACAGCCAAGCTAAGGAAGCCATCAACCAACAAGGTCCCAGTGGGTGGGTCCTTTTAAAATAACCCCCCTGTGACATCAGAGGATTGCCCCCCACTTCATACTTTTTCACCTATATCCCTTCTCACACCAACTTATCCCCTCCACACCCATTTACTCACACACTTTGGTTTGCCAAATACTCATGCACTGCAAGACACATTCTAACAAGAGATTGTTTATACGTTAACTGTGACTTTCTCTGCTTCCTGTCAGCCAGAACAACGCTGTTTATAGACTGAGTTGAAGAACATTTTAACACACCCATTATGAATTCCTGCGTGAAATAAATCTCACCATGTGAAAAAGTGTGTCAAGGGAGAAGACAGGAAGAAAGAAAGTAGTGCAAAGTAGCGATGTTAATCAAAACTCAAGACTTTTACAATTATACTTTCCTCAACTTGCAGAATACAAAGGATCCTTAATGTCTACTTCACTAAACTTGAATTATCCTTTTACATTTACTTTGAGGTCAATAAAGGATTTTCATTATCCTATGGTACTTTATTCTAAAATGGAGTGCACTGCATTCACACGACTGCTCTGGGTTTGTTGAACAGCACTGAGGGTCTCAGGTAATTGCAAGAGGAAATTAGACAGCAGTTAAGCACAGCCACTTAAGTTTCTAATATTTACAAAGTCAACACTTGTGAGAGCAGAGAAGTTCTGTGTCCTGTTGCTACATCAACTGATTACCATGGATAATTAAAGTACATTATTTAAATGTTTTGTGATGTTAGGCCACCAGTTTGAGATCCTTTTTCCGAAATAGGGGTCTCTTCCCATTTTTTATGACCTGTACACTTAAACCACATTATGGTCTACAAATCCAAAATGTCAAGATATACAGTGTCTTGCATATAAAGGGGCAGATGACACTTTCATAACTGTAGCTTGTTCCTTCACTCAAATCAACACTAATTTCTTTCTCCACAACATAGCAAAATACTCTCATGCTATCGCCACATCATAACTCCAGGGCTCCATAAGAAGAAGAAAGCTTAGCAATTTATTGGCAAAGCAATGAATGGTGGGAAAATTATGCAGTTCAAAAGTGGATTTTACTGCAAAAAGAATTCTAGGAAATGTGTTGACGTTCTTTTTGCATATCTGAGAGGAATCCCTTGTGATTTACTACAGTTAGTGAGCTATCCAAGTTATAAGATGTCCATAATGACTCCAACATGTCTTTGACTTTATTGTGATATCCCCGACATTTGGAAAGAGTAAAGACTTCAGCTGCCACATGCTGAATGAGTTATTGTCGTACATTTAGGAAAATGCATCAATGCCACACTTCTGTTTGTGCTTTTGGTCTACTTGTAGAGCTCGAGCTATAGGATGCAATTAGCCTAGCTTACCTAGCATACAGTCTGGCAGCGGGGGAATGTAGCTAGCCCTGCTCTGTTTTGAGTTATAAACCAACATTCTTGACATATTTACATTTAAATGTAGTTTGTTTAATCTAATTGAAACAAACTACATTGAGATTTACATATCATTTTACCTTTTTTTGGAAAAGCAGAAAGACGGGTAAACTAAGCTAATTATTTCCAGGCTAACGCTAAGCCACACTTGAGTGTTACTGATCTCTTTATCTAACTCTTGGCAAGCAAGCCAATAAGTATTTCATATTGTGTAAGAGAGCACACATGTTTAATAGTGAATGTATTTTCAGTGGAGTATTCCCTTACTTCTACTGTATGTGTGGGGTTTCCAGCTTTAACCGTCATAAAACATTCTTGATGTAGCATGTGGCGTCATGATTTAAACACCCCTTTACACTTTCTGTTACTTCACTTAATGTCAGCATATTGCGCGTTTGAGGGTCATGTGTGGGTTCTAATGTTTCCATTATAGTATGAACGGTACGCTGTTGCACATTATTGAGAGGGCCTAAGGCACTATTGAAACTGTCGCAATTTTAAGCATGAATAAGAAGAGAGCACTTTACAACAGGTTTGATCCTGTAGTTTTCCACTATGGGGGATTTCGAATGGTATATTTGCAGGTTTGCTCTTATCCTGATTTTCTCTAGGTTTGCCTCGTTCATCGCTAACAGTCATTTTCAACATATCAATAGCTCCATTCAGCTTTACTGTAGCTCAGAGTCTCCTTATGACTGCTGTTATGAGTATGACTGCAGGCATCACTCACTTCACCACTAATTATCAGAATGACATTGGCTTTTTCAGCGGGCTGGAAAACACTTCCAGCTCACCGTCATAAATCATTCCAATTTTACGTCAGTACAGGAAGAGATTTAAGACCTGGACCCCAAGAAAGCTGAGGTCCAGTGCAAGGGAACACTTGATAGAGATTTGGTTTTAAGTTGGGCTTGGCTGCTGCTCAGGCTCTAAATATTTCCCAGACAGAGCTCATAAATTAACGGACTCACTCTTTATTTTCCCCCTCGTTCTCTGCCTATTTTTCGTATTTATATCTCATTTGGGTCCCTCATCTCAAAAGCCAGAAAATGTTTCGACTTTATGTAGACATTGATACATGCCCCGATAACATACATATGTTTTTGTCCAAATAAGAAAAAAATGAGAAATATCAACTTTATTTTCTTCAAAACCTCAGCTGGGGTTCGTTGTTGGATTGTTGGCTTGATGTCAACAATCAAAGTGTCAAAGTCAAAGTGTCATTGAGATAGCCCCTTACCCAAAGTTTTCCCAAATACGCAACCTTTTTCCACGCTTGTCTGAGGGGAGGCCAACTTAGAAAAACCCCAGGTCTAGAGCCCCTTTGTCACATCAATTTTAGGGTCATAGCTACACACTTTTCCATGACCGAATCTGATAGTGAGGCCTTTCTATAAATGAGGCCTTCAGTCTCGCTGTGCAACAAGGAGGGAAACTATGATACAGAAGCTGCAGTTAAGGGGCCTCCCAAAACCCATATCCGGCTTTAACCTGGTCTGCAAAGTCAGTGTGTGTTTGAGATCAGAGCGTCACATTAGCCCCATAATGAGAACCAGCTGAAGGCACACACACCCAGACTGACCCTCTCCAGCTCAGACTGATCCCCCTCACCAGCCAACCCCTTCCCCTAAAACCCTGGAGACACCTCTCTTTTGCTTAACTCCACTGAATTTAGACCCAGATAAATGCTTTATCCAGATGCTTGCTCTCCAACCCTTCCATCAACCGGCGTTACTCTAAACTATTCCAGTGCACACACCCAAAGACAGAAGTACATGGTGCAAACATAAACACTCACCCATGCACATATCCTGCCATGGACACACACACAATTACACACACACTCATTTTCTCCACCATGAGTTAGACGTCTCACAACCTGGCAGTCACTCATCCACGTCCTGCTGGCTGATTCAGCCCACCGTGTCCCGCCATTTATTTAACTGTTTTCCACCAGGCTACCGTTGTGGAGGCCCGCCCTGCTCCACCCAGACCATACAGCCACTTTCCTCCCAACAACAGCTCGACTCTCCTTTGGGAAGAAGTTAGTAGGACTCCTGCTTCCCGCCGTTTTCAACCCAAAGATAAACAGCATATAACATGGAAAACCCGGGAACGCTGAGAAACAACTTAAACTGCACTTTAATGTTCCAGCTGCAACTCGTACATCCATTTTATTTTTCCACAATTTGCACGGTTTGGTTTCATTGTTGAAGTTCTGACTTGAAGAAGGATAGCTCTGGTTTCAGTGGAAAATGGTGGTAGTTAGATGTGATTTGAATTTGAAACAGGTCTTGCTCTTTCTTCTTTTCCACAAACACATGTATTTCTGATCTGATTAAAGCAGTTTTGATTTGTAAACAAAAAATATATGCTAAGTGTTTTGTTAACACTAAGTGATGTTGAACGCCATATAAGTTTATTGTTGTTATGGAAGTGACATTATCAATTGTTAATTTAAAGTACACCAAACCAAAGCAGTCAAAACAGTAATGATTTTTTGAAAAGGCACTAAGTGGCAGAAGTGGGGATTTGGTCCAGTGTGAAAATATGACCTTTGTTTATTTAACCTTTCTTTAAACAGAGTAGTTTCACAGAGTGTGAATTACTTTTTCCAGGAACGCCCTGCTCCACAAACGTACATACACACACACACACCTAGAAGTAAAAAATGCAGTAGAAAGCAAGTAGCTTTAAGAGCTCCTTAGTGGTAGAAATGATGATAAAACAAGCACCACATGTGTAAAGCAACTGGAACCGGCAAAAAGTCTTGTCACTTGTCATTTTCACAACTACATTTTCTCAGACCCTAAAAAAATCCTGCCATCTGCCATGGGAAGTCATCACTGCCTACGCAAGGCATCTGAGGCTTCAACACAAGAATACACATTAACCGTAAACACTGTTCTTGTTGGGCCTAAACACTCATATCACATTCTTGGTAATGGTCTAAACATGTGGTGACAAATTGACCGAAGGGGGGAACAAATCCTGCGACCCTGCCAAATTATTCTCCGACAGCAGCAGCTCTGCACACTGCAGTGGGCCTGGAGGGACGTCGTGGCAACATGCATCCTCCAGCAAGAGCCAATGTTTACTGTACATAACTCACGCCCTTTGGCAGCTGTGCAGAGTACAGATGTAGCAATAGGAGAAGCCCAATGGTGTGATCTATGACGGCTGCACTAACCTTCACCTTGCTGGAAATGAAACCTTTCTTTACAGGCATCCGTCACAGTTTTCACAACAAAGGCTTTGCAGTCGCTGATAATAATGTAGTAGATATTTGTTTCCCACCATAAACCACACAATTATTCCCAATGACCACTGAATTATGTTCAGCTCAGACATGTTCTGCTGCTCATGGTCACATTTACTCTAAAGGTCCAAATACCTCCAATATGGCTGGCAGCCATTGCTTCACCTGGAAGCACTTTATTCACTTATAGCTTCCAACATTTGAGACAGAATCATCCATCTTGGCCAGTGGAGGACAAAAGCAGGGCGGAAAGTTCTACCATGGCTGGTGATGCATCCTCTCTAAAATCAGAAGGTGTTATGTGGGACAGGAGGTTTTGTGGATGTATTCCAGCAGCCATCGCACAAATGAACAAGTTGTACCTGAACCTGAACCTGTATACACAGTGACTTAATGTCCACCTTTGCTACCAACAGCACAGTCAATATTTGGAGGACCTGCAAAAGGTAATTTGTCATGAATACTTGAATAACGTTTGTACTAGGAATTAGAACAAACAAACAGTGCCATCTTTTATGAGTGAAAAACCGTCTCATTGGTTTTAAGTCCTCATAAAAAGGGTAACTTGTGACAAGGGTCATGAGTCAGATTTGATTTGATCATGTGCGTCCTGACTTCCTGATCATCAGGGTTGTCTCAAAGACAGAATGCAACAAACAACTTCAGAAAAAGATTAGACAGACAAAATGTTCTGAGAGCAAGAAATATGATGAGAGAGACCTGGAGAAACTGGGAAGAATACTTCTGGGAAGCTGAAAACAATCTGCTAAAAAGTACAAAGAGCGAGTGAAGAAAATATTGAGAGCCTCATCAGGCAGCTTTTTTGTTTGTTTGTTTAAGTTGGCAAAGAACTTCTGCAGATAGACAGACACAAACCTTATTACATCCAATTTGCATAAAGATGATAACAAGAGCAGGGAGTTTGAATGGGCTGTTGTTCCAACAACTTCTCAGTGTATCCAACAGATATAATTACGAGTAATAAACCTCATTGCCTCTGACTGATTACAGTGTTAGTTCTTCATTTTATCTGAGAGAAGTTGCTCGTCTTCTTTTGTGTAACCGCTAAATGTGCCTGGCTCAACAGTGTGTTTGAAACAACCATATGTGTTGCAGATGATTGTGGGGAAATTAAACTCCCTCCCATATTTGACCACCCACTTCGAGTTTGACAGTGGATCAGTGCAGCTATTGTTGGAGGTTGATTGCTTCTCAGGACTCATTTATGGAGGTTGGACTACAATGAAAAGATTGAAGGTATAGCTTACAAGATGGTACACATACAAACATGGGGACAAAATAAGCACCTTGGTCAGAAATATCCACTGTATTTGTGTCAATGAAGCTAGATAATGTGCTTTGTAGAGATTAAGCAGTTTAAATCAGCTTTTAATTAGATGTCAAAAGGTTCACATCCAGCCGAGTGATATGCATTTTGCTTAGAATATTGCTGGAAAGAACTGGAAAATGATTGGTGTCCCTGGGCTTAAGGGTTGCCCATGATTCAGCATGTTGAAAAGACAGCTGATATATATATCGAGCGATAGAATTACTAACAAAGCACTTATATACTAACAAAGGATTGGCTTATGTAAAGCCAGTTGAGTAGCACTTGAAATGGTTTGGCTCTATGAAACCTGATGTACTTATATGATTCTGTTTTCTTCAAGTTTGTATCTTCTTGGTCGAATGCACTTATTGTAAGTCGCTTTGGATAAAAGCGTCAGCTAAATGAAATGTAATGCAATGTAATGTAATGTAATGTAATGTAATGTAATGTAATGTAATATAATATAACTATCCTCAATGACACTGGGAACATAAGCTTTCCTTGGATTGAAATGTAGTTCTCCACATCTGCTTTCATTTGACAAGATCTGTCCAATCCATTTATCAAGTGTCTCAACGCTTTTGTGTCTCAAGGCTGCTCCATCAATAAACTATCATAGCATCCATTAATATGTACCTGCTTTATGTTTTAGGGCACATGTACTGAGAATGTGTGTGTTGGAATAAATCTGCTAATCCAAACAGCGTGCGTCCTGTGAGCCTTTCATCCATCATCACAGATATTTAATCTTGCCACGGCACAATACGTGTACTGATGAGGGTGCCACACATGGGTGAGTAATTTGATGGTATAAGACGTGCTATAGGCGCAGATGGCTCGCACAGATTTTGTGCATAACACCCAAATCGCTACACGTAGTTTTACATACAATGCTGACAGCTTCTCTGCTATATTTAGATTTATGAACACATTTGTTCATCTCATCGTGACGCGAGATGGCTTTTTGCCCACTTTGCTTGGTGGATATTGACATGGCTGTCAGACTTAGATGAATCAAGGGGCTGGAGGGGCACCATGTTGAAACACAGTGACAATGAGAGGGACTGATGGGGAGACAGAGATATCATCAACAGGGGAGAGAACTGAGCACTGGCGAAAGAGGAAGTGAGGAAAATGTTTTTTCTAATTCTCTGCTAGAGGCGAGAGCTCCGTGGAGACAGAGTCACTGTCTTGGAGACTAAAACAAAGACAATGACTAAAATCAATGCTCGCCTTTTGCAATACCCTGCAGCCGAAAAAAGCACCTGATCGAGACGAGACGAGAACTATTTTAAAGGGGACCTATCATGCAAAATGCACTTTTGTACGTCTTTTATACATGAATATGTGTCCCCGGTGTTCCAGGGAACTCACCAAGTGTCAGAAAACACAACCCTCTCTATTTTCCTCCATACCCAAATCTCTAAAAAAGGGGCTGCAACGGATCTGATAAAAACTGATCCAGATTTGAACACTGTCCTGACGTCAGGACGGTGGCGCTACGGCTATTGGGCCAACTCCACCAATCAGGAGGAGACAGCCACGGCCATTGCCGTTCGAAAGCGCTGGAGACGCTGTAGTACATATGCCAGGCCTGTAGGTGGTGCTGTTCTCACAGAATCAGCCCTTGCAAAAACAGAGCTAAAAAATGTCAAATTGAGCGAAATGAGGCATGGCTAGAATGCATGATCTGTTTGGTATTTTGAAAAAAAAAAGGATAAATATGCCTTATATAGGTATGGTCCTACACTATATTATTATAATATAGCATGATAGGTCCACTTTAAACATTTTTTTTTTCTATTTTCCTATAATGGGTTACTGTTTTAATCTGAAATAAACTGTGTAAGAAATACATGTTTAAAAGAAAAGGTTCCTGTGCCATTCAATTAGTCCCAGTTAACATGTAATTCTACTTTCTTCTTTTCTTAGATCATTCATATTAGATAATCTCTGTCTAAAATGTTTGTTTTGTGAACGGATTACACCTGGACCCCAATTTATATTTAAAAAACAAACGCATTATAATTCGTTAAGAAAATATTTTTCTTCTACCACCGTCCCATCTCACTGCTGGAACAACTCTGCATTGAACTTGGAGCTTGTCTGGCATGCATCATTGTCATAGAAACACAAGAAGAAAAAAAAAACAGGGGAGAGAACTGAGCACTGGCGAAAGAGGAAGTGAGGAATATGTTTTTTCTAATTCACTGCTAGAGGCGAGAGCTCCGTGGAGACAGAGTCACTGTCTTGGAGACTAAAAACAAAGGCGATGACTAAAATCAATGCTCGCCTTTTGCAATACCCTGCAGCCGAAAAAAGCACCTGATCGAGACGAGCATTGTAAACTTTGAAGTAGTGGAGAAAAATAAAAAACACATCCTGAGGGTTTTAAAGTCTGTTTTGCAAATACAGATATTTATTGTATGAAAAGTTTTACTTGTTAAGTTGGAGTCTGTAATTCAAATGTGTCCACAATGCTACTTTTTAACACTGATATATCTTGACTTTTTTTGTCAACCACATCCACAATAACACTACTTGATACACATACTTTCCATTCAACCAACATGAGAGGCAAGAATTGTCTCTAAATTATCCGAAAAAAAACCACAGGTTCATATTTGTATGTCGTGTCTCTACTGTGACATGTCTCCATGCTTTAATGTTCACAAAGCTCTTTATTTGTATCATACTGCCTGTGCTGCAGCACCTCTTTTCACCCTCTGTCTGAAACCAGAGCCCAGTCTGCTCTGATTCGTTAGCTGGCCGGCTCTATTGTGATTCGTCAACCGAAATGTCCCGCCCCTAAGCCTATCATGTACAAAAGAGAACCGCAGTGACGCGTCCTAAAACCCGGAAGTAAACTCCTTCCGGTTCCTTCGTCAAAAACCAATGCAATTTCTCCATAGGATTTTGGAAAATAGCTCGAAATAAGGTCTGTGGTTGACACACATTTAAGAGACGGATCACGTTTTGTTCAGCCGGATAATATCCACATGTCTACCCTTTTATAATTTTCGAATCATAAATCTAGTCGCCAGAAGCAAAATGCTAACGTTATGCTATAAACGAACTACAGCAGGGTCGCTGCTTCAACGTCACGCCAACTTAAGATCCATATTCAAACATACAGATTCTAAATGGTACAAGTTGAAGCGTTTGTTTGAACAGTTTGCAGGAGGCAGGTACTTGCTTTCAAGCAGAACAGGGCAAACAAACTTAGCGGGAGTGTTTTACGTGTTCGGCGTAATGACGTAAAACGGCCTCGACAACTTCTGTAGTCCTATTCAGCCACTTGGTAACAACCATCGTTTTTCAGACGCGTAAACTCTTCAAAAATCACCAGTGGGGTCACTGCTGATGTATTTAATGTCGTAGAACAAAACGTGATCTGTCTCTTCAATTTGTGTCAAACACAGACCTTATTTCCAGCTATTTTCCAAAATCCTATGGAGAAATTGCATTGCTTTTTGTCGAAGGAACCGGACGTGGTAAAAATGCTAACTTACTTCCGGGTTTTAGGATGCGTCACTGTGGCACTCTATATGTTGGAGTGCTAGTCAAAGAAGCCCTAATGTTACATAGTGATGTCACTATGTTACGGAAGTAATCAAAGGAGTCCAATGGAGGCGTTTCAGGCAGAGTGTGTGGGAGAGAAACTCCCTCTGGAGAGACTTTGGGATATTAGCATTTGCAGACCATTTATAGGCATTCTATAATATACACAACACGGGAAAGGAAAACCCCAAAAAGCACATTAGGGCCTCTTTAACATACGTGACTTATTTGTAAGCTTAAAGTTAGAAAACTAGAATTGGTATTATATTGGATAGTTAGTGATAATATAATAAGACTTATAATTAATTAATTTACAACTGTTAGATGCTGAACCTACTATAGAAAACAAACTATAAATGTCTTAGAACGAGTTTCATTTCAGCATACTGTAATGTAATCATCTGTTCCATACTGTATGTTACATATATATACTATAGCTATTCAGAAAGCTTTATTAGCATCATACAAAGAACAAATTGTGTACCATGGGTTTTGAAATATGTAAATGAAGTCATTAAGGGTCTACTTCTCTGCTCCTGCTCCCTGCACTGTGGATGAGTGAACGTACGTCATGATGGTGCCATTACAGATAATGGTCCCTTCTGGAGCAAGTGCTCTGTCCTTCACCTTCTTTCTTCTCCATTTCCCTCCTAATGTTTTATGAACATGTGCTTAACATGCTGCCATTTGGCAGACATTGGCACTCTGACCACACGTCTTGTTTAACAGCATTGGAGGTCAATTATATCGTACTATATAGACTCAATCCTATTTTAATAGCGACAAGTTGACTTTCAACTTTGGGATTTTGCATTTCTACTTAAACAGCAGCTATAGCAGCAAAGGGAGTTTTAAACCTAAAGCTATAACTCAGCAAGTCTGTGATCGCTTTATATCAAAGGATGACAAAAATGATTAGTGCGGCCAAAGATCTAACTTCTTCTGCTCAGACCGCTCACTGCTGTTTATGAAGTCCATTTATATTTTGCTCTTAAAGTTTCCATCGAGTGACAACCACCATAGATGAATTTTAGATGCATGAAATTGATGAGGACTCTTCTTTAGTCGTTATATGATTTTACACAAGAAGTGATGCCTCTGAAGCTGACTTTCTTCTTGTATATATCAATATGTCAATTGTGATATTTCTTGTTTTATTGGGATGATATCAAGATTTAGAGAGGGTGTGTTTTGATGTGTCTTAAAGGGGCCCTATTTTGCTTTTTGGGGTTTTCCCTTTCCTGAAGTGTGTTATAAAGGATACATGCACATGATACACACAGGCTACAAATCCCAAAGTTCCCTCCAGTGGGATTTCCTTTGACTGAATTGACAGGTGTATTGGATGTAATAAGGTCAACATTGGCATTACAGTATTTCACGGACACAGTTCAAGAAAAAATCTCCTTTTGTGTAGGTTGTATTGTGTTTGGTATTTGTCCTTTCTTTTTGTTTTTTCTATCTGTAACATTTATAAAAGAGCAATATTGAACTGGGACTATATGGCGTAAAAACATAATGACTTATAATCATCTCAATAAAAATGTGGGAGAAAAGAATGAAAGAAAAGTCATATACCGTACCCCAAAATATGACTTCTCCAATATCTGATATTCCTTTCTGATACAGTCCCACTTTATTCACATGAGTTTTATAAGGAATTGATATTTTAATAAAGAGTAACAACTCGCCTAGCGTAGCCTTAAACAATGCAGAGATTTCATGTGATTCACTTGAATCAATGTCTATTGATCTATGACTTTAACTTCCTCAGCTCATTCATAATCACAGTGTGTGTGTTAACTATTACAGAACTATCAATTGTT
Organism: Trematomus bernacchii; assembly: GCF_902827165.1. Lineage (NCBI taxonomy): Eukaryota > Metazoa > Chordata > Actinopteri > Perciformes > Nototheniidae > Trematomus > Trematomus bernacchii. Next base: position 3,870,380 of record NW_022987778.1, read on the forward strand.
CCAATATACAGTACTCCAGTGTCTTTAAATTCAGAGGAAGCACTTCATCTGTCTTAAAAAACCCTGGATGTCAATCATGGAGCCACTCTTGACCTAACAATCAACATCGGCCCCTCTGTTGTTTCCCCGACTCAGACGGTAAGGAATCTGGGTGTGACCCTAGATAACAACCTGTCCTTCACTGCAAACATCGCTGCTACAACCCGCTGCTGCAGATACACTCTTTACAACAACAGGAGGATACGTCCCCTCCTGAACCAGAAAGCGACGCAGGTGCTGGTCCAGGCTCTCGTCATCTCACGCCTAGACTACTGCAACTCCCTCCTGGCTGGCCTACCTGCATGTGCCATCCGACCTCTGCAGCTCATCCAGAATGCAGCAGCTCCTCTGGTCTTCAACCTTCCTAAATTCTCCCACACCACACCACACTGCTCCTCCGCTCCCTTCACTGGCTTCCAGTAACTGCTAGAATCCACTTCAAGACACTGGTACTTGCGTACCATGCTGTGAATGGATCTGGCCCTTCCTACATCCAGGACATGGTTAAAGCATACACCCCAGCACGTGCACTCCGCTCTGCATCAGCCAAACGGCTCGCTGCACCCGCACTGCGAGGGGGACCCGAGTTCCCATCAGCAAAAACACGTGGGTTTGCTATCCTGGCTCCAAAATGGTGGAATGAGCTCCCCATTGAAATCAGGACAGCAGAAAGCTTACACATCTTCCGGCGCAGACTGAAAACTCATCTCTTTCGACTCCACTTCGAGCAATAAAATGACTAACAAAGCACTTATACTGTATACTAACAAAGGACTGGCTTATCTAAAGCCAGTTGAGTAGCACTTGAAATGTTTTGGCTCTATGAAACCTGATGTACTTATATGATTCTGTTTTCTTCAAGTTTGTATCTTCTTGGTCGAATGCACCTATTGTAAGTCGCTTTCGATAAAAGCGTCAGCTAAATGCAATGTAATGGAATGTAATGGAGCAAAATATCCAAAAGTTAGAAAACTGGTGATAATCCCTTTTTAAAAAATTAGATTTTTGGGGTTTACGAGGCTTCAGGAAGGCTTTCTCGGTTATACTCGCTCTTCATTTGACCTCCAGCAGAATTCCCCCTTGGACACCGTATGTATGTATGTAGGCCGTTTATTGTTATTCATCGGTTGTTACTTGAATGGTCGGCCGTATAAAATCTCTGTGAACTTTTTCCAAAAAAGGGAATTATCATGCTTTATCTTCCATCTGGCTCGTTTGGGAAGAGGAAGAGTTTGTGAAGATTAAACTTTTCCGTTCTCTTTTAGCCTCATTAAAGTTAAAATGATATACGCTTTCACCTGTAACGCATTGGAGGAAAGTGGGACAGGAGGCCTCCTACATTACAAACGTAAACCATCTGCAGATGTGTTCGCTGGTGCTTACACGCTAAGTAAGCAAATGTTGCAGAATGTCACTCATTCTGCAGCACATGGTCTGAACATGCATATATTACATCTCATAACCTCACAGGGAGATCCAATCCCTTGAAATGGGATGCCAGCGGATGTGATAATCATAACTCTGAGGATTAGCTTTTTTAGCTTTTCACAGATCTGCATGATCTGTCAAGCTGGCAACACGCTTCCTGCAAAAAGTCTCGGGTCCCTCACAGCCTCACACATCAGACAAACAAATCATAGAATCATATTTTTCTATCATTGTAGAAATGTCTAACCATTGATGAAATTAGACATCTTATTATTAGATTCTTCTTTTTGATTGAATGAGTAGTACCTCAAAGATGCCTCTGTCAAACACATGCTTGAAAACAGTGTTCAAATCAATCAAACAATCAGTCGATATATCAGCTGATCATCAAAAGAGGTTAACCCCCCTCATTTTGTGAAATGCAGACTGGATTCAAGTACTCGTGACTGGCTAATTTGTTAAATACGTTTTAAATTGTAACCCTTTTCTTTCAAGATTCAAAGAAGTCCTCGACGTCACCTGCGATGTTGTGTCTGCTTGTTTACTTCAGTCTGAGTTCGGGGTTGAAATGAAAAACAGCTTACGAATCCATTAATTAAACACGCAAACAACACAAGCTAACCCAGTTAAAAGCTATCCGAGTGTAATTAAAATTCCTCTGGATTTAAATACATTCTCCAGTGTGCATGCTAACGGCCCTTTTGGGAGCTTCTTGGACTAATCGGAGAGACTGAGAAGTGTGTTCCTTCTGCTAATGGGTGAACATATGATTTCAGAGCTCCCAATGCGATTATGCTCTTACTAGGGTCAGACATTTATAAAGACTCATTATCACGCAGTTTTTCCCATCATGTGTGTGGGTGATATGTTTTTCATCTCTTTTAGTGTGTGCAATCGTCTTGCTTTGATATCAGTGACTCCGTTCCTTTGAAAAAGTGAAAGCCACTAGAGTGCGTGCACCCAAATGTCACCCAGACTTAATGACAAGCAAAGGTCTAACCAAAAAAGACAAAAAAGGAGAAGATGCTCGCTTGGCTGGTTTGATGTTCAGATGGTATAATTTAAACATTTTGAGGGATCATGAGTTGGTTAGTTTTCTGACAAATTAAACACCACGCATTTTAGGAAGACATCTACAGTAGTACACACTTTTTTCCCCCCGGCTATATATGTTGCTTTCAGCGTGCATGAACACGAGACACACTTCACTTCAAAATGATAGGTGTGAACACAACACCTCCCATTTTCAGAGAAGTTACAGGAAATGCACTGCTGCTTTGTGCTTTAATTAAACTGCTAAAAATAAAGAGCCAGACATTTTGAAGCCTTCCTGCTGAGTTTACATTCAAATTAATTGAATAATGTTGAATGATGCAACTGCACTGCAAATAGCTGGTTGAGAAGTGGCTGTCTGAATCATACCATTGAAAGTGGGTACTTGGCAGTTTGATCATCAGTTGTTTTTATTTCTCAAAGCTGCAAGACATTTTGTTTCCTTTCTTTGAATCATGTGAAGGGTGACATTCTCACTTTTTATTTTATATTTGTTAACGAGCATTAAATAAGTGTTTTACTTCTAATATCAACAGCATGTTAAATGTAATACCTGATATATAAGTCTTTATTTTATGGCTGTCACAAGTGTATTCACAGACCAAATCACATAAAGATTGTCACTATTGGGAGGAATCTAAACTTATTTCTTAACCATATTTTTGGCAAACACGCTTGTTAAAAAGTTTCCGCAGATCAACGGAGGACATAAATATGGATAAATAAAACAAACAGAACTGAATATTTTGGCAGCGACCAAAGTGAGAAGCTTATAATGTATGACTCATCCATCTGTCTTTATGCTTCGGATGGCCACACACGAACACTCACACGTACGCACACGCACACGCATACGCACACGCACACACACACACACACACACACACACACACACACACACACACACACACACACACACACACACACACACAGATCCCCATTTCCTGCTCTCACAGATAAGACACGCTGAATTCTATCCACACAGCCTTCGATGCAGATAAAAGAGCTCACGCTTGAGCGAGAGCATATGCATGTGCTGGTGGCATGAAGGTTACAGAGGGTTTATGACTGCAGGGATGTTAGTTTGAATCCCCGAATGAGCTTGGGGGTTGGGTAATGCCGTTTCCTCCCACTAAAAAGGTCCAATGAGGTGCCTTTGAGCAAGCCACGTTAGCTGCAGTTAACACTAGTGGCTCCCCTGTGCGCCTAATGATATGAATGTGAAGCCGGGTGTTTGAAAAAAACATTCTCTGAAGTGCTCATCGCCCCCTCACCTGCCATATGGAGAGTATATCTACAGTAATGATTCTGCTACATGATAGATAAACATATGGGGTGTGGTAAGCAAACATACATGTGAGTTTACATAACTTTTGGAAAACTGACTTGCACATGGGGATTAAAATCACAAACACCTTGGAGGCGCAACAACAGTGTTTTTTTGCAGCTGATGACAAGGAATGCTACATTTTACTGCGTTCGTTCTTTAACTCTGCCAAGCTTTGAGGTGGTTTTGGATCGAAGAGAAGAAGGCTCTTTTTTTAAACATTTATGAGCTGCAGGCCTGCAAAAGGGAGGGGTCATCCAACACAGGCTGTGGAGCAAACAGCCTCCCCGTACAAAAAAGCACACTAAACAAATGGCACCAAAAGTTATTTTTCAGATGACTAGTGTAAAAGGAGTCTTTGTGTTCTCAAAAAAGCTCAAACCGAAACTTGCCTAAGTCCAGCAAAGGGAAGTGCTAATGGAAAGAAAGACTCAAAGAGAAAAGTACGCAGTGTACCCAGTGGGAGGAGGGGATTTTCTAGTGAGCAGCAGAAAGATGTATTTTGGGCAAAAGAGCTCCTTCTGGAGGTTTCTGATCCGCTGTTTCACCAGAAGCCACGGCTTTGTGTCTGGGCGTTGGTCTTGTTTCCAATAGCGTCACTTTGTGTGCGACAGCAGCTTCATCAGACCTTAATAACGTGTTTTATTTTTAACTGCCTCTGTTATTCGATGTGGCAGCACTAACTGCAACAGTCATGTTCAATGAGAAGCTGCAGTCAAAATACAAGAGAGGATTTCTGACATACATTGGAGAAATGTGTTGAAATGCTTGTCAATGGAGAGCACACATGAGTACACTGAGCACCTCTATTAGCTGCAGTGCTGAACAACTGCTAATGGACATTTATCCTCTTGGCCATTACCCTGCGACTTAAGGAAACCCATTTGATAAATGAGAGTCAATTACAACACAATTATTCATGTGTAACTTCAAGCCTTTGGTGCTCTTACTATTTATCATGGTATGCTATGTCAGGAAATAAAATAAGCCATCCTTTCATCTGAATAAATCTTCTGAATCTAACAACAGACATCCATTTTCAAATAAACATAACTCACTTTCTAATGCAGTTCACTTCAAGGTCTCGCTTGTGAAATCAAAACTTATCCAAGTTGAAACATGAACTTTCTGGGTATATATTAGGGATGGGAATTTGAAAGCAAATGTATATTCGAATATTCGACCCCCAAAAAAACGGTTAAACGATTAACCGAAATGTACATATCCTATAAAAAAAAAAGAATGTGGGAAAAATGTTGACAAAAAAATAAAAATAAATACATGTTCAAATAAGTATAGAAACCAAGTCGAATTTGTCAAATGTATTGAACTGGTGATCATAGTTTGAACAGTTGACAGCTATAGGCCTACAGCTTTCATGCTTAAAAGATAACTTAACTTATTAACCTGTTAAACCCCACGGACCCGCCGAAGGGTCCGAAAATGCTACATCTGCTAGCACCAGTGTGATCTCTGAAGTGTCATTTATGAAACTATTAATGTTCCACACCCAGCTGACGGGAAGAAACTCAGCTAACTGACTATACAAAAAAAATAAAATAATAATAATAATAATTCCCACAAGAAGCCTTTCAATGAGCCCTTAGCAAATACGGACTGATGCTATTTCTGCTCATAACTCACAAAAATTATCATTTATAATTATACTTTCTGCACAATCAACACATCATCTGAAAGCTGAGATTCCACAGATTCCATGGGTATACACCCCATCACTGCAGGCAAAAATTCACTGAGCTAGCAGCCAGAACATAGCAAATAAACAACATCCGTTTTCAAATCCATGACAATAATTAGCAGGTTAAATTTTACAATAATTTATTTTCTTTTTTTTTTATGGAATGAATAACTATAGTGATGATTCAATGTTATAAAATAATTTTTACAGTCTGGTACCTGAAAAAGGTCAAATGGCACTGATGGAACCAGATGTGCCCAAATGTGCCCAAAGCTTATTCCGCCTGGACTTTTTTCCCCTAAATCTCTCTAAAAAGGTCAATTTTCACTTGTTTTGCCTCAATCTTGATACAGGGTACTTATTATATGTTATACTTTGGATTCCTAAAGCTTTTAGGCTACTAACCCATCATTCAAGGGTGGTTTTCACTATAAGTAATGTTTTTTCTTCAGGCGGAGGTAAGAATTTACACTTTTTTACTATGTTCCATCTGAATTCACTCTGACACAGAAACATCTATATTGATTCTGACACTTCTACATCCATCTCACAGATGTAACCTTGCTTTGAGAAAAAATATTATTAATTTAACCCTTTTAGAAGTGAAGTTATAGTCATTTGTTCTGGGCATGTCATTTTCGAGCCTGAAACCTTAAAAATATGCTTGGGGCTTATGAAAGAGGGATCATACACGAACAACATAACGGGTTAGGGTAACGTAACCCTATTACAACAGAGATCAACAACCTATAACAGGGCCTATGCACAGATGCAGCTATTCAATACTCATTCTTGTTTAAGAATATGAGCATGTCTACTCAGGGGAGAGGCGGGTGCGGAGACGATTCACAATCAGGCCAGCTGTAGAGAAGACCCTCTCAGCTGGAATTTGGGCATAAGATGAGGTTTGAGTCTGCGTGATCTGCGTGTAGGGAGGGGCAGCAGACATATCATTATCTAGAACTAGCTAGATCTGATGGATTTGGACATAAACGCGAGTGAAGTATAACCAGAGAGAGAGAGATCAGCACCTGCAGCTCTGCCCGCTGTGAGGGACCGGTGAGCGGAGCAAAACACACCTTTAGACCTAACACACTTAGCTATGGCACTGTCGTATACATTGAATTATTCCATTTGATAATATGTAATCGACTTAGGCACCCCTCCCGAAAAGGGATCTCATCTTTCTTTTAAAAATTAATCTTTCCCATCCCTAGTATATATGTCAGCGTCAGGATGCTAGATATTATAATGGGTTTTGAAACATGTGTGTAACCCAGTATGTGGGAGCTCTTCACAATTCATAACACTGATCCTGTGAATCTAATGTAAATGAGTTCTGGCCTTTAGTTATGAATATATTCACAGTTGTTTATTAGAATTTGAATGAGGTTGACGGATTGAATTCCACAGGCTAAATAAGGTAGCATATATAATTCTGACTACTAATGAATGATGTTCTGAAATGTACTGATTCTCGATAATCCTGCCAACGGCATACAGTGCCATCCAGCTGGCATTCAGATGTTCTGCGTTGGATTCACCAAGAATAAGGACCATGGAGAAAAAAAGCATCCAGAGCGCTGCATAGTATGGAAAGCGTAAATGATTCACTTTCAACATCCTCAGCTGTGTTGCTTCAAAGCCAACTGTTTTGATTTGAGTAACACTACAGATATACAATAGTCCTTTAGCTGTTGAGTGTTTTGGTTCAAACTGCTGCTGTGGTTCATGCTACACACTCCTAAAGCCAAATGAGGTGACCAGCGATTTGACATGTCATACACATATTTGTAATTGTTGTCAACTGTATATAAAATAGCCGAAATTACAGAAAACCACACCGAAACATCAACGTTATATTTCCAGAAAACATCTCTGTTACAATTGAATATGGATGTTCACAGATACATTTATATTATATGTGTATTTCAAATTGTTGTTTTGCAAACGGAGAAAACATTTAGTTTGGTGGACATGTATTAGATTGGGCCATAGAAACCACACATTTGTCAAAGTAGGATGGAGTGAAGTGAAAAGCCAAGAGAGAAAAGAGTAAACATGCTTCATTATGAACTCTGACTTTTTTTAATTCACAAAACGTTGTCAAAGCGTATTTGTTATCTGATCTTATTCCATCATGAGTTTGATAGTTAAAGGGGCCCTATTATGCTTTTTAGAGTTTTCTCTTTCTCTTTATGTTAAGCTTCATAGGGAGTTTCTCTCAAACACTTCCCGACATGAAACGCCTCCATTGGACTCATTTGTTTACTTCAGTAACATAATGACATCACTATATAACACTCGCCCTACTATTGGCTAACACTCCACCACATTGTACGTGATAGGCTAAGGGGTGGGACACCTCTAAGCGGTTGACCAATCACAACAGATCCAGCCAGCTAACCAATCAGAGCAGACTGGGCTCTGGTTTCAGACAGAGGGTGAAAAGAGGTGCTGCAGCACAGGCAGTATGAGAAAAATAAAGAGCTTTTTGAACATTAAAGCATGGAGACATGTCACAGTAGAGACACAAATTACATACTGTCTATGAACCTGAATATAAGCGTAATATACAAATATATACAATGAAGTCACTGCATCCAAATATTTTGACTTTCTTTGACTGTCAAGTGTGAAGAAAGAGGAGAGCGGGCAGAGAGGGCGAGGCAGGGTGGAGGCTGGAGGCCTGCTCCTGTTGGATTTGGCAATAACATGTCCAGCTCTGCACCACCTCAGCATCGTCCTCACACAATGTGTGTTCTATGTTTTCACAGTGATTCACTCAAATCGTTTACCATGTGCCCATAGGAGACTTTGGTATGGCTGAGTTTCAGTGGTTGAACAGTATTTATCTATATTTCACTCAACAATGCAATGGCGCCATTTTTTTTCTCAACACTGTTTTTGTAGCTCAAGACAAGAAGAGGAGTATAGTATGTCTAACACAACACACATGTTTAGAGTTAAAGCCTCATTCATAAATCCAGTACAATAGCGTGTTACAGGAGAAATGACCCAACTCCCCCATTTCTGTACGCAGTCACAGACAGTCTGTTTCTGGGCCAGCGAGTTTGTTTCCATATGACCTCACCGTGGAGCCGTATAGGAGTCAGCAGTGAGTTCAAACGGAGACCACCAGCAGTAGTTTATGACTTGAATTTAAAAAGATGTCTGAGAGGTCTTGGACATGGTGAAAGCATTATAGTCTGTGAATGAATTGTAAATCTGATAGTAACTCCTCGTGTAAACCACCAAGAAGAATCCACATGTTTTATACAGTAAAACAGCCGTGTAGTAATAAGTGTCACGGTACTGAGAACATGTTCCCAACCACGTTTAAATACAAAATGTCAACCTGGAGAAGCACATCTCCCAACACACCTGCAAAATGAAAAAATACCTCTTTTATCATAATAAGGTTTTTCTATTTTCTACCTCTCTCGCGCCACACCCTGATTGGCCAAGAAGGAAAAAGCAACAAGCTGCCTCCAGTTATTAATTAGGATCCAACAGGTGATCTGAATCACCCTCCAATCAACACAGGGTAATTGACATTCAGAAACAGAAACATCAGTTCAAGTGTGAAACTAAAAACTCTAAAAGCTACATCAAAATCCTAACTCACACTCACTTCTATGCAGCTGTTTTACATTTCATTTCCACTTGAAAGTACTGCAGAGCTGATCGCAGCATCAGCTCCCAAACTGATTCCACTCAGGAATGCTGGTCTGCACACGGAGACAGATGTCAGGTAACGGCTGGACATTCCCTGGCGGTAATGCACTATTTCACATTTCCAGACACCAGCGAAACAATGTTTTTATTTCAATGTGTGCTGGAATGTACCTTTCAGCACAACACTATAGATGTCATGTCTTCTGCAGTGCTATAGTGAGGAAGGGGCATTCCTAGTGAAACATTGAGAAGACTTTTTTGGTGAGGCAGATTTGGCTGATCAGAAGAGTATGTTCGAAAAGTCAGTCAGTTATGAAAGAGGCTGAAGGTTTCCCATTAGAGGAGAGGGGAAGGTTACAACAAGCTCAGGCTGTAATTTGTTTTATGCTACAAGCAGCAATGGCAGCCTGAAGTGGTCCTGTTTGTGTTTAGATTGCACTGCCTCTAATAAGGACATCCATGATTACACACTAATCAATGATCTTCTATTCAGCCCTACTCTTGAATGTTCTCATGCTAAGTACCGGGATAATTGCAATCCTGGCTATTTTTGTTTTGACATGTAAAAGCAGAAATACACACACAAGCTTTAATATTTATTTATTTTAAAACTATGTACACTTAGGTCTGGATCTGGATATGAAATCCACAGTTCATCAGGGCAGTGAACCCAGTTTATTCCAGGAAAATATGTGTGCTCGAAAGTAGCTGCAAGTTGAATGATGCAAGGATGCAACAACAGCAAGTCAGAGTTCCACCAAGATACAGAAAACGACAACTTACCAAAGGCAAATCTTTACTCACTCAGAGATAGAAATGTCGGTACCACTTTACAATAAGACTACCCTTATAAAGGATGCATAAAGGGTTTATAATTAGGCTATGAATTAGGTTGTAAACACTTTATTAATCATTAAGAACCATTTATAAACCAGTTCTAACATAGTTTTCATACATCAACACAGGCTCACTATTTGGCAAGATGACTAAGCCTTATATTGGCTACTTAGCGAGAATCAACTCAGTGAGCAACAGATACCAAGGATGCTGGCTGATGAAGAAGACGAAGTAAGCTAGGTAGCCAATATAAGGCTTAGCAGGACAGATACATGTGGGCTCTCTATTTGGCAAGCAACCGGTCACAGGTGCCCTGTTTATCTCATGTCTTATAAAAGCTTATTAATGATTTATAAAGTGTTCACAACCTAATTAATAAATGAATTACAAACTATTCGTAAACCCTTTATAAGGGTAGTCTTATTGTAAAGTGGTACCGAAATGTCTCTCTCATAATTCAGATTTGATCAGATGTTAACATCCACCAACACTCAACAAAGTGATCTGCTGTCTCGTTTGATAATGTCTGGTTGTAAAGTAGACAACATAGGTTTAGCTTATCGTTGTGGTTCTAAAACTTTTTTTTAAATTGGAATTACATCTAATAATAGGGAAATATTCCTATCTTAGAGTTTGGACCACACTTTCCAGGGATAAGATATTTCTATTTCACCGTCTGCTACAGTAAAGTATAAGCCTGCGATTAAAGATTCAGGCCCACCCTCTTTAAACTTGCCTTCCCATCCATCTAGTCTCCATTGAGTCATAACTTAAATCAGATTCTTTACTTATATCTCTCATTTGAGACTGATGCTGATAAAGGATCCTAGCTTTCACCTGTACTCACTGGCTGAAGTGGAAATAGCACATGGTCTTATGACTTTGAGTATGGACTTTCACAGATGGAAACCAGTGAGTTTAAATGTGAGTTTAACACCCGAGGTATAATTTTAAAGTATTTAAGTCCTTTATTGGATGCCACAAGACTTTCCCCTGAATACAATTTGACTAAATGGCCTTCTGATTATATGACACATTTCACTTTTTTTTGTTTTACACATCTAAGAACAGTTTAAGCGTGTAATGGAAAGAGGATAAACAAGCACCAGGTGAATGCTCCTTTTCTTTTAAATTAATTTGCGTTAGAGAATCAGGCAGCAAGAACAAGCATGTACAATGTTTCCCCTTTAGACTCCTTAGGCTTATTGGTACTTTTGTGTGTAGCAAAAATGATCTCTCACACTGTGAATTAGCCATACAGCCTCTGGAGGTTATTAAACCAGGGTTGGACCACATTTCTGTCAAATTGGAATACCTGGACAGTCCATGTGTGTCATTGGTTTGCAAAGAAGAAATAGGATCTCTTGTTGTGGAAATGGCTCCAAACATCTGAGAGCATTGCAATAAATCTACACCGAAGTCAACAATGTTCAAAACACCTACACTGTCTCCTTTGGGATCACTTTTACAATCGGGATTTGTCAAAAGAGAAGCTTGGGAATGCGTTGTTGGCTTTAGAGTGACAGGATGCTCCGGGGTCACGCGTGGTCAGCTTCCCTGCGCCGAATCCTTAAATTCCCCAGAGCCTATTCCCATGGCCCAGTCAGGCACAATATGATACATCACACTTCATAGTTGGCCACAAAACTACTTTCAGCATGCACACATCACTCCTTTCTTCTGCTTTTCTTCTGGTTTGGCTCATTGTTGACTTCAGCTGTTGTTGCCAGTTGCTCAGAGATTCTTTTCCCTCCTAATCTTGTTTCTCTTCTGCAAGATAGTTTATGTGCAGAAGATAGGAAATGTACGTTCCACAATGTCCAAATATTTCTCTACTGTCTGCTTGTGCACCTCAATAGTGTGTTTCCCATCAGTTCTTCACTGGCTAGGTTTTGCTTCTCTCCACCAACACTGTTCTTCATGGGTTAAATTATTAATGGATTTAATATTGAATGAGACATACAGCACATGATATCATCTTAGAAGAGGAGGAAACATTTAGTTATCATGTAATTGTTGCCCACAGTACATAATCGGAGTCTGTGCTCACTTCAGAATATTGCATGATACTAGCAAGAACTTTTGAGCATCTGTTTTGGTACTCCATGTGTGAAAGATTCAACACATGATTGCACAAGGGGCTTGGTTGTCTGGCTTGGCGGTGACTCTCAGCTCCACTGTGCAGCTGTTCTGAGCTTCATGCTACTGCAGGCGGCCGTACAGTCAGTCAAACCAATCTTCATGGGACACATCTTTTCCTACGGTTATTTTAAGCCTTCATAACCAGCAAGATGACGACATTTTCTCGGCCTCCCTAACACTGGGATCTGTGTGAACCGCAGCACAGACCAAACACACACACCCACAAATGCCCCACCCTGGATCCCCTTTCCTCCCCCCTTCCCCTCTTTCGTCAGCTACATGTGAAGCAACCTAGTCTTTTGTTGGTTCTCCAGTCTGGCTATATTTATCTGGAGCGAGCTATTCCAGACTGTCATCTGCACGCTCCCGGCCCCCTTGATTCTGTCTGAACCCAGCCTGTAATGAGGCCGTCTGGTGTGAAATTACTCAGAACACTTCATGATCCCTCTGCGATGCCGATGAAGATTCTGAACAGGATGGAAGTTGGCGCAGATCTGAATTGATGTCAGCATGCTGTGAAAAGTAGCTCTCATAACTGCAGAGTCCCGCTGCCATGTTGTGGAAGTGGCAGAGCAGGAGGTTAGCTATTTGGATAAATATGAAAGGGGGATCTGCAAATTCATTTTTAGCTCGAAAGTATCCTCATTTGAGATAAAAACGATTGGGTGTAGAATCGTAAAAGTTCTAAAAACGATTACTTATTTTGTTTAGATGTGTACCATTTTCAATATCCGTAATCGTATAGTGGAAGGTCCTTTGCGCATGCATTAGCGATCTAGTTTAATTGACTTTTTATTGCGTTATAAGGCATATTTCTATCAACCACATTTGATAACATGTACATTTTAACAGGATGATTTAACTGTGATTATTCAGCTTCAGGAAAATCTGATTGTAATCACGGCAATGGATGCCACAAAACGGTTTCTTGTTTCTGTTTTGATTGAGAGAGAAAATGACAGTATGATTATGCAGGTCAATTTCTTTGGAAAGTTATTCATCATGTTTTAAGTGTTTGCCAGCTCAACTTGGTTAGAGTGTCAACATGTCTGACTAAATGCAAGTAGAAAGGTTTATCTAGGAGATTAAAACTCATTCGCCTAGTCTTGGAGAAAAGTCGTTTTCGAACTACAGAAATAAACTAATAGTTTGGAGTCAGATGTCCCATGATTCAACACAGCGGCCTGGTGCTCATGAGTCATACACCGTCTGAGTTGGAGGGAGTCCCTGCACTCACAGTGGATTTCTCTACAGTATATTTAAAAAAAAGTGAGTCATGTTTACGTGTCAGCTTATGTCCCTGCTGGATAGTGCTATGTAGATTATAACCCAACACATGTAAAATGCAATATAGAACATTAATATTAAATATGTTTTCCATTTTGGCTCTTGTTTCATTTGATGTATTGGAGTCCCTGCTGTGGGTGGCTTACTGTATATGCTACTTTCTAAACAGAATTCCCCAGGAGTCTGAGGGTTGCTGAGAGAACAAACATAAAACACATCTGATAACAAACCGGTCTCGCAGTAATTGCGGCACCCTGGCAGTCTTTCACCGCAGTTGTTTTGTCTATATTAGGCAAGAGAAGCGGCGGGACAATTTGATGAAAGCTTCCAGGTTTGGCTCGCTGCTAACTGACCAAGCCCTCTCCAGATGTCTGAGTGGAAAGCTCAGGCTTTTCCTAACACGTCTCAGATGAGTCAGCCCAACACTGGAAACATTTCCCATGATGCACACTGCTTTTCCAGTGCGAGCAGCCTTTTGTTACCGCATTGGCCACATTGGTTTGATTCCACTGATCAGAGCATGTGAGCTACATGCGATGCAGAGCGTTCAACAAAGCAAGCATTGTTCCTCAATCTGATTTAGGCATTAGTTTATATCATATGATGATGTGCGATAACAAAATCTAGTGATAATACCAGGATAACACTCATGATAAACAGGAAGAGGAGATCTTGAAAGATGATCTTAAGGGGTCAATTAATTCCATAACAGCCCTTTAGGGTGAGAAGACGTTTTGTTTTTTCCTTTTAATTTACTTAAAATGGATAAGAGAAACAATGATAGCCAGAATAGCACATTTCTCTCTTTTCATACAGAAAATGATAAACCAGATTCTCCCAAAAAAAAATGTAAAAAGAAAAAACCCATAGAGGACATTCATATCGAGACATCTGGTCATGCATAATTCCTGCTTATTGAAAACTTGGCAGTTTTGTGATGATGAGAATTTTCTCTAGAGTTTTCATTTTGGGCACTAAACTCCCCAACAGCTCTTATCGAAAATAAACACGCACAGTTTAGTTGCTGCAGTGTGTGAAGAATTTAAACCCGTCTTACTCGGGGTCAGACTCACGTTCCTTCAGATCTCTGCCCCATTGTCGTCCTACAGGTATCCTTAGATGGTCTTGTCTTCTATCTTCTGTACCACTGTCTGTTTGTTTTATTATTATTTTAACATGTTTACTGTTATTATGTTCAGTAATTGACATTAATCTCATCTAATCCATATCCTGTTGCCTGCTACAAAGAGCCACTATCCTCAAAAACATCATGAGCCAAATCTAATAAACTTTCCAGATTTCCGAGTATGTCAAGCTTTTGGCCAAAGGCACATCATTTTCAGGACTTTTCGTTCCAATAACTTTTTCTTTGTCCACTGTTGGATTCAAAGTTCAGCTGTACTTTAGATCAAGTGCTTTTTAACAAATGTTAACAGGCTATAACACGCTAAACTATACTGATGAAGATTGCTAGATCATTCTTGCTACAAATATGCATGGTACTGTTGGAACATAAAAATGGTAAGCAAATATCATAGTGAGAAGTATTACAAGCATAAATATTTCTATAACATGTCCACTCTTTGTAAAGTCTGCTAAATATATCTGTAACATTTTTATATTCTATTAAATGGATCCAACACAAAAAAACATTAATAAAACCTGGCTTGCCCATGACCTGTTATTGTAAAACTCAAAGTATTAATACATGTGGAGAGAGTCATTTATGTCAGAATGCCACTTTCCAAGACATTTAAAATTTTTATTTTTACATTGCAGTCCTCTTATGTAAATGTTGACTATTTTCCTGTATTTCCATGCAATTCTAACCCCATGCTTCTGCTGCTGTATAATACCGTGTCCTTAAAATTACCTATGATTGCACGGCGACAAGGCAATCACAGTTTAACAACAACATTTGAAATCCCCAAATTGCCGTAACAGACCTGAAACTTCAGTGTATCATTCGTCACTAAATTGCTGTGAAACCCCCTTTCACTCACTTATCTGATTGACGTGCAAAGGGTTAAAACAACATGGGAGCACACCATGAGATGGCCTTTGACCCTCCACCTAAGCAGAGAATCTGGAGCTGTGTTTATGTACAGAAACTCTTTTGTGTACACACCCAGGGCTAAATGAGGTCTGTGTGTGGGCCGTCTGCCCGCCCTAAGCAGATCAGGGCCCTAAAATATAATCCGTGCAGCCTGCCGCTGACAGCCAGCAACCTCAAAGAGAGCAATGTGGGAGAGATCATCTGCCAGGGGACTATTGAGTCCTCAAGGAGAGGGACAAGTCATGTCTTTTTGACTGTTCTTGCATCCCAATGAGAAGAAACTGTGCTATTATGTGCTTTTGAAGTCAATCAATCCTCAGTCAATTTGAAAGCAACGCCAATCACACATTCAGAAGGAAGGCAGAGTTTCTCTCTTATTTCAAAGGTTTTTTGCTTCTGGCACATCTGTAAAATGTGAAGAAAAACTGGATAGCTTCATCAAATAAATCTTCTGCTTTAAACGATTCTTGTGATTTAATACGAATACTTACTTGTGTAGTTTACAACATTGGACTCTTCTAGTTAACTGTTAAGATCTGGGTGGCTTGAAAAAACGTGAAGAGTCAGATGATCGAACTGGCTTTAAAGAAACCCGTGGGCAGAGCCAGATTAACAATGTATGGGGCCTTGGGCTGAAGATGTGCTGATGGGACCCAACCTGATGCACCAGAAGGTTTAGTAAATATAACTATTAAACAAGTTGTTGTTGGAAATTGGCTGGCACTTTCAAACAATACTTGGCAGATGATTTGATGAACCATTTGTCTATTACCCCCAGTTGGAAGATCAAAACAAAATCAAGAAAAGCTGTCAGTTTCATACTTTTCTCTTTTCTCTAAGAATGTCTCCAGTTTGGATTTGACTGATGCTATTGCAGCATCCACGCTAAACTCTCTAACGGCCTGCTGTCGTTTTTCTGATCAGTCGTCTCACACGAAACCAAAACCTAGCTCTTGACAGGACGTGGATTGATCTGAACAATGTTGGTTTGGACACAAATGCATTACTTGAAGACAAATGGATTTGTTGTTTGATCTCATAATACAGCTAGAATCCAGATGCCATGCTAAGTAACTTTTGGTGTTGAATTTCTGCACATTCCTCTTTTACTCTGTATGGACTCATTTGTATTCATAATTACGTTATGGGGATTTAATCAAGCAAACAAGTTGTGTTATTCTAGCTGAAATACAAACCTAAATACTAATGGCATTAAAACCATTTTTTGTAACTATTTGGTCCACTTTAAAAAGTCCTCTGAGGATACATAATATAAAAGTTATTGTATTGTGGTTTCAGGGTGCATGCATTACTAACAAACGATCACATTACCACAAAGTAATAACCACACAGTGAACCTGGATCCTTTGGGAATCCTGGGAGTCTGAAGACCCCGGGCATGCCTGGTTGGTCATAGCCTTGCCCTAAGGTTAGCCAAACTCATTAAGTAGAGAAAGATGATTAGTAATATTAAAAACCATTCTCTTGTAAACAGCCACCAAAGACTGATTTAGAAGTTTAACGTTGATCAACCATATCACTTTTTATGGCGTGTTTTGATCTTTCCGTAGGTATTGCTCTGTGTTTCAAATCTCCGCTGTTACTGTTGTGAATACGTTATAATAACATGACGAACACGACCCAAATCAACATTAACCAGAATGATCCTTTAACTAGCTGTAGTTTACATGTGTGATTAAATGGTCATGAAGGCAGTCTTTAGCATTTTAAATGTAGCTGGCATGCTTACCTTAACACAGCAGCTCGCTGTGAAAGGGCAGCTATGGCATAATGTCTTGTTCAAGGACACCTCAACGGGAGTTATTGCTGTTACAAGAGTCAAACCTCTCGCATTTCCATTATTGGAACGCCGATGTAATCACCGGGCAGACATGCTGCCCACCCTGTTGCTGCAGGACAGATATAAAAAAATCTACCTGTAACAAGATGAAGTTATAGAGAGGAAAGGAGCGGGGTGAGGCAGGTTGCTCATACAGCTAAGTTTAGATTCTCACAATGATGTTTGCCGGGGGCCAGATTCCCCCAAAAACAGTTAATAAACCATGACTCACTGAAACTTTCTCTCTGAAAGTGGCAGGATAGAGACCAGGCAGCCAGAAGTAAGGGAGGTTATATCATATTAGAAGTGTTATCAATATTGATTGTCTTCCTTGCTCAGAGAAGTTGTAAGAGTCTTATTTTCATGATGCCAACAGGAGGAGACTCTCAATGAGCAAGATGTCTTACTGACTACAAGAATGACTACATTGCACGTTTTAAAAGAAATGAAGTTGTTTTAAAGCTGAGCAATCAAAGTGTATGATCTTTCAAAAAACCACTAAAGAGTTTGTTACAGTTTACTAATACCATCATACAGATGTTCTTCTTCTTGCTCCTTTTTGACCATGAAAGGTATATGACATTCAATCAGTTGATTAGATTCATTTTTTGTGTAAAGGTCTGTGTTGGAGGTTCTTGCACCTAAGTGATTTAATTTAATATCCAAAACTCTCTCCTGAGAAATGTTTCATGACTCTAAAGAGACTACTTTTTGGTAGGATTTTTAGGCACTTTTTTAGGTATTTCCAAAGACAGAAAGCAGTCAAGGTGCCGCGCATTCTGCTCTGCATTTGTATAAACACTCTGATTTTCTTGTTTGGATTTTCTCCAAATGTCCCATTTTTTCTCTGTCCTAACATTGCGTGGTGTTTAAACTAAGAGGTGAGGAGAGGGTCACCAAGTGTGTGTGGGACCCATACTTGCCAACCTTGAGACCTCAGAAATCGGGAGCATTTCAAAACCACTGCGGGGGGGGGGGGGGGGGGGGGGGGGGGATTGCTAGTGGATCGCCGGAGCTGTTTTCGATTAACATTAACATGCTTATTGTAGTTGTAAGTGCAATACCTGTAGCACCATGGAGCATATGTGTGGGCTGGACCTGTATCCAGGAAAGGAGTGAGCAGAGGGTGGAGTTGTCGATTCTTGTTCTGTTTACTGTGACTATCTTCTTCACCCTCTCAGACTTTCAGTTGCGTGCGCTACTAAAGAGACGCGCTACCATGGAAACCAAACAATGGTGTAGCTGTATTAAAGTCCGAGTGGAAACAGTCCAGGGTAAATCTGATTTTGTCAGAAATCGGGAGAAATGCGGGAGAAATATGACCCGGGAGAGGGTTATGAAATAGGGAGTCTCCCGCGAAAATCGGGAGGGTTGGCAAGTATGGTGGGACCAGCACAACCAGCTGAACTCTAATCTCATCAATTTCCCAATGCAAATATTGAATTTATTAATCTTCTGTGCAGACACTTGTAGTCACACCATTTCCCCTGCCAACTCTCAAGGAGCACAAGGAGGCCTTGTGTACAGACATTTCACAAAGCCAAGCCAAATTTCATATTTATTTTTTCTTGTTACCATGGCGACATTATACTCTAGGGGAGATAGCAGGCTCATATGCAGTCTTGGGATGCAAATTCCATCGTTAAGCCTTGCAATTGAAAATGCAAACACATTCAGGATGCAAGACATGTCTAAAACACTCACCAACACACAAAAAACATTAGACAATGTTTGGAGTAGATATTCTTGACTTATTTTACACTTTTTAACAATTTAAAATAAGCCTTTTCAATTAGGTTTGAGATAAATCAGTCAATACCCTTTTAGCATTATCTGGTAGCTTTACACATAATTATTTCTGCCAAAAGTTGGAAGTGTTTTGTTTTCTCTCCATTTCTGTGGTTTGCCTGTCTCTTCATGTGTTGGGTCATATTTGTATTTTTGAGAAAATCCATATTTTATAGATGGATTTCCAGAAAACAAGACAAGGCAAAACAAAAACAACAAACAGGGGGCTTTGTAGAAAGCTTGGTAATGGGGCGAGAAAGAACTCATTAACGTTTCACACTGTTTGACCAACAGAGGGGAGTGGCGGCGGACACGGCTCCCCAAGGAACACAGAACCTTCTAACAGATTTACATAACAACCTCAAACTTTGTGGGGCACACAACAGATAGCAAAACAGGAAAACAACTTCAATTACCATGCCAACCAACAAAAAGCATGTCCTGGAGAGCAATTTATGGTTTGGAAATAACTATCCTGCCAATTCAAACCTGGGGAAAGTGGCAGTTAAATAGCAGCCTTGATGGCAGCTGAAGGGATTCAGAGCTGCAGGCAGTTTTAAAGACTCTGAACAGGAACATGTCATGTCCAATTTCAGATTCAACCGTGATAAAGTGAGCATCACTTGAAGTCCTGTCACATTGCTGCTGAATACAGGAACATTTGGTTCTAATGGCAAAATGTTCCTTTTCAATGATATGATGAAATGGTGTTCACTGAAACATTTGGTAGGCAAAATATGTTCGAATCAATCACAGATGCAATGGTGAATTGAGGGCAATGATCACCAGGAGGTTAAACAAGCAGGTCGGTGAAACATTTAATCTTTTACCTTAGTGTTGTTATATTTCCTCCACTTATTCTATGCTAAGAACTGTATAGTATTGATTTGGTAAGCTCTTGTGTATGCTGTTATTCAGAAGCAGACATAGGCTGTCTGAGAGGAAGGGGTGAAGAAAAAAGCACAGGTTGAATGTGTTGGGGCACTGGCACACAAAATGCTTTCTATAAGCAAACTACTGTATATGGCTGAATCAAGTTTTCTGTACTGGAAGGTCACCTTACAGAGGACTGAATCAACTTCTCCCAACTAGGAGGGCATCAGAAGGTGCTAAATCAAGCTTTCTCCACTGGAAGGGCATCATAGAAAGCACTGATTCAAGTTTTCTCCACTGGAAGGACATCATAGAAAGCACTGATTCAAGCTTTCTTTCTCTACTGGCAGGGGACCCTAGAGTGACAGGATCGTGTTTTCTCCAATGGAGAAGCATCATTGAGATTATTAAATCATGTTTTCTCCACTGTAAGGCCCCCTAAAAAGCACAGAAATACGTTTTCTCCACTGGTAGGGCACCCAAGAAGGCACTGAATAAGTATTATGGCATTATGTATTATGTGGCAAAACATGAAAGTGTGAAAGCATGCAAAAGTGCTAGGTTGCAAGAAAAACGTGTGGAAAAAATGTAATTATAGGTGAAGGCTTACTGTGTTTATGATTTGATTAGAATTACTTGATTCATCACGTGGTGGCAGACTGTAAGAAGAAAGGTGCCAATGACTTGAACACCCAGGCATCTACACATCATGTGACGCATGGCCTGTGACATTTGAAGATGTAAACACAGGGAAAATGAATGAAATGAATCCCCGTGTAAGCCTTCTACAGAGTTGGAGGAAGAGTCCGCCACACAGCTGGTGGCAGGCATTTTGTCGAGCCAAGGGGGGCCAAAATCTAATCAAAGACTTGGTACATCTGGTCAACATTAGCAATTAGTTCTCCATGGTCAGTGGGTCTACTGTTCACACTAAGGCAGCGAGGTTTGTGCCAGCACATAATAAGATGAGGAGAAATTGTACCTGGGGTTTCCAGTTTTATTCTGCTATTTGAAATGGAGGAAAAGTTAATTTTAGAAATGTGGAACCTACATGTACTGCACCATCTCACCAACCTAACTATAATGCTAACTATTGTATGTATATTTGCATAGATATTGTAATATGCAAAAAAGTTTCTGTGAGTCATCAGCAAATGCAATGCGACCACAGCTGACACTGTTTGCACGGGGTACAACAAATTAGAGCGGGGGTGTCGCCGTCACGCAGTCAGTGGGTTTATCTAAAAATGAGCAAACAGAAGGGCAGATGACTTTCAGTGCTCGTGGTGAACAGATCACAGTGCCGACGATGTGAATCCAGCTCTCCAGCTGAGCTTTGATTCTGTGCCACTGAAACAAAGCGATGCTACCCCGTTCAGATCAAGAGACACTTCTGTACTTTAGCTGCCAATAAGACACTCATGGAGAGGTTTGCCTTGGACTTAATTGGAGTGGAATTTGCAGTGTGAGTTTGAAGTTCTGACAGCTGGACGAAGACAATGAGCTCAACAGCTGCTCTAAGTCCAAGGCTGATGCTGCCAATTCGCCATATGTACAATTTTGCGCGGAGGTGAGTTGGTAAAGCTGTTTGATGGCAGTTTAAAACTTCACATCCACATACTGGATTTGCCTCACCCAAACACTAACTGTACTCACATTCGGGAAGATTAAGAAGCAGAATTCCTGCATCAAGTCATACTGAGCAAGGTACATCTGTGGCTGAATTTACTCATGCACTATGTGTCCATTGTATGAGCCTTGGCCTCCCAGCATCCCCCTCTCCAACACGCACACTGCCTCCCTCACTCCCTCACTAGCCCCCTTTCTCGCTCTCACTTTCATCTCCCCTCTCTGGGTGGATAAGGAGCAGCTCTGCCTGCCACTGTGCACTTCCCTCTGAAAGAGCCATTCATTGCTGCCGGCGCAGGGACCTCGGCTCACCTCCTATGCACAGAGGGTTTCAACTTCTCTACCTCCTGGCTTTTGGCAACACGCATTCAACGCAAACATTCTCAAGGTAAAAGCTCTGACACACTCAGAAGGTCAAAGGCTGAAAGGCGGAGAAAAAAACCCCAGCTTTGGATGAAAAACCGACAGACGTTGTCTCAGACCTTGGACCAGGGTTAGGCACACATTTCCTCTGATGTATTGAGTTTCTTCCAAGAAAAAATAATATTTCACTACTGTGCAAAGACTATGAGAGTGGACAGCACTAGATACAAATAAAGAAAACATAATGTAGAGTTTTCTCTAACTTTCTGCTCAACTGGTGCAAGTTATAGTGAAAGTCTCTGAAGTTAATTTTGAGGCATCAGCGTGTCAAGCATTGATTTATGCATTGGGGAAGCGTGCATCTCTCACAGAGGGGGAGAAAGGGAGAAGGGGGGAACAGGACACTGACAGAGTGATTTGCAGTGGCACTTACCTCCTAGAGCGGGGCTGGGGAGGCAGAGCAGCAGGGTCAGAAAGGCACCGACCAGGACCGAATGCATGGCTCTCATATTTTCGTGCTGAAAGTTAAGTCCTCCACTCTCACGTTAAAGACACTCCATTCAGAAGGGGACTGAATGAGTTTCCAGTTTTGGGACCTGCTGCAGGATACTCCTCCATGTCAAGGGGCTGGGCTGGGGAGGGACGATGAGAGAGACGCCCTCTTACAACCCCCCCCTTTCTCTCCAGCACACACACAGACTTCTTTAGATTGAAAAATCCAGAGATGGCAAAAAACTACACACAACCTTTACTCAAGTAGAAGTACAGATACTGGTGATTAAAAATAACCTGGTAAAAGTAGAAGTAACTTCTTTACTCAAGTAAAAGTAAAGAAGTATGGGCTTCGAAATGTACTTAAGTAAAAAGTACCCATAACTACCAGCTGTTTTAAAGAGTACCTGACCTCACTTTATATTAATAGAACAATAATGTCATTGTTAGCTAATGAATGTTTCCATGCTGAACAACGGCAACATGACAACGTTTTCATTGGTCCCTCTTCTTTAGAGAAGACCAGGAAATGATGGATACACGGATCGTGTTCAAATCAATAGGCACGCAATGACTCTACACTGTAAATTGTAATAAATTGACTTTACTTAAAAAAGGTTAGGAAACCGATTGCCTCAACATTTCCAAGTAAAGTTAATCATTAATCTTTAAGTTGTTTCAACTTAAAAGTACTGAGTTCACGCAACTTATATAATTACAGTAAACTTGAGTAGACTCAACTCAAGATCATTCCTTATGATGACTATACAAAGTTGGTTTAGACAACTTAAAGATCTGAGTTATGTTAAATTAGCACAACTCATAATAAAAAGTGAACCTTACATGTCAAAGCAGTTCACTTTACTGGGATAATATCAGGAAACCGATTGCCTCAACATTTTCAAGTAAGCTGAACTTAAAATGTTACGCTGTTGTAACAAACAAGACATTTAAATGGTAATGATAATCACATTTTATTTGTTTTGTTAACAAACATATTTTGAGAGGCTGACTTCTGTGCTTCCATCAGAAAAATGGACACATTGTACACATTTATACAAAAACAATCTGAGTCCCTCTGTTTGTACTGCAACGCGGCCTTTGAAAAAGAATAATAATTACAAAGAAAAATCACTTTTCCAAAAGAGAAAAGGTCCCAGTGGGAGGTGCTCTGACTCACTGCATCAGGGCATTTTTGAGTGAATAGGCGCTTTCACACCGCAGTACTTTTCCCACAAAGGTTCATCAGAACTTAGTTCATGAGAACTCTTTAGTTCTCATGACCGCGTTCACACCGGAATAAGTCCCTGGGGGAGGATTAGGCAAATTAAGCCGCTGCTGGAACTCCCAGCAGCTTCTTCTGAAGCCTTCCGAGTAAATCGCCAGAACGCCGACACCTCCTCATCTCCACCGCTCCCATGTTTTCTTTTGTGTTGCCATAAGTTAGTCTCTCTGCGTTTGTGCGCTGGGCTAATGCTAATGCTAATAATGCTAATGCGAGGATAATAAAATGGCGGTTTCACAAAACCTTTTGGGAGTTTTACGGGGCGTGGTTTGCATTCTGCCCAGCCAATCAGAAATAGGAACCTTTTTCTCCCACGAAAGTCCCTGCTCTCTAGCAGGGACGGAAAAGGGGGTAAAAAAGGTTCTGATGAACTAATTTTAGTTCCGGATTATTTTGGTGTGAACGCGACATTTCGGAACTATATCGGAACTAAAGTGGGAAAAGTACTGCGGTGTGAAAGCGCCTCTTCTCTGCCCAATTCACGGTAGTTGGTAGTTGGTAGTTGGTTTGAGCGGTTGTGATTTAGTGAGCTGGTATTTTTTCGGTAATTTTACATTGCATTTCACAATTTTTAATCATGGTGAGCTATTGTGTTTGTGCAGGTTGCACAAACTCCAGCCTGTCAGGACATCGAGTCCACAGTTTCCCAACAGGAAAAGGACCGGAGCTAGATTTCGTTCCTGGGTGCGTTGTGCGAGGTGCATCCACCCCCCTGCAGCACATACTCTCTCCAGAGGGCTGGCATTTCCCACACAAGCACCTATCAAACAAAACGTTCATCAGGAAACCGTATTACATCTCTCTTCCCCCTTTCGCTGCTCTCTCTCTCTCCCCCCTTCGCTCCTCTCTCTCTCCGCTCCGGTACAGAGCACCGTAAGACGTAGTGTGGACTTGCATTAGGTAACGCGAGATACGGCTGATTCTTGCGCATTAGTTTCTGTTGTGGATCAGTATCAACAGTCCTGCCAGTAACGTTACTATATTATCAATACTACTTTAGTTATAGCCTGATATATGATAGCTAACTTTACAATGTTGTGATGTGTCCGACGTTAGCTAACATTAAGTTAATGTTAGCTAACGCCGGTCACATCAGTTAATCAGTTAATGATTAACTGTAGCTAATGCCGGTCACTCACCAAGACAGCTGCCCAGTTCCCCACTGGTTCTCCTCACACCACAGCTCCATTTCTCTCCAATGGCCATTATTTCTTCTAATCCTTGGCTGCTCCTGGTCTCTTGGACGCCTAGCAGGCTCATAATTATAAGGTTGTGCTCCGTCATGCATACGAATATACATTTTCAACCTTTTCTGTGTCAAAACTAGCATTGTGATCCATGTTTATTAATACGTTAGACCGGATGCTCTCCCTGATGTGACGTCACACGAGGGTGGTCTTTTTTTTATGCGGAAGTAAAAATGTCTTACAAAACCTACGCCAGATGTCACTGTAGTGACATCACACATACAAACACATTCGCATATATCTGTTTTACCCCTTGAATCCAACAAGCAACACCGCCTTTCTCTCAGTCTGACTACTTCTGGAATAGAAGATCTCGGCTTCTTTCGTCTCATTCAGTAATTGGAGTGGCCTTTTGAGACTACCACTGCCTTCTGCAAGGATAAACCTTTTACTTTTAATTAAAGACTAATCAGCTTGCCCGACTCTCTTGGCACTTTATCTTCCAAGCCTTTCCCTTGATCAATGTCTTATTCTTTATGTTTTTGTTCAACAAACCTGCTACAGAAGTTAATTAAGCTCACACTTTAGCGTGGAGAGGCGGTTTGTGTTGCATTTGCGTTCACTATCTCCGCTTTATTGATAGGGCAGCGACAAAAGAGCTAAAGTTATCTGAGGCACTCACAGAGTCTGTCGCTGGCTGTTCTCCACTTGGCTTTTACTTCATTTCTTTTTCGTAATGAACATGCTCACACTTCTCCCTAGGATTTGTATTTTCTGGTTGGATGCTAAGATTAAACATCAAGTTTACTCTCACAGCTTGAACGTTCAATTTCACCTGTCTCACAGTTAGCTAGTTGGCAAATTATTTATCGTTTTTGCAGACGGCTGAATACAATTAGAATTTCCTAAACACTTCCTTTCAGGTGTGGAATAACGCTGCAGCAGTATTTCACTGTTGAGCGCAGCCCATGCAGTGCAATTAGTTTTCTTTTCAACTGAACAGACAATTCCTCAGAAATTGCCTTCAAATTAGCTGAACATCAAATATGATAAACCCTTCCAAAGCAGGAGAATGAGACAACACAAGTGGATAATTTTCATCTCAGAAACTTGCACATGCATAAAAAATATCAAGTTTCATACTTTTTCTCAATCGGGAGAGAACATGATATCCACACAGGAATATGTCTTTCATCTGACTCCTCTGATCTGTGCAGAAGAGAACAAGTTCCCCCTCAAACTAAATCTGAATATGTCTTTTTCTTTGAATCAACAGCACCTCCAGTGGCAACAGCCACTAAGGAGGCATGAATGTGTTGAGAAAGAGGGCAGATCATCCCTTTACTCTGCAAAAAGGTTATGAGTGTGTGTGGCTGTAAGGAAACCTGTAAAATAACACATGGCGCCTGTAACACGATCAGGCAGGCAACCTTTTCGGAAACCTCGGCTTCCCTGATTATTTCAGCGTGACACAAGCTACAATTAAAATGCTCCCTGTGAGCTCAAGCCAACCGTTTGCGCCGATGACAAACTCTCGTCTCCCTGGGGAAGCTTAAAGGGCCCCGGAGGGATGTCACCCACTGATATGAGTGGGCTCCTGCCATATGTGAGCACACAGGCTGTCTTATATAATCCACAACACCAGTGGCCCCCTTTAGCGTAAGCACTTCAGCTGATGCAAGTAGATGTGTGTAAACCCCTCTTTATCAAAACAAGATGATGCAATTCACGAGATGTTTTGGGGCTTAATAACGCTTTGAAATGCTTTGATTTAAGGTGTCCTGCGGAGTTCTTTATTGTCAACAACAACAGGGTTTGGTGTATATTCAACTCTTCTCACCTCAATATTAAATGTGTCCTTTAGGCCTTGAACATGTTGAATGCATTTCCCACCTTATAAAACTTGAGACACCTGTTTACATCTTTTCCTACTCTTTCAAAGCGGCATATCTACATTTTACTGTGAACCTGTAACAAGTTACCTCTCTACACATGTTAGGAATGTGCATCTTTCTGGTGGACAATTTGAAGACTCACTAATGGAATCATTACACAAAAACACTTGTGGTAAAAATGAAATTAATACAAAAAATGTTGGATGTTTTTGGCCACTTGGGGGGTCCCAAAACAAGCTGCAACATCTTTCATTTGAGTAGATATTTTGTTTTTGATTTTGTTTTGGTCTCCATCATTCCCTGCGGGATACATCTTGATCTTAAACTGCTAAATGCTCAACTGTGTTCAACAAAACCTTCCTGGCACCCAAACAGTTGACATTCAGCGAGTTTTTCAGAGCTTTATTGTTGAAAATAGCTTCTCTGTTGTGTCTGGAAACAAAGTTGATGAGCTAAGACTGCAAGCTATAACATGTAAAGTCAATTAGCTAAAAGAGACTAAAATGGTCTGAACAGCTGAATTGTTGGTGGTTATTCTGCATTGACTTAGTCATTTAGGTCATTGTTGCCTCTGCCAAGAAAGTCATGTTTAGCTGTGTTGTTTTGTTTGTCTGTTACTCAGTCTGTCAACAGGATTACGGAAAAAAATGATTTCATGACACATGGTGGGAGGGTGTAGCATTGACAAAAGAGTAACTGTTTAAATATGAAACGGATCTGACTCACGGTGAAGGATACACACGTTATTGTTCACTTTCATCACATGACATCACATGTCCCGTCTCAATGACATCACAGACAACCATGATGGGGTCTGACCTGGAATGCCATATGCTTGCGATGCTAACAGTGCTAAGGGTGCAACAATACTATATGTTTTACACATAGAGGGATGATAAGGCTCTCAGCAGTGTGAATTAAAATCAAACTGGTGTCTTTCAAAATATAATATTTTTTTGTATGAAATTCCCTCATTGTGTCCTCTCCCCAGCACACAGCTTTGAATTAAACAGACAAGTTAATCATGTAAAGTAAGATTCATAGTTCATTTGAATAAATCAGGCTGTCCACTATCTCCTACATCTCATTCCATCCTTCGGGTTGATATATTAGTCCCTCTCTGTAACACAGTGCCATCTCACATCACCTCACAGTTACATCTCAAACGTTCCTGAGTCTGGAGGAAATCTTATCAGATCTCATTTCCCTCCCAAGTTTTTGTTATTTTCACACAGAGCAGTAACTTGTGACATTTTGCTGAAATATCACCTCATGGGCTTGAGCTCAGCTTTCACCACACCGTCTCAAATATCACCTTCTTGTGTTTCTGCAGCCGTCTGGCCAGACCACAGCTATGCCTTCAAACTTCTAGACTTGATTAAACCACAGCAAGTATTTCAATGTTATTTTAAACCTGCTTTTTCGAATGTCACGGATAAGAACTTGAGTCAAATGCCAGTCAGATAATCACAGCAGTCTGTTTTAATCACCATTATTTACTACTTAAAAATAACCCTGTAATAATCAAATCCTTGAACAAAGAGCTTAATGGCATTGGCAGTAGAAGGACAGCGTCATTATAAGAGATTCTTAATTTTGTCCATGAGTTAACATTTTTCAACGCCTTTTCAGCTAATGGAAGCCCACTCACTTTTTGTCTCTTTTGTACAGCTCACTTATGACTACATTTATAATGTTAATCCATGACTCCTTATTCATTTTCTTTACTTTCCATGCCAACTTTATTTGGGGAAAAAAACTGACACCACCTGCATAATATCAGCGCTTCCCATGCGATTTGTGCCCGAAGCATGGTTGCTGGACAAGATTTTATGAGTGGAAACGTTTTTTTGTGGAGGTTGCAGGTTGCAGCCTCTGTCATTTAATAGCAAAGGTAAACACTTTGATGAGAAGCTGTGAAAGAAAGCAGCACACCGAGAGGCAAGGTTCAGGGTGACATTCTCCACAGGGGCAGAAGGTTATACTTTGAAAATGTAATCTGGTATAGTTCAAGGATTTGTGAAGAATAGCCCAAACAGATGAATCAATGAAAGAGAACGTCATCATTCTAAATGAAGGTTTTTATATATATATATAAGTTTGTTACTTTGCAAGTGTTGTCCATTTTGCTGTAAGACCAAACTGTATTGTAATAGAGCATCAAGCCTCCAGGCCTATATTTTTAAAATATTGTTTTTATGTAAGTATTGTAAATAATTGACAACATTTGAAGAACTTTTTGTACACAGATGATTTTATGAAAATTGTTTATGGTTTGATGAAACTAGTTGGTCAAAGTGTTACAAATTGAAAACATTGAAAATGAAATTTTAAGACTTATTTAGAAGATTGTCTTAAAATAACAATTTGCATGGACATATTTGATCACAGATCATTAATCACTATCTGTTTTGATATATGATTAACCCTTTGGGTCATTTATCAAGGGAAATGACCAACAACAAATAATTTCTCTGTTTTGTGTACACTTAAAGGTGGGGTATGTAATTTTGGAGAAACCAGCTCGAGTGCGCTAGAATTTGAAAATACACAACCGGAAAAAATCTGCCCATTCCTTCAGACTTCCTTACAGAGCCCCTCCTCCAACACACACGAACGCGCACATGACCAATGAGGGCACGAGATAAGTTTGTGCACAGATGGAAGGCTGACAGGCAGGTAGGCCATCCAGTTATTTTAGCCGGGCCGGCTCAGATGATTGGTCGTGCTTTTTACAGCGCCACGGCTTCCACAGATGACATTTTTTTATGTATTTATTGTCAAAGCATTTAATATATTCATTGCTATCGGGATGTTAAGAGCATTCCATGGAATATAACAAAAAGTGTTTCTGAAATAAATGACATACCCCACCTTTAATATCCTATATATTTAATATCATTATAATTTATACAAAACTTTACTTTTGTAGACTTTGCCGTCGACTCTTCTACGTTGAGATGGCCATTTTAAAATGTTTTTATATATTTCATACACTACAATGATCAATTGATTTATCAAAAAAAATATCTGCGGATTAACTAATGATGAAAACAATTGTAAATTACAAATTGTGCACCATAGTAAATCTCAATCAAATTCTGCATTTCAATATATTCTAGACTATCTTTCTACTCTGTGACCTGATGCATGGCAGAGATTGAATGAATGTTAAGTGTTTTAGTCCAGGAGCGAGTCCTTGAGTCCAGAGAAGAAGGTGTCACCAACATATTAAGATAAGATTAGCATTGTAGCGTCTGTATATTCTGCACGAGGGCTCACTGCCAAATAGCTGAACATGTCCTACACTGTGGACGATACCAGGCTTACATGGATAGATTTAGGTGGAATATCAATCCAATTAAATCTATTTTAAGCTGTGAGAACCCAAGTCTGCCTCGTACTGAAAGGTAGGGGTGTTACAGGGTGATTAACACCGTCACAAATGTGTTGATTGAACTCCACAAAATGAATTATTGGGATTAATTATTATCAAATTTTAATAAATGAAAGATCCAGACTGCATGTAATGTACCAAAAGTTATTTTCTATGCTGTCTGAGAGTACCTGATAAAGTCAGTTTCCTCACAGGACACTTCAACTTTCAGACCACTCCCAACGACCAACAGCCAGCATTTGCTGATAATATAAAAGCATGGTAAATATAATTTTCCAGGGTCTTATTTTGTGCAGCTAAATCAGCAGATGCTAGTTGTCAGAGTAACTTTCTTTCTGCCATAAGCCTATTACAGTCCTTTTTTGACGATTCATCTTCGATGTCAACTTAATTTGCCTTTTCTCACCTCAGCTAATGCATGAAACTGGAAAGGTAGTTGACTAATTCCAGGTGTATACAGATTCAATTCTGTGTCTCCAATATTTATTAATAAAGCTAATAACTGTGTCACATTCAGTTATTTTGAAGTACGGTCCCTAATCACTTATTTAGATGTGTTTTCTCAAGGAGAGTAACATATTAAGTTTGCAAATCAAATAGCTCCTGAGCCATGTCAGTTGATAATGAATGGTTTTAGCCTAATCTGTGTTTTTTGGCTGCATAATTTCAGGGTCTTAAATATCTATTAACATGTGGTTTTCACAGACACACCTTTTCCTGGCTAAATCCTAACCACATCCAATTTGTTTATCTTTTCCCTGTCAGCTTTGTGACTTGTGAATCTCTCTCTCTAATACCCGGGGCGAATTGTCTGCAAATAAATGGGGATCCCGGTATTAAATGATGCTTGAGGAGAAAAGTAAACACAGAAAAACAATACAAAGGTGCACAAAATATAAATATGAACCTGAAAATGAGCATAATCCTTCTTCTATAATGAAAACACAGGCGGAAATGTCAAAGATAACACATAAAACATCTGACAGACGACAGAAAGCATTTTATTTTTCCTTTTTCAGTGAAACAATGGCCTCCCAGCTATCTATTCTATGCCACAATTTGAATTTATACCAAATATGTGATCATTTCAAGGTTAAATTCTAACATATGCTGTCTTTGGTACAAAAACTTTTCCAATTTCAGTTCTTGACACTCCCAGAGCTGTGAGGCAGAACATCACAGCAGATCTGAATTTCCCCTTCATCAAAGCCCACAGATCATCAGTGTGACAGAGTGGGACAGAAATCTTTCTAACAATCAATTGTGTGCCAGTCGGCATGTACACAAAACTAAATTCTGAATTTCATGCGCCGTTTCACTTGATAAAGAGAGGAATGTCGCCGCTCCAGCTTCTGTCATATGAACTCGCTAAATGGAAGGAAGGATGGGAGGGTGCCAGAGTGGCGTTGTTCTTTTAACACTGAGCCCCCTGCTGTGTTTGAACATCACAGTGATTTAAGGCAGCAAATATGCAGCATGCAGTACACAGAGCATATGAAGTCGCTAATTTTCTTTGGAGGGGAGTCAGGGGATGATTGAAACATTCCGAAAACAACAGTCAGAGCGCAAGAGACTGTGAGACTGCTTTAGTTTGAAGTCAAAGAAAGCATCCTTTGATTTTGCTCCTGAAATCAATAAGCAATGTTCTGCAGAATATTCCTGGAAAAGCACAAACAAGAAAGGACTGTCCAAGAAACCTTTGCAAACTACACTGGTAGTAGGATACTGGAAATAATTTAATCATCTGTCTCATATTGTTTTTGTATTGCAAGGTTTTTATCATACTTTTGTGTCTATACAAGATACACCGCCCTTCACACTGGTAAAGAAAATCGATTTTGTCCAGAAAAAACATAATCTAACCTTAATATGAACTGGCAGTTCTACAGATGTTTTAAAATATATATTTATCTTCTGTCTGGTGGAATCTATGATCATGAAGTCAGATGATTAACACTTCACTGCTCTCAGCAAGACATCTTTTCAGATGCAAGTGGACATGTTTGTCCTCCAATATATCCTCACTGTTATCTTTTCAACCTTGAGAAACATATGTCTTGCATTTTATTAGCTCCTGAATTAGAAATCTATGTTTGTACATCAGTGTGAGGCGATGCGGTAGTTTGAATGCCAAGATGTGGGCGGAGAGACAGTCGAGGTCTGAGCAAAGCCTCGGTCACATCACGAGCAGATAAAATACTTTGATTCGAGATATGATACTCAAAAATAAACTATTGACAGATGGTGTTTTATTCAAATATTACAAATAACCCAACTATCAAAGTATAAGAAAAACATGTGTTAATAGAAGAGGCTACAGGTCAAGGGGATGTGTTTTCATTTTGTTCTTTGATACTGTTCTAATAATATTATTACACCTCTATTACTAATCCTTGTCATTTCTTCAGCTTGTCCAGGCTCTCTTGTCAAAAGCAGAAATGCGCTTCATTGTGATCATAGGAGACTAAAACGACTTAATTAACTCCTATTCTGAAAACCTTGATTGAGGATGCCATGCGGAGACCCAGAATCCTTCATATTTCAAACATTTTAAATATACCTTCTGCGAGCTGAAAAAAAGTATTTGACTGTGTTTGATTATTAAAACAGCTCAGTTTCAAGCCTCTCAACGATTCTGTTCTTGTATTGTTTTCTGAGGGGTGTTGGCACACATCCAAAGCACCTCCTATCTATGCTTTGTAAAAAAGGACTGAGGATTTATACCTTGTAGAGTCAAAGGAAATAAAAGTTTCATCCCGCACTGTCTGGAAGTTAAAGCTGCACAAAACAGACTGGATGTGTTGCAGGGATACAGAAAATACCCTCAATCTATTGAATGGCTTGATACACAAAAAGAAGGTAACTGAATTCCCTTGCAATTCCATAAAAAAAGACATAATCAGATTACTGTTACGTTACAAACAAATGGGGATTACAAGCAGGAGAACAGCGTTAATATACATTTGAAGATCGATTTAATTTAGGTATCATAGGTACTTTGTGGGTGACTGTGAGGTGGTGCGGTTGTCTTTGAATCAGAAGGTTTTGGGTTCAATCCCAGCCCCTGCAGTCTTCTTTTTGTCAATGTAACACCAATTGTCTCGGGAATGTGTGTGAATGTGTGTGAATGTGTGTGAATGTGTGTGAATGTTAGCTTCCTTGAGCAGGTGGCACCTAGCATGGAGTCCCTGCCTCTGAGTGTGTGAGAATGGGTAAATGCTGAATGTAAAAGTGCTTTGAGGAGTCGTTCAAAGACTGGCTAAAGCAATAACTACATTATATTTACTGCCTGAATTTTCTTTTTTGTTTTCAATCAGGCTACTTTCATTCTTCTTTATATTGACTATTTTGTTTTAAGAGCAGTAACTGGACAGCTAATTTATTAAACAAAAATGCTGTGTTTGCTCCGAAATCCTGTATTAAACAAAAACAGCATTCGTAAAACACACGTGTGATTCTAAATATCTTGGTTTCTTCTTTTTTAATGTTACGTTGTTCTGTTGTCTTACATTATAAACTTTAGCAAACAAATGTTATTGTCATTTATTTTCTCTGCATTTTTTACAGGCAACTAGTAATTGTAATAGAATACATTTAGTTCTAATCACCCTCCCAACCCTTGTCTACTGGACAGTATTAGCATCTAATTAGTGGCTATTGTTCTGAGAGTGCTGAGTACTAATAAGCACAGCTCTGAGGTACAGATGTGCAGCCGCGGCACCATGGGGAGTCTAGCAGAGCTCTAAGGTCAAGAGAGCACTTAGCACTGCCCTCTGGTGGAGGATCAAATGAGCGTTGATCACCACCCATGAGGCCTCTTTGCCTACACTCACTTGAAAGTGTAATCACACTCATTGTAATAAATGTGTTGTTGGAACTTTTAGCTATGAAAGAATCTGATGACTAACCAGAGTCTGCTCCATGGATGGAACATTCCTTTTAAATGCTTCCGGTTCACAGAGTAATTACTTTAGATTTTGTTGAGTACCACTCGTGGAATGAGTCAGCCATGTTAATAAACACTGTGGCGAATAAACAGTCATTTCCGCTGTTGCACATAGTCAAACTGAGATGGTCAAAACATGCAGGGTCAAAGGCAGGGTCCCTGGGAACAACACAGTGCAGGATACTTGTAAAATGAATTGATGTGAGCGTAATGTCCTCAGTCAACTGCGGTCAAAGGTTGTCATCACTCAATGGGCATCTGAATGAATCAGAGCAGAGGATCTTGTCACACATGAGCAGTGCGACTGATGTGTATGGAAATATGTGGATCCGTGCTTAATTAAACATTTTTATCTGATGTTGATTTCTCGCTATTTGCAAAGGGCAGCAAGCAGATCCTTAAAATCCTGTTCTTTTATTAGTACAACTATAATCACAGCTGATAATTCCAGTGACGTTTCATTTCAGCAGTGGATTGTATTAACACAAAAGCAATCGCGCTTCTAAAGCTTTCCCGTTTTTCAAAAGCTGCCTTTCTTACTTTATGAGCTGTGTGAAACTACGTGGCAGTCCCTCAGCGTTTCAACAATATCCTTCCAGAGTGTAAGAAGAGGCTCTGGTAAGTACCTCCGAAAGATTATGCAATGTGCA
This sequence comes from Trematomus bernacchii, assembly GCF_902827165.1. Taxonomy (NCBI): domain Eukaryota; kingdom Metazoa; phylum Chordata; class Actinopteri; order Perciformes; family Nototheniidae; genus Trematomus; species Trematomus bernacchii. Next base: position 3,905,271 of record NW_022987778.1, read on the forward strand.
GCATGAATGGTCTCTAAATCACGGTTTCAGAATGAACAAGATGGCCTCCCGCGGGCTTCTATCGGACCCTGATGACTTGAATGATATTGACGGTGAAGTTTGAAAGGCGGTTTTGTTCACACAAATGGTCCACTGTGCAAAGACTTCCATCCAGATACACATCAGCGTGCCACAGAAACACTTAGAAATGTTGACTGGACATAACAATATCCTTTTTTTCTTGTTTCTTTCACTCTCGTAGGATATTGATGTGGAAGATCTAAGAGGCCCAAAACATGGCCTCTCCTCACTTGAACCCAGCAGCAGGGAACATTTTGAAAGAGTGTGCTGTCGTGATGAACTGAAGCACCCGCCTCGGGCAGCCTCTGGCCCAATTTATGCACTGCACTGCACTTGAAGTTCCAAAGTGCATCTAAAAACGTTTGACTTCATTCAACAGGTTATGTTGAACATCTGTTGAGAGGTGAACTGACCCAGAATATACCTTCTTAAAAAATGAGCTCCCACATAAACGGCCCTGACAAATGCAATGTTTAAAATTAATTTATAAGGATGAAAATGTGTCATATGCAAATGCTTTACTAAATACATTTACATCAGTTTTTAGTAAACACTGAAACGATTGATATTTCATTTTTTTTTACTCCCAGCGGCTCAGGAAGAAATCACTACGGATTATCAAAGACCCCCATCACCCCAGCCACAAACTGTTCTTTCTGTTGCCGTCTGGCAGACGTTACCGCAGCATCCTGGCAAGGACAAGAAGATTCGGAGACAGTTTCTTCCCGCGGGCAGTGAGACTGTTAAAAAATTGAACTGTTGAAACAACTTCAAACATTCATCTGCTACTCAGTAGTATGTATCTAATACCTAATATATATATATCATTCCAATAACTTGTATATAGATTCGTACTGCACTATTCCACATCATCACTTTATTTGATTTTATAACTATTATTCTTTTTGTATTGCTCTTGCTCTTATTGTTATTATGTTATTATGTTGCATTGTTGGAGAAGCCTGTGACATAAGATTTTCAACTACATAATTACTCTGTAGCTATGTCAGATTGACAATAAAGAACCTTGAACCTTGAACCTTGAATTGCACGAAAGCCCTGAGGAGAAAGGTAAAACTATTTTTTTGAGGGGTCGGACACACACAAAGAACAGAGAGCACTGTTAATCTCAGAACTATAAAATAAAAATCACTTTTGGTTACATCTCACATTTTATTTCTCGCATGTATAGCCCTAATCGTCTTCCGTCACATAGTTTCACCTTTTGGTCAGCTTATGATGACATTACTTTAAAATAGATCTGCTAACTTCATAAGTTAGCAGATCTATTTTAAAGAATTGATTTTACAGAAGAGAAGTACAGATGATTGTGCTTTGAGTCTATTAAACCAACATTATTACTTCCATTCTTTTAACATTCATGTTACTTTCACTCAAACAAATGACTTTCTCCAAATCAAGCTTCTTAAAGCAACCATTGCTCTATACATTTAATTAAATTTAACCGGGTGAGTGTATGTTGAAACGTGTATATATGTGAGTAGGCGTTGTGCGAAATCAACACCCACTCCTTTTTCCCGCCAGCCTTGTAACTCAGCTCTATGAATACACCAATGTTGAGCCAATTTGTTTTATGTGTGTGAGTTATGGTGTTTTGTTATTTTTTTCCCAGCCAACCTTGGCTGTCTCTCTCTCTATCGCTACATCTCTGTCTCTTCATCTCACTCCTTCTCTCCTGCTCTTCCTCCCTTTCTCCTCAGTGCACCAGGGCCATTGTAAAACACTGGCCTCAGTCCCAAGCCCTCAGGAGGCTCAGGGGCTCAGGGTTGACTGATCGCTGGATTTCACCACAGGCTCCAAGAACGGGGATTGTTCAAGAAGCTTTTCCTTCCCACTGAGACCCCTGTGGATTAAGGATTCCTGGCTTCTGTTGCAATAATAAGGCCTCACACACTGGCAAAAGAAAATACTGCAGTAAAGCTGTGCACTGCTTCATTTGTCGATGCTCAGCAGCGCCACATTTTGCCACTTATAGTTTATTTCCTTTTTTATTATAGTTATTTTTTCATTCTAACATTCAGCAGTGTTCTGGTACCTAAGAATGAAATGCTTTGATTGGTCAACAAGGATGTACAATGGTAATTATTAAGTTGTAAAAGTGCCATAATATAGGTGATATTTTCAAAATAATAAGCATTTTAAAAGCAATATTAAATGCCTATTAAACATATTGCTTTAGAAATATCAGGCAAGCTTTCTTATTTTAGTTCTTAGCTTTATAGGGAACAAAAACATAAAGAAATGAAAAAAACATGTAGTCTTTTTATTTAAGTGAAAATCTTTCAGTAAGTACATTAGACTGTAAAGGTTGTAGCTAAGACTCCCGCCCACATACAGACACCAGTGCACATAGTAACACATGGATGGCTGTATACATCACATACTGTAGGCCAACACTAGCTTTGCAGAAGCTCAACTGCTCCATATGTTTCCCACGTCCATCTTTTCAAACACTTTATTACTCACTTAGCACTCTCAGCTAAGTGCCAATGGGTTTAATCATAAAGCAAAAGTGAGCCAAATATAATAACATAAAAGAAACTTGACTTACTGTAATGTGTTGCACAGCTCTACTGAGAAGAGAGTAGTAAGTAAAACAAATTAAGAATTAGACTGTTGTAGTCAAACGTTTAGCTAATATTTGTTATGACTGATAGGTATACTAACTAGGTCTACATAATATTCACAAACTCTTTAAGGCCTCGTCAGTTCGATAAGTCATGAATACACAATCTGAAATAACATTGTATTGTATAATATATTTATCTTAACTAACCCTAACCCTAACCCTAGTTGCATAATTTAAGTATCAAATGCCCAATGACATTCTTTTCAAAAACATTTATAAGTAGTTTTGATGCCTAAACACTACCTTGTAACATAAAAGTTGTTTCCTTGAAACACGGAAGTGTATTTTGCAAAAGACGATGTATTCATGTAATGAAAAAACGTACTCTATACAAGAAAGTAGCTCATACTGTAGGACCTCCATCAACAAATGATAGATAAGTATCCATTAAATAAGGAAAACTATAAATAACTGAATTGGCTGTGTGCAAACATTTCTGTCAACAGAAAGAAAAAGAGAAACTTCCAAAGAAAGAGAAATGGAGCCAAACTGATTTGCAGCCTCTAATTGTATAAACAGACTAATGTGAGGACAATAGTGTATCTTCATCAGTGTCGAAATAGACCGTCACATGATGCCTAATATGCCTTCATAGTCTGCCAAAGTAAATAAATCCACTTTACAACCCCCCCCTTCCCTCCCTGATTATGGCAAGCATCAGTGGTCTTATGGAGCCTCTGTCACAATATGTAGACTTCTTGGTGACTTCAATGAAGGTCTAGAAATCAATCAGTGTGCTTGAGACCCTCTTACTCCTTTGAAGTTATTGTCCTTTAAGAATAATGTTGGATTCTAGTAGAAAATAAGAAATAAATATATTACACTCATGAAGAGGAGAAGCAACAAAGATGGCCGGATTGGGAAGAAGCCACTTTCAGCTGCCTCCACACGGTGGGCTCCTTATGTGATGTTGATTGGCTCAGGTACAGTAGCAGCTCTTATTGCTAATGACATAGTCATGCTGCTACCATTGGGCTGCAGCTCCAGATGGCTCTCTGCAGTGTTTTTGAGGCCACAGCGTTCTTCATGCAAATTATTGGCAAAGGCAGATCAACGTTTGCTCTTTATGGAAGTTAGATTTCATTAAGCCCATTGATTACATTATTGTCGAGTGCCTCAAACAGCCATGGCCTCATCGTCATCATGCTGTCCTTTTAGCCCTACAATACATCTGAAGAAACCGCTTGAAACGCCTCGATTTGATCCATTGTTTACTTCCATAACATACTGACATCATTATGGAACTATCGCAGTCCTATTGGCCAGCGCTCCAACACATTGTATGTGAACAATTACGACAGAGCCGGCCAGTATGAGAAAAAAAAGAGATTTTGAACATTAAAGCATGTAAACATGTCACAGTGGAAGCACAAAATACATATATGAACCTGGAAATTTGACCTTTATAGAGAGATTTAGCACAAAAAAACCACTTCTGGGGTCATTTGGGTGGATTTGACCTATCTCTGGCCCCCCTTGGTCGATTTTGATGATTGACATCTCTTTTTAACCGCTAGAGCCAATGGAATCGAGGGGAAGTTCCACACACACACACACACACACACACGTTACCAAATAAGGAGTGAGAGTGATGCGTAGCCAAAAGCGGAAGCTGCGATACACTCTGGTGGCTACCATTAGCAGCTAATATTTATTCTCCGATTTTTACATAAAAATTGAATTATGGATTATCAATACTTTTTTAAAAGTGACAGACACATTGGATTAACCTATGGATTAACCCTCAGCAGCGTTTTTTCTCATTTTAATGCCATTGAACACGACTTTTGATCAGAATAACAGCTAAGGTGAGACGATCTCCCGTGTTTGCTCTGTAATGCTACGTGTTGTGATGTCTGTGTTTGCTTCCCCTGTCATGAGTTCTGAACGCTCAGTGATGATACTCATACCTATATAATCTGTGGAATCTCAGTTTTAATCGGATATCTTGTATGTGCAGTTACGATAAGTAATAAGGGTATCTTTACCTTGAGTTCTGTGCCAAGTGCGTCAGCATTTTTCCGCTCAGGGGTCATTTAGACGCTTCTTATGAGACTTGTGTTTTGTTTTGGCAAAAATGGTTCGTATTGTCAGTTAGCTGAGTTTCTTCCCGTTAATCTGGTCTGACACATTAATAGGTTTTTAAATATTAAGAAGCCCTGAGACACAGTTTCGTGAAAAAAAAACCCCGCAGCCCCCTCCACCGGGGGCTCTCGGGCTAAACAGGATAAAGTAATGGCAAAGTTGAACTTGAACCCCATTAGTAGCACTACTGACATGACCAGATGCTAAACGCTGTTAGACTCTCAGGAACTGACACACTGGCGGTTAATTAAATGTAGCACATGACGGCTAAATAACGCCGATACTGACCGAGATCTTCCGTGCTGAGGCTTTCACAATGGATTGATCCCTCTGGCCTCCATAGACATGAGCGGTGAATTCTAATGTAAGCTGGTGTGAATATAACGAGACACCGCTTCCATTGCACAATACCAAGGATTACAGAAGCCTACTTTTCTGATCTCCCTAAGGTTGGAAGAAAAGTAATTGCTGGACTTTTGCACTTGATAAAACAGAGCCAGAGACAAATAGACGGCTGCATGGTTTCCCCCTCAAAGTAAAACTAGTCAATAATTCCTCTGTTAATCCGTTCGCCTTGCTTTGAGATCTCTAAAGAAGGACTTGAAAGACAATTAAGAGGAGGTGGAGAAGGAAAGAGGTGGATCGTTATTTCTCTCTGGAGAACGCACAGAAATAAACCGCACCCTGTAGCTTTTCGTGTTATTCTTTTATTCGTGCTGTGATTTATTAGGAATTTAGCTTTCTACTTTATAGACATGTCAAACATCAGACAGTTTGCTGTTTTGAATACCTTTCCAGAAGCTATGACTGTGAAGAACCTTTTTTACTTTCTTAAGACTGCACACATGTATTGATTGCTTAGTATTTCTTTAAGTACCACCATATTGACTAAACTTATTTAAACATCTGTGCAAAGTAAATCTTGTTTGCAGATGGTGATACAAAAGCTGCAGGTGTTAATATCTGGTATGTCTGTGCAGTCATATGTACAACATCATACGCCCAGGCAGCCATTGAAGTCGTTTCCCCACAGGCTAAACATGTCTTAATGCCAGTGGGTGCACTTTAAGAATACAATGAAAAACAATGCTATTAAGGTTTATCACTCATCTAAAGTATATCTGCACCATTCCCACTTCACCTAGATTGTTGCATGGCGTGTCTCGGCACATTAAATTCAAAGTCACATTAGCTCAGAGGATTCTTTTCGGCTTTAAAGGTGATTTCAGCTCCATCGTTGTCAGCCTGAACCCACAATCCATTACTGTACGATAAATGTTGCCGTAGTGAAAAGGACTTTTTTTATTTATTTATTGAGACTGAAGACAAACAGCGAGTCCCTTGACTGGTAGCAAATGATAAAGGTGTGCAGAGGAGGCAGGATGCTCTGTTTTGTGTTGGATTCTACAGTGTTATACATTTCACATATGAAGGACGCAGCTTCAACAGATAAGAAAATACATCCGTCACTACAGAAATAGAGGCAGATGAGGTGAGGCAATACGTACCATATACTCTTTCAAACACCCAGTGTAATAAAGCTTGGAACTACATTTGTAGAATAAAACTCAAAGTGTAGCCTTGGTAGTTTGCAATAACCTAGACACTTTCTTTATCTAGTATTCATCCACAAAAAGGCTTTTGATAAACAAAATGATAACATGTCTAGTAAAAGCGAAGCAGTTTGAGCTTCATCCTGTTAATGAAAAGTGTTTTTATATAAAGCTGCCTTTTTTCCCATTCTTTTTCTATTTTCTTTCTTTATGTATTTATTTATTAATGTTTTTAGTTATTATTATTTTTGATCAAATGTTTTTATTCACACACATTTCGTAAAATACAATGTACAATCACAACACAAATTACAAAAAATACAGAAAAAACAAACAATAACAACAATCAGACAAGAGGACAAAACTAAGGGAAAAAATAAATAAAATAAAAATAATAATATAATAATAATAATCTCCAATCCCAGGACCCCTCAGGACCAATCACTGCAAACAACTATATCAGTTAAGATAGCTAGATCCGTTCCTTCAATTTTTCAGCTGTCGACACCCATAAACCGATATTGGACTCCTTAACTCCAATCACGCGTGCAGTGGACAGTTCCATGTAGACTACGTCAAGAAACGTTAGTAACCAGCATGTCACTGAGAGCTTGTCGGGTTGTTTCCATCTCATAGCAACCAATTTCTTGGCAGCCGTAAGGCCAGCATAGAGAGGTCTTTTCTGGTACCCAAATAGCCGGCAGCTGAGATAAGTCATTCAAAAGAAAAACAGATACAGATACAGGTACAGTCAACGAAAATATGTCGGACAACTTAGAGGAGACCCCGTTCCAAAAGCGAGCAACAGGCGGGCATTCCCAGAACATATGGAGGAATGTACCAGGAGCCCCCAAGTTATTATTATTATTATTATAACAAATATTATTATTATTATCTCCATTAATTATCTTTTTTATTATCCATTAATCCTTCGGCTTTCTTCAAACACTTTTTTCAGCTACATCAGCTCACATATCCAATTATAGCTTCTGATGTGTTAGCTCTGCTTCCTGTTCAGATCTCACATTCCCCAGACCCAACAAGCGCCACGTCCTCCGCGTCAAAAACACACACAAGCATAAAAGAATGAAAGCCAAACCAAAAAAAATGCTCTTTCGAAGTCAACTCATCAAATATCTATGAGTGATACACTGGTGAGAAGCTTTGAGTATAAAGAGAAGACCCGTTTCTACCTGCCTAAGGCTCCTCTGAAGGGGTTGTGCGCTCGGAGAAAGGTTCAGCGCTGACTTTGCCGGTGAGCATTCACATGCAACAAAGGGTGAGCAAACAGCATGCTCACAAATACAAATACAAGGTCGGCTAGTCAGGAGCTGGCATTATAAGAACACAGAGTGGGAACATCATGAATGAGAAGACCGATGCCATGACACTGTCCACACAGCTTTCAGGATAGAGATTACTCATTTAAAAAGCTCTGATTTCCTGTTTTGTAGTGGTGGAAAGTCAGGATATACTTCAGTATTGTACTCAGTTTTGGAAGAAGTACTCAGAACATTACAGTGTTAAAAAACAAGATACAAGTAAAAGATCTGTATTCAAAAGTGTACTCAAGCAAAAGTAAAAAGGTATTAGCGTTACACTTTTCCTATAGTACCAAAAGTTAGGTTCTCATTATGTGGTATCGCCCATTTAAGAATCATACATATTATATTACTGTATTGTAATTATTGATGACCAATCAGAGCAGAGTTAATGTACTTAGTTACAATCCACCACTGAATGTACATAAGTACAATTTGAGGTACAGCTTGCATTAGCTAAGCCTTGATGGCTGTAACACCAAAATGCTGCTTGATCAGTTTTGTTTCAAAGGTGACATGACTGGTCCGCTACAACAAACATGAAGAAGAAACAATGACAGGTCACTTTTAAATAAAAACTACGAACAACAATGTAACAGAAGACAGGTGAAACAAATCATCTTTTAAAGTTAATTTAAGCTCATACTACAGTACTTCACCTTTGCCAGAGTATTTGTTTTTCAATCATATATACATTTACTCAAAAACGAAGGGAATGCTTCCTTCTCCACTGCATGTTTCTGTGACACTGATTCTCACACACACACACACACACACACACACACACACACACACACACACACACACACACACACACACACACACACACACACACACACACACACACACACACACACACACAAATACTCACACACACACCCTGTCACCTTTACCTCCACCTCTGCTGCCCTCATTACAGCCTTGTGATGTGACCCCTCTGCAGAGCATCACCTCTGCCACTGACAGCACCTGCTATCAGCAGATATGACTGTATTCATATAAGAGGTACAAATAAAGAAACATAGAAACAGTAGGTAGCACACTTGTAAAATAAGACGCTATGACAGATAAATCAATAACTGTGGGCCAGGAGTGGATCAATTGTAAATACCAACCCCCATAATGACGTTCTGGCACTTTGAATGAGACGCTGGTATTCAGGGTCAAGGTATCTACGTTTCAATATTGTATGAAAAACAGAGTGATAAACTCTCAGAGATGTTTTAGTGAATTATGTTTGAGGGAGAGAAAATGAGACGCAAAGAGGCCGAGGGAATTAGAGGAGGTATGAAACAGCAGACAGAGTATCTCAGAAGCTCCTGTGTCTGCAACGAACCGCTGTGATATTAGGGGCTGAAACGCTGGTTTGATATTTACAGCTTGTGATATAAAATCCATTTGCTCGGCTCATTAAGGAGGAAATTAATGAGTTGGAAGTGAATATTAAAGGTTAAACATACTGTAGTTTCTTTATGTGTAGTCTAAAATACATGTAATGCAGTGTAGTGAAGAGCTTCAATAGCTTCAATATCTTCAATATTTACCATGTGATTTTATTCATGTAATGTTAAACGTCCCTATTATGCTTTTCGCGGGTTTCCCTTTCTTGTAGTGTTTTATATAGGTTTTTGTGCATGTTAATGGTCTGCAAAAACTAACATCCAGAGGGAGGAGGGAACACCTCAATTGGACTCCTTTGTGTACTTCTGTAAGGGACATCAGTAACACTGGTGCTTCCATTGGCTAGCGCTGCAACACATTGTACGTGATAGGTTAAGGGGCGGGACATCTCTAAGCGGTTGACCAATCACAACAGAGCCGGCCAGCTAACCAATCTGAGCAGACTGGGCTCTGGTTTCAGACAGAGGGTGAAAAGGGAAAAATAAAAAACCTTTTGAACGTTAAAGCATGGAAATATATCACAGTAGAGGCACAAAATACAAATATGGACATGACAATGATCATAACATCTCCTCTTTAATGAAAATAATAATGTATATAAATTCACATGATACATCACAGAACAGATATTTGACATGAAACATGGACCTTTTTTTTTAGAACATCAAAAAGACACCTCTTCTGAAAGACTTCTTTTATCCTGAGACAGTTTGCAACACATCCACACAACTGTTTGCTGAAAAGACATGGTCCAGGTTACAAGCACAAGGACATTTAATTAAACTGCATCAAAAACTGTGATTGATGTGCACATTTGTGTATTCTCACTCAGAGGAGAAAAATGCAATTAAACATCTAAGGCAAGTGTATTATCAAAGGACAAAAATGAATGAAAAATGATTACTTCATAAAATATTTTGAATAAATATAGAGTGAAAAGATACTCTCTTCCAAATAAAAAATGTTACCCTTTACTTGATTGCATATTTCAGAGCTGATGGCATCTGGTTTGATCAACTGTCACACAAAACAGTAAATGGGGCAGCTTTAGCCAACATTGCAAGTTTCCAGCTGTTGTCCCCGGCCAGATGATAATGGACACCCTTAAAATCACAATACATCAACAGCATTAGTTATAAAAGAAGGATGAAAGACAAGTAGATATACTGTACAGGCGAAAGGATAAAAGAGAACAATAAACCACACACGTTACTACTGTACATACAGTACATGTCACATATAGCACGTGTACTACTTGTGTGTGTTAAAAGTAACTGCACACACATGATATCCCCCCAACAAATCACACAATAAGCAAGGACTGCAGACCCTCAGCCCCCCTTCTGTCTAACGCAGTACTGTCGGAAAAAATATGTTGAAGCTTTCAGATCTCCACAGCTGTCTGTTCTGCTTCAGGAGGAAGAGGAGAGAGTAAAGACAGTCCATATACCCCCTCAGGGCACATATGGCCGGTGGAGTTCAATAGACGTAACTCTAATTGGTCTTACTTCCTCATACATTCAATATGACACAAAGAAATGTGATCCGGCCATGTTCTAAAGGGGGAGCTGTTGCTTAAAGCTCAACACACCTGTGATGAGCGGCTCACCAGGCAGCAGTAGAGCAGTGTTACTCTGCTGAGACACAGCTTGTCACAACACAGCTCACAGAAGTGCACAGACCTCATTTGCAATCAGACTTTCAGGAGTTTGAGCACTTAACCTGATGGAGGAAGCGCAACAGCTCTACTTTCGTCTCCTTTTTTTCCCTAACCTCTTCAAAGCTGCCGGCTTGCCAATTTCATTTATAGACGTGTCTCACAGTCAAAGTAATTGTTTTAATTTGCAGGGCTCACTGTTTCCACAATTTATTATCATTTGTGTGATAATAAAACAGACAGGCATTCAGCGAAATCATTCTGAAACTACATTTTATTATCGTGAAAAGGTTGGATGTCATTATAATGGAAGCTGTGCAACACAAGGCTCTACTGCCTTCTCAAAAAAAAACATGGCATTTCAGAATTGTGTCGCTTTAATGGATGTTAAAACTAGTCCTTTGACAACTTGGACATTTTCTATTTTCAGAGAAATACTAAAATAAAAATAACTGATTGCATAAAAGAAAATGAATGCGTCGATGTAGGAGAAGCTGTCATGAAGAGCAGTTGGGCGACAGACGCAATGGCAACTTGTTCCCAAAGAGCTTTTTCCTGCGTATATAATTATTAAGAAGTAAAGGGCAAAAATCAAGAAAAAAAGCATGACCATCAGACACACTGACATGTCCTTTTTATTTGTTTCACAATCTGAGCGAATACAACAATTAAACTACATGAACATCCCTATCATGTGTGCTTTAGACCCAATAATGTGAAAGCCTGAAGAACTTTATTTTCACAGAGAGAGAACCTTTAGAAAGAATGGCACGCCATCTTGGATCTCAGTGTTAAGCTCTGCAGCAAACCTTATGAAAGTGTTCACTGGGTACACTTAGTTAGCATTATATTATATGACCATTTATTGTTTTAAATATCTTATCTGACACTTGATCTAAATGGTGCGGAAAATTACGTAAAGTGAGAACTAGAGTGAGACTTTCAATTGCATGTTTTAACCCATAACATACAACAACCCTCAAAACATAATAATGTAGATCAAATGACAAAAAATTGTCAGTTTAAGTAGATAATTCCTCCTTACTCTTAACACACAAATTGCGTACATTCATGCTCAGATTCTGCAACTCAAGGATTGGCAGTGAAGAAAAAATGGTAACATTATTATATTTTAAGGTAATAGTAATGCTACTAACAAATTATTTCCACATTAAAAAAGTCCAGGAACACCTAACTTGTTAAGTTAATGGCTAATAACTAACCTTACCTGTAATTTAGATTGAATGCCTGTTTGTTTACCCGATACATACAAGGCCAATACTCAATGGCTTCTTAGCTCTAAGATCTTTTCAACCAACTCTTGAAAGAAATATCTGCGGCTTGAGCTTTCATGGATATTTGACTTTCTTCATGAGCTTCTTGCTAACAGTGATTACAAGGGTTCTGAGCAGGAAGCAGACAGTAAGTTTGGGAGCTTATTGCTGAAATCATCCAACGCAGGCAGTTCATGTGAGGTAAAAAAAAGGAGGCTGAAAATGTATGTTATAGTTTTCGGTGTATGTTTGACCTCAAATGACCCTCTAGTCATGAAGTCATTCGCATTTGAACACTGGATATATTCCTTTAAGGTTTATTGTGTTACGTAATGCTTACACAATTGTAACAGATACACTTTTGGCACTTTGAGTGACAGGAAACGTCTGCTTGAATGAAAACCTAAATAACTTCAGGTGTTGTTCTGTGTCAACCTCTGACCTCCATGTGGACCTCAAGAGAACATTCTGAAATTAATCAATCGATGAAAGAACAACAAACCACAGAAACAAAGTCTGAATTGCTCCTGAAGGGAGCCAACAATGAAACACATTCTGTGAAGGTGCTTTTTTCCAACCGGCCTTGACATTCCCATTTAACAATGTATGCTGAGACACAGCAGTCTAACAACATCACACTGAAACAGATCCACTGTGACATTCAAATGAATATGTAAATCACACATTTTCAAGCTTCACATCCAGTCAGCTAAATTAAATATCTGGTCCCAAAGCATGACGAGTGACTTTTCCTTTTCCTACACAGACCTGGGACTTTCTGTGAAGAAATGCTACAGTGAGAACAGCTGTTTCCCTGAATTATAATATCTGTTTTTCTCATGGTGGAATACATCAAACCATACGAGATATCATTCTGGGTTTCGGTGGTTTACGAAATGTAATTGGTGAAGAATCATTCTGTTAGGAGCACAATGACTCACACCGTTGTACAATGTCAGCATGATGTTTGAACAGGAGGCTGTCAAAACCCATGGAATTGATTTTAAATTTAAATTCATATAAAGGTTTTTTTTTATGCGCATGGGAATGAAGCCACAGATTTGCCATTTCACTGACATGACAGGTGGTTTCACAAGAATCTAACCAGCTGTGGAAAATATCCTTCCTGCAGCTCATGTCAACATTATTAATCTGTTTCATGGAGGGGAGCATCAAGTTTCGTTCTTTATGTACCGTATAGAGAAAGTTTCCTTTGAAAAACAGACTTTGGCTGATTTAGAAGTGTTCCTTTTTCTCTGTTTTAAAGATGCCACTAGACATTTTGAAAAAAAGACACCGGTAAAATGGAGGTAAGACACTTGCAGCACTTCAGTGTTGGCGGTTTGTTGTGAGTCAGCCGGTAATCACTGAAACAGATTGCACTTTTCTTTCACAGCTCAAAGAGACTGGAAAAATTGAGCTGCCATCTTTTAGTTTCAAGGAGATTGTCCCTCTGAGTCAAAGCCTGATTCTAGTCCGGAAACAACTGTGTGAACAACAATAACATGCCGCCACATCTCCATATTCAACTCTGCGGAAAACAGAGGTAAACAATTTCAAACACATTTCCATTGTATCACTAGTCCATGACAGAGAGCAAATGTGTGTTTAAAAGCCTTGGAAGCCCACTTGGGAAACATGAATAAATGAAAGTGCAATAACACTGAAAAATAAAGACTTAAATGTTTGAGTGACGGAGAATGAAAATACTTCTGCTAATATTTATGGCTTTCAAAACTCCTCATCAAACTTTTACTTGTACATATGAAAAACACAAGTCTTAACAAAGTAATTTGTATTATGCTATTCAGTATATGTATATGTTTACACATACGAGGAATTTGCCCTGGTGTGAATGGTGCACAGTAAGAGGAATACATTGTACTATTATACAACTATTAAAACACATTTAAATCTAATCACATCAAAAAAACTCAGAGCAGCATAAGTATAAAAAGACGAAGTGTTGAACAGAAATGTGCAAAATATTTTATAGCAATGAATATCTTAAGTGCTTTGACAAAAAATCCATAAAAAAATGTCATCTGTGGAAGCCGTAATACTGTAAAAAGTACGACCAATCATTTTAGCCGGCCCGGCTAAAATAACTGGATGGCCTACCTGCCTGTCAGCCTTCCATCTGTGCACAAACTTATCTTGTGCCCTCATTGGTCATGTGCGCGTTCGTGTGTGTTGGAGGAGGGGCTCTGTAAGGAAGTGGCAGATTTTTTCCGGCTGTGTATTTTCAAATTCTAGCGCACTCGAGCTGGTTTCTCCAAAATTACCTACCCCACCTTTAAGGTCATATAAAAAACCTTAAAAAAAAGAAAACATTTAGCAATTACTGAGCAACATCTTCATTCATGAAGTCATGTTTATGGCCATATGGACAATGTAAGTCCAATTTGTATGTTTGTTTTTCCAGCTAAGAAAGTATCTGCTTCTTCAGCTTTTGTGTACTTTCCTCACTACAAGTGTTATTCTAACATTGTCTTTTTCTCATTTGAAACAATGTCCTTATAAAAATATGAATTGTGGCCAGTTTGAAGGATAATTCCAGTTCATTCCAAGTTGGTCTTTTGTTTGTAGTTTGCCCATTATTAATTTCAGATACAATAATTTACAGCAAAAATGATTTCTGTGACATTACTGTACATCCAAAGAAGAACGAGCAGTCCCAAAATGTGCATTAAACACACTAGTTTGATGCAGAATACTTACTTTACTTGGAGGTAAAACCTTGATAAGTACATGCAGAACTTGTGGAAGTGCAGTAGGTCAAAGCCAAATCACAATGAAAAGCTGGGATACGAATTTTACCGTTCCTCTATATTTTTAACGAATAATCCAGATTTACCCTTGAAGGCCACATTTAACTTGAAGTGACACATTTAGGTGGGAGAGCTTGAACACTCTTTTAACTGAATGTGATTTAATAGGATGAAAACTCAAAAAGAGATTAGTGTTCAACATTTTGCCAACATTCATGAAATCTGACTTGAAGGCCCAATACTACACTGGGAGTCGATATTGAAGCCAGCAGGAGAACCTTACACAGCGAGTTGAAGAGCATGTGACTGCATTGAACACAATGTGAGCGCAATCATGGGTAATCTTATTTTATGTGCAACGTTTCAATATGAAGATGGTGTTTTGGCTGCTACAGAATATAGAGATAAATTCACGTCTGACAGCTCTGCTGGAAACCTCGCCATAAACACGCAGGATGCCATTTAAGTGTCTTTACACAGTAAATGAATTATTTTGCTGAATGCATGCAATCATTGTTCGACACAGATTACAACCTCCACTCAGCATGCATCCCTTGCTGCCTCAGACGAGTGTGGAGATCTGTTCAATTTTGTATTCATATGAGCTGCCGATTGACATTTTTATTATTTTTTAAAGAATTTGCCAGACCTGGCTTTAAGATATCAGTATTCCATGATATGCAATGCTGCCATATCTGTGCATCTTGTATTTTCTATTCCAATATCTGGTAACAACTGATTAAATATTAGATATTAGGTAGACGTGGCGGTCCATCTACTGCGGCTTGACCGGACCCAGTATCCCCTTTTCAACACTGTCACTTAGATACAGGCAGTGGTTGCCCCAAAACAAAGAAATTATATATATTTTATAAAAAAATTCTTTTTAGCCTTTATTTATACAGGTGTAAAATCTCATTGAGACACAAGGTCTCATTTCCAAGAGAGACCTGTCAGTGGTAACACTACCACACAAAGTTACAGACAGACAGGACACTAAACACAGAGGCAACAATAAAATACAACATCGTAAAAAAAGTAGCCATTGAAATCCATAGAAAGTATTCAGATATAGCAGGTGCAAACACCCACAGATAATTTCTCCAGCTTTTTTAAAATTAGTTTAAAATCCGTGATGGGTATCAAACTGGTCAGCTTAAGTTCCTGCTGAAGTGTGTTCCAGGTCAAGGGGGCAGAGTATGATATGGCTTTTTTTCCAAGCACCGTGCGAACTGAGGGGACGGACAGAGTGATGTAATGTTGAGATCGTAGGCTATAGCTGTACTGTTTGTGTGATATGTAAGTGGATATGTAGAGAGGCAGCAGTCCAAGCATAGCGGTATACTGTAGATGAATTTGTACCAGTGCAGTGATCTGCGCATTGATAATGATGTCCAGTTGACTAAAGAGTCACCTTAATGATAATTATAATAATTGTATCCTTCAATAACAAAACAATTGACACCTACAGTAAGCCCCATTTGCGGCCTTTACCGGCTCTATTGTTCATTAAGTTCAATACAATAATATGAAAAACTTTCAACAAAAACACAACATACAAATTATTTTGCTACTTGCTAAGGATTAATAATGTAAAACTTTGCCTTGACTAAAAAACTACAAAGGTAATGAAAACTCAGCCAATAGTGCTATGAAAATGTGTAACAAACCTAGGCCAAAGAATCTCATTGGCAGATTGTTGGGTGGATAGACCAACCTACAAACGCATAGAGCAGCATTGGCAGGTGAAGTGTATTTTTGTATGTATTAGTGGCGCTGTGAAAGTGGATGGCCAAGACTCTCTGGGGAAAGGGAAACAATGAGAGGAGCCACTGTAGCTTCCCTACAAATGGATCCCAGGCAGTTAGAAGAAGCTGAAGAAGTTAGCAAGTTTTCCAGTAAAGCTAATTATATCAGCTATACTGTGTTTTTATGGGACGTTTTTGTTTTGTTTAGCTAGCGGCTACAGAAGTTGGATTTCAGGACTTGTTCAGCCAATTGACTGCCTGGGAATAGGAACTGGACCTGAGCCCAGATAGGATAGAGTAAGGGCAACTGTGCACATGAGAAAATGGAACACTTGGAGTTGTGGAATTTCTCAAATGCAGTGGGAAATATAAAGTGGTTTTGGGACACCTTCCCACCATGAAGTACTGAAAATAGGTATTAGGTGAGTGAAAACTCCCCCTCTCTCTGCTCTGTGTGTTTGTTCTTGTTTATTAAGTACATACATATAATGTTATCTACCCTACTGATTGTGGTGTTTTATTGTTAGGGTTAATGCAACTCATATTAGTCATTGTGTGTTGTCCCCATGCGTGGGCTTTTCCCAATGTAACACAGGCTATTATACGTTTCCATGGTCATTGCCTGTGCTTATTCGTTGGGTTTTTTAATCAGCGCACTGGTTCCAAGTTGTGTTGTGTAATGTCTTTATAAGTCATAGTAACAGAGTCATAATATTAATCTCTCAAGCAGTCCTTTGTTGTGTGTTGTGTTTAGATAAAGGGCTATGCTGTTCTGGTGTATCCGTTTTGGAAAATATATTTACAACTCAAGCAGGTTAGTGTACTATTGAATATTACTTATACTTAAATTGATTGTAAATTATCCAGAAAAAAGCCAGCTTTGCCTGTGTTTTTTAAGCTAAGCAGTATTTAAATGCATATTTTTTAAATTGTTTAGGACAATATGCTATTATAACATGTAGGCTTACAGTCAAACTGAACTGTAATTGTTTTTCTAGCCTACGACTAAAATGTTTCATATTTGTTAATAATAAATAATAATTTTAAATTAAAAAAACATATCTGAGATAAAGGCAGGTCATCAGCCAATGAGCGTTTGTAAAAAATGAAATAAAAATGATAGAAATTGCTCTTATTTTGCACACGCTACCATACATATTAATGTGTTGTTTAACCTATTTGATAATACCCTTCGCAGTTTGGCTCAGTATGTTGGGGTTTAACGTCTAGTCGTTCAATATGCATTGTTTTAATTTAACATGTTCATTTTTACTTCATTTTATCCTTAAACTAGAACTAGTTGGATTTTTATGATCCTTAGTTTGTGAGAGGCTGCTCCTGTCCTTATTTCTCCTGTTGTTCCACATATACTCATCTTGATGTGGCAGAGCTTGTTCTTCTCCATTTGCTGCCATTCATTCTTGCCCAGTATGAAGAAGTAACAAAAACAACTTCCACTGGAGTTAAATTATCCATCACACACTGAGCTGTGGCTGTTTGTGTGCCGTTTTATTGTGCTTAGAGTGTTTTTACATCATTACACACATTATGCTATGCTCTACTTCCTGTCAATCACCTGATATCCACAGGAAGAGTCTCTGCAAGCACATGGTCTAAAGATACTTTTAATAAGACAGCCATGTTTTGTTATCTGGGGCAGCAGTTATTTTTAAACTAGTTTTAACATTTCATTTGTGATTTGAAGTCAACCCAAATTAGGAAATGTTAATATATTGCATTTTGGATTGCATTCTGCATGCACTGCAGGCTAGGCTGAAGTAAATAGGTTATACTGTAGGTCTCTGCTATAGGTCTGTGTACTGCTACGTTATGGAATTTGAGTGCAACAAATGTGTTGATTGCGAGATTTACCAAATGTGAATATGTGCGTTTTTTTGTTGTCTTCTTTACACTGTTGGATAGACAAAACACATGTAAAAACAACCTTCATTATATGTGCATATGACTTACACTCACTCCTGTACTTATACATGTGTATATATTTACCATCTTCACATAATCTGTATGTACATTCAGCTGATCAGTGTTTTACCATATTGTTGTTATTTCTATTCATACTGTTACTTATGCCGCATTTCCACTACACAGCCTCGCTCGGCCCCGCTCGGCCTCCTTTGGCCGCGCCCGGCCTCGTTAGGACCAGCTCACTTTTGCCCCTTTCACACCAACGCAACTCCGGTTCAAGCTCCGTGCTAGAGCTTTTCTGGTTCAGAACCGGTTCTTCGGTTTAGCGCCGGCTCTTTTCACACCGCTCAGAGCCCGACTGGTGCTGCCGCTGCTGCGTCATGACGTCACAGTTTACGTCGCTGAGTTTCTCCCCAACGCCGGAGCTCACCTCACAATAACAACGGGCCGGGGACTGCGTTGCTTTTAATCATACGAAGCCAGATTAAATTAAATAACGACTTCTCCAACCTTATACTTTTCTCCAGAGTGCCGTGGTTCATTGTTTATTAATGTGTTTCAGCGGCATTTACCGACCGCTGCAGTGCTGGCTGCTCTTCCACGGGTGTATTCTCCCGTTAGCTCCGGGTTAGCTCACACGGCTCTAAAGTATTCACTGTCTGACTGTCACACAAGCAGCTGATACATATCCCCAGTTCCCCTTAAGTGAATGTGTGTCAGTCTGAATTGACGCTGTTTGGTGTCAGTCTGAATTGACGCTGTTTGGCATCACAACGCTGTTATGAAAGTTTCTCTGGTATAACATGGGTGATGTTAGCATAGCAACCGAAGCTAAACTGACTACTTGCTAAGCAGTTTTCTACAGGCACTTTTTACCGACGTATTTTTCATTATGATTCTACTTGTGATAGTCGGACATGACAACCTGTGCAGCCCATGTATTGATTCCATCCGATAGCTGCTATAATAACAAACAAAACGTCTGCCTGCTCTCCACAATGATCAATAACAGCGAACGGATGGTCAAAGTAAGGTACAAATAAACAGAATCACACGAAGCCTGGTTAGTGTTGCCTGACTTTATAAAGTGTGTTTTTTTTAACAAGTGTGTGGTTGCGTTCTAGTCACTTTGCTCAGCACTACTGCTTGTTACAACTTTTATTTGCCGTACTCGCCTTAAGTGTTAGCTCAGGTTAATCTCGCCCCCCTCCGACGTAAGCGTGACGTATGCGGTTCTTGCTTCTAGACGGACAACTTTTTGGTGCTCGAAACGAACCGGATTCCGGAGCTATGACGCTGCTCCGCTGCGGTGTGAACAGGAAAACCCGGTGCTTTTCAAGCACCAGCACCGAACCGGCCCTGAAACACCGTTGGTGTGAAAGGGGTATCTGTGGCGCGTTTCCATTACAGTTTAGGAACCGGGTCAGTATCTATAGTAACACAGTGTAGGCGGAGCGACGCTGCTTAAAACTGCCGTGACGTCATCTTCAATGCGACACAACAATGGAGATGTGAAAGCGATCGTTTGCTTGTTTTTTGCTGTGTGGTTTATTATCACAAGAAATAGACAAGAGTTGTTTCGAAAGAGGCGACGTATAGCAAGACGAGGTATAGAAGAAGCTGACGCGAGAGTTCGGGCAGTCCTCCTACGCCGCAGACTACAGGACGACTCGAATCACTACTAACTACAATGCTACTTGGTAAGCTAACGTTCGCTAACTAGCAATGTGTTTAGGCTCACTCTCCCTATAAGACCAAAGTATTTCAAGTATTTAATTAATTGTAGCTACCACTTTTACGTATTAAAATATGTATGCTTTTGTTTGTGTATTTCAGAAGTTACCGACCGAGCTACCGAGTGGTGGAATGTGATTGTTCCATCTTTCACACACTCAGTGGGTGGAGAACTTCAGGATGCCTGAGGAAAACCTACGTGTAATACCTAAATATTCATTGTATTGTATTGAACATAAATACATCTTTTCTTTTTCACATACATGTGTTTGTCAAATTATTTAAACCAAAAAAATGTTATCAGAATTGACTATTTAGTAAATATTTGAATTTCAAGCACCAGTACTGCCCCCATAATAATAATCTAATAAATTAAGCAAATATCAAAGCAAACTATAAACATAAATACAAAAGTGTAAAACACAACAGAACTATATTCATAAATGCAAGTGTAAAAAATTGTTAACATGGATGGAGGCTAAAGTATCCACAGCATAAAATAATATGATTATGATGGTTTGTCTGAAAGACACAGCCTCAAGGTTCAAGGTTTTTTATTTTGTCATACGAACATAGCTAGTGTAGTTATGACAATGAACATCTTAGGTCACAGGCTCCTCCAACAGTGCAACACAATAACCCAGATCAACAGAAATATAGTGCAAGTAAATATTAAGCGCTGTGCACCGCTCTCTTTGTATAGGTGTTTTCTTTTGTTCTCTTCTCTTTGAAATATATAAGCAATGTGTTTGAGTCTAGCACAACGAGGGTATTACAATTGAGTAATTTTTCTACATGTATTTATCATGTATTCTTAATACCATTACAAAATATGTAATGTTATGTTTTAGAGGAGGACCTCAAGCTAGCAAACTCAATTTCAAACAGTATGCAGAGTTGTCCTGCTAAAGAGTTAAAATGTATTATTTAACCAAGTATTTATTCTCTTATTTGCTTTAATTGCAACAGATGATAAAGGTTTCACTGTGATAAGTATTCTCTTAAATCCATAAACCCCTGTACAGTGCTTTGTGGATGATGGTGTTTATGATATTTCTGACTGCAGAGGGACGCCTAGATGATGCCATCTTTCTGTGTGATCGCTGGTGGGTGCAATTATTTATCAACAAGCAATAAGATAAGACATGGCATTGATTCTGCTGGGCCAGTTGCCGTTCCTGCAGGGCCAAATCCTCTCCTCCTCGGTTTGTGCTGTTGATGCAGAGGACGTTGTTCGGAACTGTTCCTCCTCGCTAGTCCCAATGTAATCATCTAGAACAGAAACATGACTTGTAAATTCCACAAACTACTGCAGCACAATACTATAAATAGCAACAACAACTATAGAAAAGACAAACTGAACGTAAACAATGGCACATATGGTGTTAGCAAACAATAGCTCTCGCTAATGCTATCTGCCTAGCTAGCCTTCGGGGCTCCATCGGGGTTGTCGAACATAAATGTAAGGATAAAATAGACTTATTTGTTAGAAGTGAGCTTTAAAACAGATACTGTAGGGACACAAAGCAGGGACACAAAGCAGGGACACAAAGCTTTCAAGCAAATAACAGCGTTAGCAAAAACGTACCATGCAGACTCCAGTAACGCCGTTGGAGAGTCCAGTGTCTGTGTAGAGACCTCCTGAAAGACTTTGATATTGCGAGTTGTCCCGTCGAGCACCCGCTGGACCTTATCATCTGCAATATAATGGACGTCGTCACTTCCTCGACCGACCATGGTGTGCTTTTCTTTGCCATTGTTGTAGCTCCTCTGTTAACAAAAATGCTGTTTGTAAAAATGGATTATCTCGCGCGCAGATTGTGACGATTCTCTCCGACCAATCAGCAGCCGAGAGCGTTGACGTCACAAACTCAGCCTGGTTGTCTCGGCCCTGGCCCCACGATTTTATGAGGCCAGAAAAACTGAGAATTAGGACCAGCCGGCCGGTACTAGGCCAAGTGGAAACGCAACCACAAACGGGCCGCTGACGTCACAGCCCTCTTAAACCGGGCTGCGCGCTGTAGTGGAAACGCGCCATTACATGTTTACTCTTATTTTTATTCTTATTATTATGCTTGTGTGAACTCTTATCTGTGCTGTCTTGTGTTTTACACTTTATTCTGTTGCTGCTTTAACATCTGAGCTCCCTACGGGGATCAATCTTATCTTATCTTATCTTCAAACATGACATTTAAATACGATGCTTCCTGACATTGTGATTGACATTATCTGATTGACTTTCTGACATTTGATTTGCTTCAGAAATGAGGACACCAGTAAATATAGTAAATAATAGTTAGTTGGTACTCCAATTGTATCCGTGTATAATTCATGTATTTCAACAAATCAAATCGGGAGCAGTCTTGCAAATGAGAGAGCCAATGGCATGAAATTAGAGAACATTAGATTACATATTCACATAAGTGAGGAACAAAAGGCCAAAGTTGGAGCCCTTAGGGTCCCACCAGCTACAGAAATGCTGGAGATACTATTAAGAAATATAGAAGTAATGGCTGAGAAATGTATGTTAACATTTACAATGTACCTAAGGTTATTAAGCCTTAGCCTGCTGTAGTTATTTCAGTAAAGCCTGCAGCTGCTCCATTGACGATGAAGGGCAGACCGACTTTTGGGACACAGAAGGTTTATTTGAGGTTCTTTTCCACTTGACTGAGCTTTATTTCCGTGTCCCACACTGTATGTCATGCTGCCTCAGTACACACAGTGGTGACATGGTGTCTACTGTCCATTGTGAGTCAGATGTTGTCCTCTTGAACTGCACGTGTGTCCCTGGTGGACCCACACTTTTTCTGCTGGTACACGCTATGTTACACGGGCCATCAAACTTTAATTTAGGTGTTATTTATATGTAAAATATGACAATGTTTCTCATTTTTAGAGGGGATACAAAGGTTGTGTATTCAATGTTTGCATGTATGTGGCCAGGGAAATCAATACGGATGGACTTATCGCTAGTAATTTCCTTTTAATATGCTTATATACCTTTTGTATTGCTTGTTGATATGTGGATATGCAGGATTTACTTTTTAATTACGTTTTACCTTTAAAATTACATTATTGGAATTCAATACCATGTACAGTACACTGTGGTGTTCTCCTTTTCTATCCACACAGAAGAGATAAGAGTTGGTCAAAATGATAAAATCTGACTGTATGGAAAGCCAAACTTATATTTATGTGCATTTAATTAATGATCACAGTATTTTCCTTCTTAAGCATTGGTAGAAGTTTTCAAATACGAAGTTCAAAGTTACATTCGAACAGATTAAGGTGATTAAAGCACCCGTCAAAATACAATCTGTCCATACAGTGGTTGGTCACCGTTGGACAGAAAATGGCTGAAAGAGGACTGATTTTAACTGGATCCCTATTTGATCAAAGTCATTGTTGTAGAGGGAGGGCGAGGCAGCGAGATATAAGATCGAGCAGGGGAGTACTGTAAGGGAGGACAGAGCGTGAGAGATGTCCGGTGCCTCAGGGAGGAAGACAGATAGAGAGATGGTCAGAACCGTAGAGAGAGATTGAGAAAGCAGAGTCGACACGGAGCCAGAGGAAACCAATTAGGACAGTGATGGGAACTTAAATCAGGCTGTTATTCAATACTGCACAGTCTGTGTGGGAGTATTACAATTCCCTGAAGCTTGATGGAGTATTGCTTGTCTGTAGTTGACAAGGGCTTAAAAGGGGGATAATACTGGTTTTTAGCTTTGTGTGTTGCTCTTACACTCCAAGAAAAACTGTCTGTATTAGTGAACATTTTCTGCCGCCTTCTTACACTCAGAAATACGAACAAAGCTCGTCCTGCTTTCTTAGCTGAGATGTGACACCTTATGTGGTATACTGTATATATCCGTCTGTACAACACATTTTTTAAGACTACGCAATCAAAAACGTTTGGGGATTGTAAACTACTTCTATTTAGCACTATTTAGTCAAGATAAAGCACAACAATGGTGGTTATATTGTCTGCATTGGAACAAATGATGTGCTGGTGCCGTATATTTATGAAGCATTTTCAAGAAACCCAACAAATATTTAAAGCTGCACCTTTTCTTATTTTGAGTTACTTTGAGGCATTCGGAAAAGTAATTATTATCATGTGATAATAACAGTATAATTACTATGTTAGCAAACAACTGCCTTTACTCACACAATGCTCATGTTTCCATCTCTCCAACACAAACTGTCAGCTGACAGTTCAACTCCAGATGGTGATGTAAATCCATCTGTGGACTGTGAAAAAAATAACATATCATAATCAAACTCACTCTTCATCTGGTTCCAACACAATATTGTATGAATTCACTCAAGTTTGATAATTGTATATTCGTTATTGTGCCCTGCAGGGAATGTACCTGTACCACAATCAGAGCAGCTACTGTACACACACCAAGGACAGAATAATAAGCATGATGCACTAAAAAGCTAACAAATTAAACTACATCTGTTATCCATTTAGTACCAAGGATGCTTTTACGCAATATGTTTGTGCATGCACGCAAATACTGATTAGACTCTCCGATCCGACAACAACGTATTTAAATTAAGAATAGCTGTCCTTCATTTAAATAGGCATACTAAGAATAGTAATTGAAGTATGTTCACATTTGCTGAGACAATGAAAAGCTATAAATGAACTGCCAGCTCTGCAATTCTCATAGCTTACAGCATAAACTCTGTGATATGTTGCAGATGTAATTACCTCCAACACTGATTTCCCCATTGATTAGGGCAATGCACCCTCTCGTGATAATACGTCTAATCCAAATTCAAACTGATGTAAGCTTTAATATTAACTGCCATTAAAGCTGATGCACCTAATTAAACACGAGCAGGATTTAGTCTTTGTTTGTTCTACTGGAACTTAAATCCCCTCACAAGCACACACTCACTCTCATTTCCTCCCTTCTCTAGAGATGTAGCTGAAATACCCAGTGTAAATAACAAGGTTTATAGAGGGAAGGCTTTATGTCCAATCACCTGAGATCTGTAAGGGAGGGTGCTATGACATCTCGGGGATGGAACACAGCCAGGATCAGTTTTTATGCTTAAGTGACTTGTGTTTGTAGACCTGCCTCGCACGCAACCTCGTCAAATTGATCCGTTAGCGGAGCAAAAACAGGAAGAAGCAGGGGCCCATTGCCCTATTTCAAAAAGACATCTTCATTTCTATTGATTTGACCAGAAAGTCTGCCAAGAGCTCCCTGTATCCTGTGTCATGCATTCTTAGTGTTGTCCTCAGCAGACCTAATTTCGGGCACTGGGCGCTTCATCGCATGCTAAGCGAACACTTCTCAGTGATCAGCAGTTGGGTAGCGGCAGAAATGGATCCGGGGATTTCATCCGTCTTGCCACTTATGTGCCATAGTTGCTTTGTTCGCAGATGGCTCTTCACGGACACACACATAAACATTCGCACACAAGTCAACAGCTTCAGTTTCTATAATCCAAGTCAAAAATAGCCTGTCAGTTGCTAAGCATGAGCCCAAACAAATAAACCACTTTTTAGACATTAAGCAGTGCACGAGTTTAGCTGCAAATAATATTGAGTGGTGTTCCCTTTATTCACGCTGCAGACGGTGTGCAGGGAATTATTGGCCACATTTGTATTCAGTGATGAGAAGGCCTTGAGGCACAACTGGCTGGTTCAACTCAAATTCTGCAGCAGTTCAAGACCTTTTACAGATCAGTCCTGCAAACAGTTTGCCCATAACAATGTATTATTCAGAAATACTCACTTATTTATCTCTAGACCATTTATTAGTTCATATTTATCTGTAGCGAAATCAACAAACTACACCCGTTAAGCATGATTTTTTGGGATTAAAAGGATGTATGTTGTCGTTGTCTTGGCTGCATGAATAGAATTGGGAGGGATAAAACCCTCTTTAAGGGTCACACATGCAGAGCACACAGCACACACAGTGACATGTGTTCTCTGCTTTTAACCCATCCTAGTACCAGGAGTCTAGTACTAGGAGCAGTGGGCAGCTATTGTACAGCGCCCAGGGAGCAATGGGAAGGTCCGGTGCCTTGCTCAAGGGCACCACGGCAGGGCAGGAGGTGAACTGGGACCTCTCCAAGTAGAAGAGGTCTGGTCGGGGACTTGAACCGGCGACCCTACGGCTCACAGTCCAAGCCCCTACTGACTGAGCCACTGTAATATTAGTTTTGTAAGGCTGCACACAGAACATAAGTGAAATATTAACCACAGGAAATAAGTAATCACTGATGCCAATAACCAGGCAGGAAGCGGAGCAATTATTATTTTATTTATTGTGGTATTATTGATAAAGCTAATAAAGTAGCTTATGGAAATTAAATATGGCTTCCACGTTACAACCACGGTTAATCGTGCCATGTATGAGGCTGTAATGTGGGTTCAGACGAATGCTGATTCTTGTGTTAGCATGGTTAGCCTTTGTTGGAACTCAATATGAAACTCTGTAAACTGTTTACGAGGTAATCAATCTCTGGTGGCGCTGGCATTATGATCACATTGTAATAGGGTTTATGATTCCAGCTACTGATGACTCTAACGGTGTTGCACAGACAGATCAGACATGGTAATCCCACAGGGTAAAGCCGTCATCATTTCCATTTTAATAGCCGTTATTGTCATTGCCAAGGTTACAGCTGCAGCTATGCTTGCTGACATTTTGTGTTTGCGAGGTGTAGATGATGTGTATTCTCCCTTCACTGCACATTGTTATTGGATTCCCCAACCATATTTATGTTTTTAATCCCTTGCGAAAAAAGTCACCAGAGGGAACTTGCACATACAAACAGCCATATCTTCTAACAACAAGTCCAGGGAGAATCTGCATCATTTTACCCTCGGATATACAGAGCTTTACGGCTTGATGCCTCATGATAAATAGCTATATGAGTTTGTTTTGACTTTATTTAAGAAGATATACTCTGTTTTAGTATGGTTGTTTTGCATGCCACTATCTTTCACTGTACACTGCACAACATTGAACCTGACAAACTTAAGAATTGAAGGTTTTGAAAAATCACTCGACAAGAAAATAAAAGTCTATGATGTTTATTACTTGCGAAGTTGTGTTTTAATGCTGACAATGCCAAGACCTTTGCAAAAAGGGTAAAGACATAGAAATATACAAATACCACTTTCGAGAGCTAATGATCTGTTACGCAGCGTCCACACGGCGGCGTGCGTTGAAGCTTGCCGGCGGGCGTGTCTGAAGCTCGACCAACAACCAATCGCATGAATCTCCCGCCCCGGACACACAAGCACGCGGTTTGATTGGCTAGAGCTTGTACTGGCATATGATTCGATTGGCTGACGCTTCCGTCGAAGCTTCAAAAGTTGAACATTGCTCAACTTTTGAAGCGAGCAACGCGAAGCGACGCTCCCACAATGCAGTTCGGCAAAGTGTGACGTCACCCCATTCAAAGTGAATGGGCAGAAGCGTTGAAGCTTCAACGCACGCCGCCGTGTGGACGGGCCGTTACAGTATATTGCAGGTTTAAGTTGACCTGAATAATTGATATATATAAAGATACACCCCACACATTTAAACGGTCATCTTTGTACATGGGAAAAACACTGAAATGATCTCATCTTGTCTCTCTAATGCTTTGGACAAGGTTCAACGCTGGCTGAACAACATTTGCTTACAGTTAAATGTAAAAAAAACAGTATGCATGATGTTCAGTAAACGACCAGTCAAAATCGAAGGATCCAACGTGTTTTTAAACGGAGCAGAACTAGAACTAGTCTCCCACTTCAAGTATCTTGGAGTCATACTGGACTCGAACTTGACTTATAAGAAACATATTAAGAAAGTATCCAATACCATTTAATTCAACTTGCAACATTTTAAACAAATCAGACCTTTCTTAACTGTCAATGCTGCAAAGTCATACCTCCACTGTATGATTCTATCCCACATTGAATACTGTTTGACAAACTGGTCATTTGCTTGTGCCACACACCTGAAACCAATAGAACAGCTGTACAAGAGAGCTATCAAGGTGTTTGACAGAAAGCCTAATTCATACCACCACTGTACCATCCTTGAGAAACACCATTTCTTGAGTTTTGACAATTTTAAGTCTTTTAAAAGTATGTGTTTTTTTAATAAATGTTTACATGGACTGCCCCCCCCTCCCCCCCTTAGGGGAATTCATCCACAAAAAACACACTGGACGCTGCACTAGGTCAGAAACCAGAGGAGACTGTGAAGTCCACCACAGACGGACCACTTTCGGTCAAAATGTCCTCTCCATTAAGGGCAGCTCATTGTGGAATAGCCTCCCAACTGAGATACGGGATTGTCCCACTCTCAATAGCTTCAAAGGTCAACTCAGAGAATGGTTGAGCAACAAACAAACGTGCAATCACCGCTAAATGCACTTTAACACAGGGGTATCTCCTCTTGCACTTTATATGTCATAGCTGCTATATTGTACTGCCATGTGGTAAATGCTTGTGTGTGCTGCTCATGCTCTTTCTGCATATCATGTATTTATTTTTGCTATGTATATAAATGTCATGTTCTGAAATGTTGTATGTGACGGAACTACGGGTGGAAATTAGCTAAAAGCTCAAATCCGGCATATTTACATTTTGAAGCATTAATTGTTAAAAATGTTCATCAATGTGCATTGTCCCTCTTCAAATAAATGATTAAATGAAAAAATGAAATGAAACAAGGTTTGCTACCGAAAATAGCAAGAAGTTTGATTTCTTTTTTTTACAATTTCAACCCCGTAGTGAAATACATTACTAGTGAAGACTGGATTTTCCATCTGCTTTAAGTTTTACCTCTTCCTATGCATGAAATAGATTTGCTGCCACAATCCATGGGATTAAATTAGGAAAAATAGAGTAGATCTCCTCAGTATCAATCAATAGGGATAAGACATTCACTGTTGCAGTGTTTCATTTCGATTCGTGCTGAGGAGATGGGTCCATTAATTCATACGTGTATCCTCCCTAGCACAACCTTAAGCCTTTTTTAAAATACTAAGTAAAACAAGGAAAAACAGAAAGTCAGTGATGTAGTATAGTATGTGCTGGAGTATACATGTAGCAGTAAAACATTCAAATACATCATATGGCGTGTGCAATTCCTCTACAGTAATTAAAACGCTATGTTTGGCTTCTCTATTGTGATCTATTCAATACGACAAGCACAGATTTATATGATGTTAGGTTAGCTTTATGTCGTCTGAACATGTAAAAGTCTGAAGTGCACAGCGTCAGAAGGTCATGAGTTATTGATAGCCTGGAAGAAAAACACTCTCGCCCTGTAACAGTGTGCTAGGAACGGAGTGTATGGAGAAGATGCTTTATGGACAATCATCAATCATCAATTTCATGAATCATCAAGTTCACTGGTGCATTACAGTTATGGGCAACAACATGTCTGAGTGATACGTGACTGATACCTTTATATCAAATAACGTCCAATTTCGCTCTAAGAAAGCTTCCTGGATAAGTAGCATATATGTTCAGGTGTGTAGTTTCTATGATACAGGATTTAATAAGTTGTCATATAGTTATTTGATAATAACTGTATGGCTGTGGCTCTCAGCCAATGGGCAGCTGGCAGCCAAATGAGTTGTGTGGCTGATGAGGTTGAACAGATGGTAAACCCGAGGCAATGATTCGTACCTGCACAATTTTAAAGGTGTGTGATAAAGATTGTTATTAACATTAGCATATGTCCTTTCCTACTGGGAATGAAAATGCTAGGAAAATGAATATACAAATTATAAGTATATAAAATGCAGAATAAGCAAAGACCCCCTGAGTAATATAAATGTACAAAATCTGCCATCATTCAAGACCCAAACAGATGTTTTACTTTGTTTCTTCATGTTGACTATCCAGGTCAGGGTTCATTTCACTAGCCTGTGGTGCCTGAGTAAAGATGCAGTGCATTTGCAATCTATTTGACAAATGAGTGCCTTGATATTTAGCCAACATAGGAGATTTCTGTCTTTCTTTAATTCAGTTTGGAAAGTTTTAACTCCAACAGCAAGATAGCATAACCCTTCCCACACTGCTGCATCTTGCACCCTGGTGCTTCTAGCAAAAATGAAAGTAGAGCTACTTTCTTTGATGTGAATGTTGAGGCCTGTGATCTTACTTAGACTAATTAATTAATGACATTCAAAGCCTTTCAGTCGTCATCCTGGCAGGTTTACTTACAGCCAAACCACAGTTGGTGTGTAATGATGAGCGGCTGTGGTTTTCACTTGACATTACCTGTCTGACTTTTTCTCTCTTTTCCTTTTAGTCTCTATACGTCTCTTTTTAGTAACAGCAGCTAAAGGAAAATTCATGCAGTCAGTTGCTCAATTCTTCCTACAGTGTGGGGTTGGCTGTGATCGCATTTCTGAATGTCCAAATGTCGTCCTTGTCCTAGAAAACTTATCACTTCAATCAGAATATAAGGACATCTTTCTTGAAAGCCCCCACACCGGGTTCTATGGCAAGAGGGAAATACAGGGCATCTGTTGTTGACTGGAAGTGTGAGACCTACTTTGGATGTGGCTCTACTCTGTCAAACCTGCCAGGAGAGGGAGATGGACTCTTACCGCAGCAGAAGTTGCATCCAGCGGGGGTGACGAGGCAGAGCGGATAGCAGACTGACAGCTGTCATCAATCACTCGCCCCACCAGACAGATGCAGGTTGACAGCAAGGGGCACGTTGGCTAGAATGGCGATTCGTACACAGTTTACCGGATATGTCTTTTTGCCAGCCAGTCTCTGGTGTAATGCTGTCTGCCATTAATCCATCGGACCATCTATCAATCAATTGCTTTTCCAGGGTCAAGCCTCTATGTGACATGCTCCATTTCACAGGGATGTTACGGAGCAGTGACACTGCTTTATTGATATTTTCAGGGCCAACAGGCTGGATTTGCCTGATGAAGAAAAAGCTGCAATGTCCAACACACCAAAAACAAACCTTGCTTAAATGGAGACACACTTTGAAAAACGTTTTAAACTCTTATGGTATTAAGCTTATGCTTGAATAAATATTTGTATTTTGTGCCTCTATGTTTATGCTTTAATGTTCAAAAAGCTCTTTATTTCTCTCGTTTATTTCGATTTCGCTCCTCTTTTCACCCTCCGTCTGAAACCAGAGCCCAGTCTGCTCTGATGGGTTGGCATATAACTCAATATAGAAGTAATATGTTGTATGTGCCTGGGCCCTCAATCTTGGTATAGCTTATGGTCTTATGGTTGCACTTTTACATAAATAAATGTAATGAGAAAATGACATATAATTGTGCATTTGGAGAATTTGGATTTGAAGGCAAGGCAGCAAGAATGTGAAAGGATGGACAAAAAAAGGAAAAGTTGAGAAAGGAGAGACTGAGAAACCCAGAAGCTAAATAGGGCCGGTGGAGGGCAGTCTGATAGACAGGACAGAGATACTGCTTTGTCTCTGAGGAGTTTCCATTGGATGGAGCTCACTGACTCTGAACACACCAGACAGCTTGAGCTAACTCTCAACAAATCTTGTTTTCTCAGCCTCCACTATATAGGTGATATTTCCATTTCCCCTGACGACATGTATGTCGTCAGGTTACAGTCTGGTAGAAAGAGCAATAAAATAAATGCATCCAGGGCATGAGAATATTACATGTGAAGGCCTACAGTGTGTGAGTGTAATGTAATGTTGCATAGTAGACATTCATAATTTAATAATTTGACTGTTATAAAACATCCGGAAAACATTCTTTAATAATTAATCATATATAGTTTAGACCGACTTAACTTTACTGCATAGCACATCAAGGCCTCATTTCGCACTTGTTTATTTTAATCCATACAATAAACAAGTTATTATGGTAATACTAACGGTCACAAGAGGATTTTAAAAGAGGGAGTGGGTGGAAGTAGAGCTGTGCCATCATTTCATGTTTATGATCTTTGACAACATCTCCAACATCTGTGTCTTCCTACTCTAAAGTAAAGAGTATGCAAGATTTAAAGTCCTGTCTCACCCCATGCAACTGTAATTCAAACAATGCTGCTTTCACTGTCTGCTGATCTGCAGGTGGTTAACAGGGTTGTATCTGTTTAGCATTTCCAAAAATGTGCTTTTGATTACTCTTGCTTTCAGGCTTGTGGTTTTAAATAGTGTGTAAATCCATGTGAAGTCAGTAAAACTCCCAGATGATAACCTTAAGGCTATTTATCCACATCACTAACTAAGCTTTGTTCCATGTTTTCTTTAATGGGCTAGTGGGGTAATGCATGGCATTAAAGGGGACCTATTGTGCACATTTTCAGGTTCATATTTGATTTGTGCTTCTACTGTGACATGTGTCCACGCTTTAATGTTCTTTTCTTTTTTCATACTGCCTGTTTTCACCCTCTGTCTGAAACCAGAGTCCAGTCAGCTCTGATTGGTTAGCTGGCCAGCTTTGTTGTGATTGGTCAACTGCTTAAGAGAGATGTCCCGCCCCTTAGCCTATCACGCTCAATGTGTTGGAACACTAGACAATAGAAGCACCAGTGTTACAAAGTGATGTCATTATGTTACATAAGTAGGAGGGGACTTTGGGATATTAGCCTTTTGCAGACTACTTACATGCACAAAAAACATTTTTAACACACTACAGGAAAGAGAAAACCTCCAAAAAGGCTAATAGGGCCTCTGTAACCTTAACAGCGCTGCATGGTGGCAGTGTGAAACATCTCATTCAGAGAGCACTGGAGCCTGCAGTTTACCTGAAGAGGAGAAGAAGGGCAACTTCTTCCTTACAAGTTCAGGGTGTATATATTGGGTTTAAGTGTCACAAAACACCAAGGTGACAAGCTCTTTGGGATGTGATCAAGCGTAAATATGATTGGAGTGCAGTGGAGCAGTGACGCTGCTGCCTCTGGGATGGGCTTTGATTATGCTTGGAGCTAGCTGCTGAATCAATAGACCCTGACGCTACCGCTGTCTGCACAACAAACACCTAGCTTTCATGTACCTGTCCTGTCTGGAGGCAGCAGACAACCCATCCAACTGACTCACAGTTCTCCGAAATGAAATCTATAGTTATTTGTACCATCAAACTACACATGGATTCATTTTGGACACATTTGCACCGACAGCTGATCACCAGGTTGTATTTAGCTCTAATGCTGCCTCTACTAAAGTGGAAGATGCACAATTAAAGGAAACAGCCCCTAAATGTGCTGTGATTCTGCAAAGGTGGTCAGCCGTGACCCGGTTCATCGGCAGCCCCGGTGTGTTTGAGCAAAGTTTTTATAACATAAGTCTGTTTCTACGACCTCGGGGCCCTTGGGCAAAACAGCAAAAAACGCAGATTGACATCAGCACAGATATTTATTAATTGGTCCTGAGGACAGTCAGGAATATTTTCTGTGTTTTTCATTCACTTTGTTCTAATTGTCTTCAAAAGACAAAGGGAAATAGGTTGGCTGGAAATGTAGTGGAGTAGAAGTAAAAACGTGTGCACTTGTACTTACTCTTAACACGATTACCATGTAACCATTTGTCGGCTGAGATGGAGAAACAAGTATTGTTATGTAAAGAAAGCATTGGATTTTAATTGGCTTTATCTAAGCAGAAGCAGAGTTAAATAAAAAAAAAAAGCCAAGATCTGCCTCAATAATTATCTTAATGTTTGGTTTGGGACATCTGTTACTGTGATTCACTTAAGCGTTGTATATACATTTAATTAAAAACCACAAAGGCTAAGATGCATTTCCACATAAAGATGACATATATCAACATGATGGTTTTTGTACTTATATCAGAATTGTGCACAATAAGGCGAACTGACTGTTATCTGCCAGCCGGAGAAATAAAAGGAAGCAGAAAGCAATTAAAACAAGACAAGGCGAAGAAGAATGTCAGCGTCTCTCACACTGGTGCTGCACTTCTTTTCTACTTCATCCCTCCTCTGCTTTTTGTTCGCTGACAAATAAGGTTTAGCAATCCAATTTCTGCTTCAATCTATTTCCGCTCTACATTGTGGATAATGTGCATATTATTGTTGTGTGCTTCTGTGTGTTAGAGATGTTTCCCGGTGCTTCCGGAGATCCTTTTACAGAGTCCACATGGGGAAAAGATAAACCGTAGCAGCAAACAATATATCATTTGATATGATTGCATTTCCCA
Organism: Trematomus bernacchii; assembly: GCF_902827165.1. NCBI lineage: Eukaryota > Metazoa > Chordata > Actinopteri > Perciformes > Nototheniidae > Trematomus > Trematomus bernacchii. The sequence goes on from NW_022987778.1 coordinate 3,939,602, forward strand.
GGTGCCTTCAGCTTCTTTAAGGAGCTCACTCACTTGGCTACACAGTTGAATCATTGAAGAGCACCACATTGTGATGTAGGCCAAGCAGAAAGTTACGTATAGCACAATGTAACAACAGAGTGTCAAGGGGATGTTGCCAAGACAATTTTCATTAAATATGAAACAGCAATGCTATCCTCATGTCTATTTTGTCATGATGATGAATTTTTGACCGGCTACTAAGTCGTTGATTTTAGTCTACGTCTATTCTGTGGAGAGATTTACGAGTAGATTTATCATTGTGCCCGGTTGTGGAGCTCATAATCATAAAACAACAGGCACAGTGTCTGAAAACTGTGAAAAACAACGTGTCATTTCTGCATTTTTTACCGGCACTATCTCCTCTCTTTCATGGAGCTGTTTTATAGAATGAGCGGCTCCATCGTGTTTAACGCATCATTTCCCTCCTCATTGTGAGTGTGGAGGGAAGGGCGATGTGTGGGTGGTGGTGGTGGTGGTGGGGAGGGGGCCCGATGTCCTTGCATTTTATTGCCCAGTCCTCGTCCTTCCAGCATGGCTAGTCAGAGTGGTGCCTTGGGTATTACAAATAAGCAAATGCCCTTTTCGTGCTAACGCTCAACTTTCATTTCCTGTATGACCAGAAGACAGACGGGGGTCCACTCTGTTTACAGCGTGTTTAATATTTCATCTCAACGACATGGCTCTGAGGGATAAGCAGTCAGTGATTCGTGAGAAACAAGAATTTGTGAAATTAAGAGTGCAGGATTAGATGTAGTTACATTGAAGGAATTAAACACAGCTTCACGCTTCAAGCTGCTTGGCCAGGTCTGCATCAAGATCACAGCAAATCCTCCTCACTTAGCCTGATCAAAAACCCGTACTTGGAAACTTGACCATGCCCTCTCCGGTGCCTATATTTTGTATCTAGACACTACTTTTCTGAACCCTCCTTGAACGAAAGTTTCAAGCTGGTTTCTCGCCTTAAATGAGCCATGACTAACTGGTTTTACATTTCACTTTAATTACAGATTGCTAATATGCGACTGCCTCAAATTGTTCATAGCTGGGTAATTTTAATTTTGCCTTCCTAAATTGATTTATTTAAGCTTAATGAAAGTGTTATCTTTGAAATGCAGCATCATCACTATGGCATCTCATAAAGGCCACACATCAGTGCAGACCCACAGCATAGAGTAATTTAATAAGAACATTTATAATTTCTTTGTATAACTATGTTGGTTAATATTATTCTTATAGCTCTCTTATCTTCAAAATAATTCCACTTTATTTTAACTTTATGATCATGATGTTTTAAAGACTTGAAAAAACAACAGATGAGTTTAGTCTGATGTAAACCCAGGCGCTCTACAAATACATTTTAAATCACAAATCAATTTCTAAATGCACCATTTATTCCAAGACTTATAAACCACAAGATTAAGGTAAAAAGGTGGAGCTATTATCAAATTTCACAAATAACCCTCTAGGGGCTTAACAGTCTGTACATATGGAACTCGCCATCTTTAGACCATTGATTCAGTTAAGCTTTCTGGGGTTTTGGGTGACCTCACTATGTAACTTTCATGCTTCTATTGGCTAGCGCTTCAACAAATTGTATGTGACAGGCTAAGGGGCGGGACATCTTTAAAGGTCCCATGTCATGGCCATTTCTACTGATCATAATTCCATTGTTGAGCTCAGTGTGCTCTGATTGGTCGGGATGTTGCGAGGCTCGCTGCTCAGTGAGCTGGCTTACTGGTGTGGTTTCCTGGTCGGCGATACAGCGAGACAGCGCGAAACTCATCCTGAGCACACACAAACACTCACAGCCGAAGTAAAAACAATAAGTGTGGCTTGATATTGAGTAAGAAAAAGGTTTATAAACACTGTGAGAATGGGTCTGCGGAGAGCATTTCTCCGCGATCCCAACTCGTCTATTACCAACCAGGGAGCTCTATGCAAGTCAATGGGACTCCCTGTTAGTTGAAAATGTACGCTAAAGGTCCTGGTGTGTGAGGAGCTCCGCGGATTGGTCCATTTTGGTTCCCGGAAGAAACAAATGGAATAAGAGAAATCTCCAACGAGGCGTTCTGGGGCAGCATAGACAGGTCTTTTCTGTGTTAGAGTTTTACTCGCTACAGGGTGTACTTTGAGGGTTTGTGACTCTGCAGACCGTTTACATGCATAAAAAGCTGCATAACACACAAGGGGACGGGTAATAACCAGAAAAGCATGACATGGGACCTTTAAGCGGTTAACCAATCACAACAGAGCCGACTAGCTAACCAATCAGAGCAGACTGTGCTCTGGTTTCAGACAGAGGGTGAAAACAGGCAGTATGAAAAAAGAAAAGAACATTAAAGCGTGGACACATGTCACAGTAGAAGCACAAATCAAATATGAACCTGAAAATGTGCACAATAGGTCCCCTTTAATGCCATGCATTACCCCACTAGCCCATTAAAGAAAACATGGAACAAAGCTTAGTTAGTGATGTGGATAAATAGCCTTAAGGTTGTCATCTGGGAGCTTTACTGACTTCACATGGATTTACACACTATTTAAAACCACAAGCCTGAAAGCAAGAGTAATCAAAAGCACATTTTTGGAAATGCTAAACAGATACAACCCTGTTAACCACCTGCAGATCAGCAGACAGTGAAAGCAGCATTGTTCAAATTACAGTTTCAAATAAAGACCTTTTTGAACATTAAGCATGTAAACATGTCACAGTAGAGGGACACAATACAAATATGAACCTGAAAATGAATATGTCCTCTTTAACAGGGAAAAAAACATGAATCAACTGACTTTATCTTTAAAATACAATTGTTTCGACGTCTACTATCAAGTCACAACAGACATATATGGTCTTACTTTGTTATAAAGCAATAGGTACTAATTTAACACCATTCAGCAGAGTATTAAAGAGTTTATAAATAAATATCATGACAGTAACCACTGCTATCAAAGCCAATATCAATACATATTAACTGTAGTTATAAGCTATTGTATTTCATGGACACTGAAAAGTACTGTAGGGCTGAAACAACTATATTATGTTTCACAATGGAAAGGAATAACCCTACTCTTCCCAGACTCTTTCCCCTTAGCAAAATGATGGTGGCAAACTGAAGGCCAGGCGTCTGTGTCTTAATTCAAGTTAATCAATGTTACTTTAACAAGGCGAGGACAGTCATGTCTTCCTGAACACTGCCCTCGACTTTCCGTTTCACTTCTTCCCTTCTATTCCCTTAGTATGATGGACAACTGTGACCTAGTACATAAGGCTAACCAGGTTAAACCAGGTTTAATGGTCTTCAGTAAGATTACACTGGACAATATAGGGCACATGTTTTATCACTTTGCTAATGTAAGGCAAGAGCTGTTCAGTCTGCAATACATTGGAGAACTTGTATGGAATTCATGCGCACTATTTCTTGGACATGTTCACAAATATAACTATACTGTATATACAGTTTAAGGATGTCATCATTTTGATTCTAAATTAGGAATCGCTTGAGTTGAGCTCTCCATTTCGATCATCAAAAAGATCTGCAATTCTTATTTTTTTACCTGAATTTCTACCTGCACGAAGAACAAAACAACCCCCACAGTGATACTTAGACATAACACAGCTTAATGGCACCTTTAATTAAAGACAACACACACAGTGTAGCTTGAGCTTTAAAGGTCCCCTATTATACTGTTTTTCATCAATATTTTATAGGTCTCAGTTATATACAAAACATGTCTCTGAAGTGTTTGGCTCCAAATACCAAACAGATCATTGTAGCATCCCATAATCCCCTCTGTTTCAGCCCTGTTTCAAAAGTGCTGATTCTCTGTCTGTTACTTTAGATGAAAATAAGGAGCCCCTCCCCACGCCCCTCTGAGAGATATTTGGTTAAAAAGAACACAATGGTGCTCTAGGAGGAGATTCAGGTGATAAGGTGGGGGGGTTACCTTGGTTGGTGATTGGCTAATGGTTACTCAAGCCAAAAAATCCTTATGACATCATAAAGTGGCCAAAATCTGATCAGCTCATTTTCAGACAGGTTTTTATATAAATGGTTCAGGACAAAAAGAGAGAGAATCTTTTTTCCTGAAACTTTCAGAATCTCTTTACACAGAGGGGACACATGTTGATGTAGAAAAGACATGAAAACGTGGATTTTGCATAATAGGTGACCTTTAAGCTAAAAGAGGGTACAGCGCAGTTTGCAGATAAACTTGCAGCCAACATGAATGCCAACACAAAACAGCTACCTGCTGCACTTTGTAAGACAGCACGGCCACTATCATAGACAAAATAAAGCCAGAACAGAACACAATTCTGCTGCTTTCCTGATATCACTGTGTGGCAACATTTTTGCCTTCCCCGTGAAATATATGGAAAACTATTGGCACACAATGTCAGACTAGGATCTGATGGTTTTTGCAGGTAAGGAAACTCAAGCTGAAGTCGTAAATTATATATTGTGCCAAAAAATAATGGTTCATCCTTTTCGTTTTCGAAAAACATTGCAAGTAAATGTTTTATGGGCAAAATATCATGTTGTTATGGTTTAGTTTCGATGACTGTTGAATAATTGAAATATGCAGATAATGTCCTTGCAAGGCACTTGGTGAAAAAGCCAGAAAATGTGCTTGTTGATATTTTTAAGAATGCAAAAACTAAGTAACTGAGAGGAAATGAATTACAAGAGCCCTCCCACACTGCATTTTCCCCATTGCCTACAAGAATCCTGTGTATGGGGCCAGTTAGGCTGTAAATGTAACGGCGAAAACAGGCGCTGTCAAGTAAGTCTTTGGGAAATAACCCCATCAGAAATCCAACGGCTTGTGTCAAGCACTCAGCTGACACCTTTGATACAGTACAGCTCAGCCATGCTGCCGTCATGGTGGAATTGCTTTTAGTGGAGCTGAGAATTTGAAGGCTACTTTGTATTGAGATGTTTTTCCTCCCCCTTCGTTCCCACCCTCTCCGACGGCAGACACATTGATAAGGACAGACAGATGGAGAGACAGAGGGGCCGAGCAAAGACGGGAGAGAGGGGCAGCCCGTGACGAGGAGGTAATAACTCCACACCTCGTCGGCGGGAGGAGACATCAAAAGAGCCACGACTTAAATTAATTCTGACAGACTCTGGGTGCAGCCCATCAATATCCTCTGCCGCCATCAAATCAACACCTAAAAAAAAACACGAAAAGGGAACCTGCTCATAAAGTAATCCTCTGACAAAGGATTTGGACCTTAACGAGAAAGCAGGTGACGGACGCACAAATCCTGAGATGGGTAGCTAAGTGACGAGCAGCATGGCTAATGAAAGGGAAGCCTCTTAAATCCCATGCTGGTGCTTGCTGGAGCAGAATTCAAACAGTCAGAGCAAATGAATACGGGTGGCAGAGCTGTAGCGATTAGAAGATAACAGAGTAAACATCATAAACATCAGTGCTACTTGGATGTGTTGAAGGACATCGCTGTTCTTATCGATAAATCCCTGCAACAGAAATGTTGACTTTTAACATGAAACAAAATAAGTTTAAATGTTTAGAAACAACAGCAAAGGCGTTAATTCGTTTTTCATTCATCACAATTAAAGAGAGCTTATCTATAAACAGATCTCCAAGATTATTTTTTCGAATTGATGAAGTTTGACAGATTAATTAAAGGGTTTTCATAAACAAAAAGTTATGAGTTATGAGTTACTGTAACACATTACTGCACCATCACCCTGACAAAACTTTACAGGAACTCAGAGTTCTGCCCTTTTGAAGAGGAAGAAGGAGGAAGAGGCACAAAGCAGAATCAGTCACACAGACAGTCTGTGCAGGACCACAGCCTGTAATGTAGATCCATGGAGCCGGACAGGGTCAGTGGAGGCAGTGGAGTGTGTTTTAGTGCACCATAACCTCAGACCAATGGGAAAGGTGTGGTAGTGCGAAGAAAAAAAGGCAAGAAAAAAAAATCCTACCCTGCTTTACGTGACTCTGTTAGAATATTTAAAGGGGCTTAGTTATGCTCATTTTCAGGTTTCATATTTGTATTTTGTGCCTCTACTGTGACATGTTTCCATTCTTTAATGTTCAAAAAGCACCTCTTTTCACCCTCTGTCTGAAACCAGAGCCCAGCCTGCTCTGATTGGTTAGCTGGCCAGCTCTGTTGTGATTGGCAAATTGGTTTATTGATGTTTTGAAAATGTCCTGCCCCTTAGAATATCTCATACCATGTGCCTCTTTAAGATAAACTATTTTCATTCGCAAAAGCTTTTACTATCCTGGTGTTTGATCTATATTAAGCTTAAACTGAGAGCAGTCAATAGCCATATACAGATGATTAATTGCAGATCAGAATAAATAGATGGATTTTAATTACTTGCTGTAAATCAATATCATTTTTTCGCTCCCATGCATTCACTGTAATTTCGGCTGCAGCTCATCACGCAGACTACCTCCAGCAAAATGAAGAATTCACACTCTCTCGTACATCCATTGCTCCAATAAAGGCCTCACGCCTGCAAGCGTATCATTTAGATTGACAACAGAGGCAGAAGCAATTGAAGTGAACTTAAGTCTACCCCCTGCCCTATAAATAATATTTAATCCCTCTTTGGAAGGGAGAATTGGTAATGAGTCCCAGAGCTTTTTTGATGCATCACATTGCCTTCAGCTACGGCTGACACCAATAGGATATAAACCAGACAGCTTTCTGCGGCCTACAATGGTGAGATACGACAGCGTTTTCAAGATCAGATCAATCAAACAAACAGTTGAAGTCTGGTTAAATCAGGATATTGAGTCTTTTGTCTAAAATGTGAAAGAATTCCAGGAAGAAAGTGAGAGTGTGGGAAATGCTATAAAGCATCGTCGTCCTTTGAGGCGTTATTAAAAACCTAAGAGGTGTTACCTCAGATATTTGAACTTTCAGCTAGAAGAAAGGGTAGCTACATGTAAATATGAAAAAGGTTTACTGTGGATAAAACCAATAACGAAAAGGACTAAGTATGTAAGCTTTCATTGTTGCATGTTAATTCCATTGCAGGCTCGATTCAACCTTGCTGTAAGAGCACTCGCTGTTTGTGTTAATGCATTTGATCTTTCACTCTTGTTTGCATTTAAATGTCAAAACAAATTCCCAGTATGCTGAACTCAAACCCTTTAAAAATAATACAATACTAATACCCAAACAGAACATGTCAGGTGTCTGCTTCACCTGATTTGAACCAGAGTGTCTATGCAGTGCAATAATAATTACTGCAACTGAAACGGTAATTTTTAATGTTTCATCATTCAAAGTGTTTCATATTTTAATGCATCATTCTTTAACTAGCCTCCAGGACTGTGTCAACCAGAACTGTAACATTCTTATCTGTTCTCCAGCTATTACAAACATGTTGCCAGGCTTAATATACTCTCCTGCTGCCTCATACTGATACAAAGTGAGTGTAATATTACCTAAATGGTGAGTAAATAGATTCCATGGGGAATAATAGCCGTCAGCAGTCTGATCCAATAAAGTAGTAAGCAGGGAAAGCATGAAGGGAAGATGAATGAATCTTATTAAAAACTACTGATGCCTGGTCAGCAGGAAAATGAAGAAATAGCCAGACTGGACTACACCTGCATGGCCGCTGAGCAGGAGCTTCAAGCCGTCTCGCTCCAGTTTGCATTCTACCTATTTATTATCTGAGCTTTTACTGATAAGAACCCGGATTCAATCAACTTCTAGATCAAATACACATTGGTTTTATCAACATAAATGCTAACCATTTTTCTTGTATGGAGCTCCTGCAGTTGCCTCTTATTGGTATCTAGACAAAGCTAGGCTAGCTGTTTCCACCTGGTTCCAGTGTTTGTGCTAAGCTAAGCTAGCCATCTTCTTGTTTCAGCTTTATATTTAATGGACAGACATAAAAGTGATATCAATCTTCTGTCCTATATCTTGGGGAAAGAAAGCAAATAAGCTAATTTCCCAAATAGTAGAAGTTGGGGAATTAAACGTTTCTGATATATTCTGAAATGTTTATTTCCAGACTTTTTACAAAGTGGTTTTGAGAGAGAAAAATCCACTTGTCTTAGACGTGAACATTAATCTAAATGTGAGGGTTTTTCAGTCATGCACCATTGTGCACTCATGTTCGCCGAAGTCCATCATTGAAGATGCACATTTCTAACCTGACATAATCCTCAGTAGACCAGAATGCAATGCAGCCACGAGACATGTTACATTTTATGTGAGGCGCTTTCACCAGAGTGAAAAAGCTCATGCTGCCTTGCTTTTTTAATGCTGTTGCTATCACTATTTCTCTCTCCACCTCCATGTGCAGCTCTACCGCTAAATGCAATACGTCCCTTGCTGCTCTCTTGGGATTTTAAAGTAATTCTGGGCAATGTGGGAAATTACTTCCTGAAGTAGAATTGGATATGGTTGAAGCAAAATACACTCAACAAATGAAAGACATTACACCATTTCCAAATGAATACCTGGAATGAACCTAACATCACATACTTTGACAAGTACAGTAATAATACAAGACAAACTGAGGGTGGACCTTTCCTGTGCCTTGCCCAAAGGAAACTCAGTATTGGATAAGGGAAATTGGAATCCATCTTGTTCTGATTCATATGAATTTCACTGAGGTCAGTCCGGGGATTTGATCTGTCTAATCTTCCAACTTCTTCAGTTTCCATTTGAAGGATTGATTCCCATATTAAAGATTAGAGCTCCACTCTGGTGTTTCTGGTGTTTTCTCATCAGACTAGTATATTGTAAAAGGTCAATGATTCACATATGGAAATGACACATTTCTATCAGGAGCTGTTTTAAATCCAAAGCTTAAAGACCATACGATCCTTTCAAATGAGCTTTTTCATTGTCATGTCCTTACCATGTCCCTGACACAAAAAAATGCTTCTTGACACATAAGCAAGCAGATTTGACCTCAAGGTCTCCATGTTTATAAAACTGTGTTGCTCTTTTTGTTTTGTAGTAAGCAGCAGTGTTTCATTTATTTTGGTAACTGCCAAAGACTTCAAGAAGGAATTCAACATTGCACAGAATATTCAAATTCCCACGTAAAGCATCAGTTTAGTCAAAATGGCTCTCTCATACATCACATATATGCAGTGAACATGATGTTGTGGAGGCGGTAAGTGGTCGTGGTTCTCAGCTTTGTTGGCGGGCTCTTTTTAACGCCTGCCAGCAGACACGCAGGGTGTCCAGGTGCAGAGTGTGAAGACAACCCTCTGAGAAACCAAGCCTTCATTATTTATTAATCTGCAAAATGAAGCTGCGAGAGGGGGTCAGTCAGCCGTAGAGCTGGCAGGAGGGGAGGTTGCTTCCTTGTTTGCCATCGACAGAGGTTGAAGAACTGGGCATTTGTGGCGTGTAGCTGCACGAGCGGAAGACGTGGGATTCAATTCCACCTTCTGCGTGTGACAGGCCAAACATAAACTATCAGATGAAGTTGTTAATTTCAAGACGGCAGGCCATCTTTGACCCCCCCTAACAATCCCCACATAATCGACCATTTCAGGTCCCACATAATCTTTAATCGTGCTCACTCATTTTCTCGCCCTACATTCTTTCTCTTCGCTCTGCCTATATGCTATTGTAATGGCTTAGAGCCGGATCCAGCCTTGATGTTTTTCTGCTATTCAAGGCATTTTCTCCGCTTTCATGAGCAATTTTCCATTATCCCCGGCCAAGCCTTATAGACTCGATAAATGCCATTTGACTTCCTTTTCCCTAGATAGTGAAAAATGGGGAAAGTGAAGCTGTATTCAATAATCCTGCCAATACGATGAGTCAGTTGATTTTCCTCCTGTTATACTTGCAGTGAAATTGCATTGTTCCCAACTCTAAATCTTTTCATCTAATAATGCATACCAATAGATACCCACTTTGCATTTCCGACTCAGATTTTAATGTGAACACTGAATCAGCGCTCAATCTCAGTCCCCTCCATACACAGAGTGCAACATCATGGTAGCCATTAGTTTTGGCTTTTGTAAACATTTTCCCATACATTTTTGGCAAGTGAGGGGAACTTTTCATTATAATCTCACAGAATGTGGTAAAGGTAAATGTGCAGTCATTACATTACTTACTTTCAACACTTCAATTACTTTAAAATATATAAAACAGAGTAAAATATTTGTAAAGACTAGGAAGGTGAGTGTGTGGCAGTTCTAGCTTGCCAAAGGATTTAGATTAGTATGCAATTATCAACACTAGAGGCAATGATAACAACTAGATTATTCACAGTAGTGTCTAAAAGTAATCCCCAAATGTTGTTTGAAAGAAAATTGGCATATATCTCATGTGTGTACAGAAAAAAAAGCTTTCTATCTTGCTGTATTTTCTGATTGAAAGACTTAAAAAGCTCATAAACTGTGCCACCTGAATCTTTTCAAAACCATTAAGAAATATTGCTGCCTCAACCCTAAAGCTCGTCCATACTTCCCTACTAAAAGCAAACCATCATTCACACTGAGAGGTTATTTGTGAAGGACATAAATAAATCGAAAAAATACATTTTTACCTCGTTTAAAGCTCCTTCACTGCATCTCACTGCAACTTTTGCATGTTGTGACTCAACCTTGGTGAGGGCAACTATCGTATCAACTCTAGCCAAATAGTGCTTTAACAGAAAATACGGCAAAATACGTGTTTGCTCTTGTCTCTGCTAGAGTTGTTTTCTATGATTTATTCTGCCTATTTGTCAGCTTGTTTCACACAACCTTGGATGTTGTCACACAATTTGTTTGGCACTGGTGTGGTCAAATATCCATAGATAAGATGAGAGTTAACCCTCTGCACTGTATATGACCAAATAAGGCTTGAATGAAATAACTGGTATACGCAGGCAAAGAATATGAGCTTTATCACAAGGTCACAGTCTCATTTTCCTACTGCTATTATACTATGCAGCACGATTCATTTGACAGGAGTATATTGCAGAACTTATTGTAAGGCTTTATGCAAGGACATTGAAAAGAAGCACTGAGAGTAGAAACTATAAGGGCACATGTACAGGCTGACCATCCAGGCATCCACAAATTACCTTTAATGTTAATGTGACCTGCTGTCACCATCAACGCCACCACCCTTTGGCATTCAAATGAATTTCTCTTCATCTGTGCAGTACTTGCATTTGAGGACGTCAGACTCATATAGAGAAATCTCCTTAGAGCCATTTGAAAAGGAGCCCGAGTAACACATGGAAAGAACAGCAGCCTACAGAGTGGTGCAGTGAAGGGCTCCCTCAACAAAATAGCAATGGGAATTTTCCATTGGATTTTGAAATATTGCAGCCAATTAGATCTGTGGCAGACACACGTTTATGATACTTACACGTTTTGTTCAACAGGTTAATTTACTCATATTACCACCACTTTGTGATTTTAGAAGCAAGTTATAAGCTAATGTTAGACTATAAACAAACAACGTCACGTTCGCATGTCTTCACGTCACCACCGCTAAGCTAACGGCAGACTTGTGTTCCACGTGATGATGTTTAGTATTCTCATTTAGCCACTTGTTAGCAGTGTTGGGTGTAACGCGTTACAAAAGTAACGGAGTTACAGTAATGTATTACTTTTTGCTGTAACGAAGTAATGTAACGCATTACTAATTACATTTGGGTAATATACTACCCGTTACAATTCTCAGTAACGCAGTTACAACACATTTTAACTCGAAATTAAATGGTGTTTTGTTTTGTTTTTGTTTCGCCAGACATTCCGATACCAGGGAAAAATTGTGCGGGTAGATTAAACCTGGTGTTTACCCTTCAGGCTCATCAAGATCCCTCCGCTTCGCGTCGGGTTCCCTGATCAGCCTGTCGGGTGTTCTTTTCCCCATAATGACCGCCTCGCTGCACATTATCCCGGTTATTACACGGCCATACTAAACAAACTACAGAGGCAATTCCGTGTTCCTGTTATTGTTTACTTCCTCTCTGCCTTCTTCTGGTGATTTATCTGACGTCCAGCTCTCCGTCTTTGAACCTCTTTTCCTTTCTCTTTCTTGATCCTCCTTAGCAACCTTCATTATAGTCCTTGACAGTGGTCTGTACTACTGTATTAACAACGTGTCACATGTTAAGAATTTACAATCAGAATCGAGTATTCAACTAAGCCGTGTAATAAAAGTTGTTAAGTAGCCTTTGTGGTAATAGAGCCATTGAGACCGTCTTGCCTAGCTGTAGAAAATGGACTAAAGCACTTCTAACCTTTCTCCCTAATCTACTATCTGGCTCCTTTTGTCCGTCGTCTCATCCTCTCTGTCCTGATGTTCACTTTTCCCATTCTCCCACACCCTCCTCGCTGATGGACTCCCCTCCTGCATCCCTACCTCTATCCTCCCTCACAACTTGTGACTTCATTTCTCACTCGACTCCCTCACACACTCTCGCCCTCTTTCTATCTCATCCCGTCTCATTCTCTCCCTCTCCCTTTTCAGCCGGCAGTAAAAAGGATTAGTCGAACCAAGAGAGGCAGCATAGCACTAATTTACGTTAAAATAAATGTGGGCTTCTCACACCAATAGAGAAGTTTAGTCCCAGGCATTGCGGTTTCAAGGACATCTAACATGATAACCGTGCGTAATGAAGTCATTTCAGAATGACATTTAAATAAATAAAATAGAAAGATATTAAAAAATATAGCTACAAAAGAGTAATGGAAAAATATTGGACACATTAGCAAAATATATATGTTGTCTATTCATCTGCTGTCTTCAGTTTTCATGGAATATAGGCAGGACAGGAGAATGTTAATTAACAGTATTAAAACCGACGGTAACATCTGATTGGGGTTTTTTAAAAGTACATTCATCCCATTGAAATTAATAATAATATATATTATTTTTACTTTGTATCAATTTCAGTATGTTTCATTTTAACTAAATCCTTTTTAACTTTGCCACTTACAATATGGTAGCGTAAGCACTATATACAGTAAGCTTTTTACGTAAGCAAAACATAAAGAAAGAAGCGTAAGAAACACATAACGTAAAAAAACTCATTACACAAGCTCTCAAAAGTCAATAGTCTAGCAGTAGAAGATGAAGGTGCAGAGGCCATGCCAATACAAATATTGGATAAATAAAGTATGGACAGTCCCTTATTGAATTGGCCTGAAGAACCTTCATAGTTATTTTAAATTTGCCAAGAGAGGCCAGGTCTGTCAGTGATATCAGACTGATGGGGCGAAGGACAGTCAACAGTCTGAACCCAGAGCCAGCTCTCGCTCTCTGTGAGGTTATGTGCCCAGGTATGACAGGCGTGTAATGAAATTCCTCTCCTCTACAATGAGCATCAGTGTCGCTGTGCAGGTCCTGATAGCATCAGCACTGCAGACACACTGTCTTGTGAGAAGTAGCAAGACTAGAAAGTACATGGAAAGTCACAAGTTAGAGGTCCTAAACATCACAGTAGCTTATAGTGTGGTGCAGGAATGAGTCGTAAAACCCAGAAAGCAGTTAGCTATTAACAATTCTAGTTCGCTATTCAGTCAATGTTTGTTTGAATGGGTGTTTAGGAAGATGCCTGAAATAAGGTATTTGGTTAAGAAGAGATGTTCACGTTTTAATACTCATCCAGGTATCAATGTCTGAAGCTACGTGTTATAAACCGGCAAGTTGCTAACAAGCGACTAAAGTAGACAACTTAACATCACCGGAAGCAAGTCTTTAGCTTAGTGACCGTGATGTAGTTCTGTTACTACTCATGTTAGCTCTTATTTCTGGTGATCCCCTGTAAAATCAAATGGAAAAGTCCTGGTGCTTTTTGTTGAAGGACCCTTTTGCTGCTAACTTTTGTCTCGGCCTACAGAACTACATCATCCCTGCCCCACCCTATATTCCATCCCTGTGTGACTAATGTGTCCATAGAAAGATAGAAATATGGGGAAAAAGCATAGGCTTACATGTAAGCAGTGCAGGCCTGCCCCCCCTCTACACGCAGATCACGCAGACTGCGTGGGGCCTCACCTTGCGGAGGGGGCCTCACCTTGCGGAGGGGGCCTCACCTTGCGGAGGGGGCCTCACCTTGCGGAGGGGGCCTCATCTGAAGCGCAAATGCGCAAACCTTTATGTGCTTATGCGGCGCAATTAGTGTAAGCGCGCCACAGTTTCGCCGCTGCGAGGCTCCGGTGTTCGCAGTTCACGCGCGTGCTCCACTACCACCCCCATCCCCCCCCCCCCGGCAGCGACGATCGCGACACAGAGGGCCTCGTCATATAACTTTGCGTGGGGCCACAAGTTGACCAGGGGCGGCCCTGAAGCAGTGTGTAGAAACACTTTTACATATCCCAACAGTATGAATATATCCATCAAATTCTCTGACAAAAATACATAAATTAAAGAAAATATCTGCGGCTGTCACAGGACTGGAATTAGACCCTTACATGTAATCCTGACTCAATGACCTGTCTGTTTAAATAAAAATAAATACCAAAAGTTTCGGGCTATAAAACATGGACAATAAGCTAAAGAGATGCTATACATTTACCAGTAGAGCGACATTTTGCAGAATTGGGTGATCATTTTCTGTAGGATTATCACTGTGCTATCCCTTTCACATGCTTACCAATTTGTGTCATATAAAAATACAGATCACTGATTTTTTAAAGTTGATTGTTTAAGACTGCTTTAATGCAATGTTTAAAAAAATGCTTTAACAGTCCATAAGATAAGGCAGCTATGTGTAGAACATTTAGTTGCGTCATTTATGATTTCCCAATGATTGCGGAGGAATGACTTTGTCACAAAGAATATGCATCAGCAAAACAGGAAGTGAAGCACCTCATTGTGAATGAACAGCGTGAACCTGCTCAAAATGGCAGATGGTGTACCTATTGAAGAAACACTCTCCTAACAGCTGTACCCTCCTTAACAGAATGAGAAAAAAGGAGCTTTTGATGAAGGAGGCAAAAATAGTTGAAGTGACAGACCCCAGGGGACATCTGGAGCCATTAGTGGGCAGCAAGCTTTTTACTATTGACATAACACAATAAATGGATCATATATTGTTGCATCAACTTTTTCCATAACTGTTCACATTAGTGGGTCTTGTACTAAGTTATCTTATACCATTGGGATGGTCTGAGTCAGCCAGTCTGCAGTCTGTCTACTGTGGGCCACACTGTGGTTTAGATGAAACTTGGAGATTATTGACCGGCTAGACAGAGGAGCAAGTTTTTGCATGTTGATTTGATTTCAGAAGTTTGGCAAACTGGTTGAAGCCTGATGTGTTACATTTAAATTAATAAATTTTGATGTGAAATGTTTGAAAGTATCTTTAAAGAATATATTAATTAGAACTTTGCCCAGGGAAATTCAAAACGACGTTCCCTTGATGCTTCAACTCTCCCATCTGTGGCTTGCCCATGGCCACATCAGAGGAGACACTCAATATGATGCATGTCAAATTCATGCTTAATGAGTTTTGGCCTTCTGTCAGACCCTGATTTAACGTCAAACATACTGTTCTTCTTAAATGCATAATTTACAGAAAGAGACAACCTCCTGGAGCAGGGAGCAGATTTGTTACGTAACCCTGTGTTTGCTATGGAGAGCTTTTTAGCAATCGCTGTTTAGTTCCACCTTTAATGATGAGTGGAATATGGACATTTTTAAATGGCAATGTATTCAACTGCATAGCTTTACCACGCAGGAATGAGCATGAGCTGATTCTGGACACAACTACTGTAATTTATCATTTTATTAGTGTCTTGGAAGGTTCCCAGTCCACAGAAACCAAGATGTACTGGCATATATGTTTCTCCTTCTGTTGAACTGACTCACCAAAGCGTCTCTGAGTGTTCTGCAGAGGATGCTACAGAATCTAACTGTTGCCACAGGGCCCCTCGCTGCACAAGAAACAAGGGAAATCGAGGTGAGGCTGCGAACAGCTTGCAAGGAGCGTGTGAAGGTTGCAGGGGCAGCAAGTTGGTTTATGAGGGTGTCTGGCTGTGGAGGGGCGGTGGTTTCAGGGGGGGACGGTAGGTTGTGGGTGGTGCATTTGGATGGCTGCAGGTTGGAAAGGTTCCTCACTGAGATTTCATACTGCGAGGAATTTGAGTCCCGTGAAAAGCAAAGTGGCAGTCTGAGCTTTTTCATATTTTATTGATTGCCACATTTCTACTCAAAAAGAGAGAAGAAAAACAGTAATTAGCTTCTTTCCTTATCAACCATCCTATCCTTCCCCCACTGCTTTGCGTACAGTATTCCCTAAGTGATGAATCATGCTCATGTGTTGTGCAATAGTGCTGCACTCACAGGCAGACGTTAAAACATGGAGGCTGATATTATGTTTTTAGATTTAGGGGGAAACTCTTGCCTTGTCAGGGTAGGCCTGTTTAGATTGTAATGTTGCTTTATATATAAATAATATTCATAATGATGAGTTCTAATGTAAGGGGTGCAAAGATCAGTATACATCTTCTTTAAATCCTCATCATTCATCACAATTACTTTCCCGCTGTTACTTCTGCAGTGTGCATGCTCTTCTGTGCACTGTTCGTCACGTGCATGCTCCTTAGCGTACGTACAATTAGTAGTCTTGCTCGTTGATGCTCTGTGTGATATCTGTATAATGATGTGTCTTGCACTCGTGTCTCTCTCACACTGTCACCAGCCTCAGATTAAATCTCCTCACACTGACAGAAAACCTGCTATCCAGCTTCAGCATCTGTGGAAGGAGAAAAACTGGAATGGAAATGGCGCAGGCAGTGTCAACATGCCTGCCTGCCTGCCTGTCTCTGTGGATGTATTGTTTTCATTATGTCAGTGTGGCTTAACAATGCAATCTGGAAGTTATTCAGAAATATAAGGTTTTGTATTCATATGTCTTCGGCTGAATGAAAGGCTGACAAGAATATATTTAAACTCTAATAGGATGGCAGCAGAAAACGTAAACAAGTGTTTAGATACCTAATGCATTCATAATAGACCTATTTATCTGTTATTTGGGTGTACTACTCAAACATTCGGAATGAAAAAGAAGATCAATCAAAATCAAACCTGTTTTTTTTACTTTACTCAACCATTGAAGTCAGCCATTTGTTCAATGTTGAACTGTGACATTCATATATAATTCATATATATTTGCTCATATCGGTATTACAGCACAGGAGGCCTTTTCAAATGACAAGCACAAGACGCCCTGCCATTGTTCTACAGTCTGGAAAATGTTCTATTGGACCTAAGGGTTAGGGTTAGGGTCCGAAATAAAGTTACCTCTATGACAACCTCTTTTGGTCAAATGGGACCTTTAGGGTTTCAGAATAATGCACCTTTTAAAAAATGGACAGTCACCCAGCACACCCTGTGAAACCCACACATATTGTCCTTTAAAGGAACAGAGATGTATGAAATTCTGGCTGCTTGATTTATTTCTTATTGCATTGTGTGTACCAAAGGTGCCAGTTGATCTGTGTCAAGTCATAGGATGCTTGTTGTTGGCCAACATGTCTTGTGTGAACTTTCAATACTGTGAGCACCACAGACCTATTTCCATTCTACCCCATTGTGTTGGAGAGGTGGCAGAAATCAGAGCTTCAAAACAGTCTGCATGGGTAGACACCACTTAGTGAGACAAATATGTATTTCTTCTGTAATATGGGTGAATGGCTCTTAAAGGGTGGGTAATCACAGTGGGAATCAGTCTCCTGACCTTGGTGATGTTGGCTCCATGCTGTCTCCACTGAGCAGCCCAGAAGCACAAGGTCATCATTTAGAGTGAAACTATTACAACTATTACCATAATGCAAATGTTTTTCCCTGCTGAGAAATTAGGCTCACTAACAGGGTAAACCATCTGCCTCCACAAATAGAACTCCGCTGCTTTTTGGATGCAACTTCAGAGAGCAGTATCTTTCTTAAATCAGCTACAGACTTGACAGAGAAAGCCCAGACTGTGAGTGTGTACAGAATGAGAGCACAGCAGAGCAGCAGGGCTTTGGGTGGAAAACCTCTGCAGAGCTCCTGCACTAACCCTGCCTGTCACCAGGGGGCCACATTGTGCTTCAATAAATCCCCATGTTTTTTTAGTTTTCACACCATGAAACCAGAACTCACCTCCCATCGACTCATATGTAAAGTTACGTATAGCTTTTTAAGTGGTGAGTGCGTGATTGGAAGTGTGTGAGCGGAAGAGATTTAGATGTATATGTTTCAAAGAGTAGTCTGAGATTAGGCCGGCCTCATTGCAGAGGGAGAGACACACGCCTCTGCTGCCTCAAAACTCTCATTCTCCAACATGGCATCTCTGGTAATGGGAGATTAGCGTAGAGAAAGGAAGTCAGAAAGAGCCAGAGGAGGAGAATTACAGGAGGAGAGAGTGGAAAAGTGGAAGACGGATGGAAAGCAGCAGCAGGGGGTTGCATTAGAAAAATGGAAGGGGTTGAATTAGAAAAGGGAAGTGCAAAAGATCAAAATACTGCTGAAACATTTGCATTTAAGTGACTCAATCTTGACCTTCTATTGTTGCCTGATTACAATGCTTCACTATATGGCCCAAAGTGATTGGACTCTTCTCTCTACATACTTTTTTGTCCAAGTGTTAATTTGGCAGCCATTTTAGAATTAAGTCACATTTCAGTAATTTCCTTTTGCGTCAAATCCAAACTTTTTTGACCAGTTTTAGTCAATGATTAATCATTACATGTTCAAATGATATGAACATATCCTTATAGAATGTATTAATTATATTCATTTTGTCATCTTCGAATTAAGTTTTAGTCGAGTATTGCATTTTTTAATTAATCATAAAATAGATTAAACATTTCAGTGTGTAGTCTAGCCAAAACCAATTATTGTGTCATTTTAGTCAAACTTATGTCATAAAGGAATACACATTATCATTCTTTGATTAAAAACAAGGGGAACAGATGGTGCAAGCTCACACAAATATAGAGAAGACGTTTTTATTAAAAAAAACTCAACATTTTAGTCTTGTCTTCTTTCGTCAACAGTACTGCATGCTGACATTGTCGCAGTTATCGCTTAATGATCTCGTTAACACCTTGTGACTGTCAAGTTTTAGTCATGGAAAAAAAGGCTGTTGAAGAACATTTACTACAACAGTTGTGTCAATTCTACTATAGATAATATACAGTTGTCAATAAGGACAATTGTGCATGTTATAGGGCATGCTGGAATGTTTGTCAATTATTAGGTGGAATGTTATTAAGATAAATAATGCACATATACTATAAATAACATGTACTTTATTGTAGTCTTCCTGCATATGTAAATTGTTGTGAAAAGAGTTACAATCGATTATGGAAAGCAAGGAGGAAATACTGCACCGCTATGATTTTGTGTGGTTCGTATTGACTTACGGAGCGTCCACACAGCAGTGTTAAAAAAATCTTCCAACGCTTCTGCCCATTCACTTTGAATGGGGTGACGTCACTTTGCCTCACTTTTCGCCGAACTGCATTGTGGGAAGCAGAGCGGAGATTTTCAGGATTTTCAGGATTCAAAAGTTGAGCAATGTTCAACTTCTGAAGCTGAGGTGGAGGCGTCAGCCAATCAAATCCCGTTTATGCAAATCTGACAGTTCAAGCGCTAGCCAATCAAACCGCGTGTATGCTGGGAGAGACGTACCGCAGGTCATTTCCTCATATTCCAAAAAATGGAGGAGAAATTAGCGGTAGGGAATCACCCGGTGCTTTATGACCAGTCCCTATTTACCTACCGGGATATAAACCGGAGGAGCCAGGCATGGAGGGAGGTGGCAGAGACAGTGGTAGGTTTTCGCCTGTTTGGGGAGTTTATATCCAGTTTACTTCAGGCTTTTTTGCTTCGTATGTCGGGGGCGGGAGATTCATGTGATTGGTTGTTGGTGCGTTGCTCGCAAAAAATCCCCAAGCTTCAGATACGCCCACCTCCAAGATTTTTTTAACGCTGCTGTGTGGACGGGCCGTTACGGAGCGTCCACACAGCAGCGTTAAAACAATCTTCCAACGCTTCTGCCCATTCACTTTGAATGGGGTGACGTCACTTTGCCTCACTTTTCGCCGAACTGCATTGTGGGAAGCAAAGCGGAGATTTTCAGGATTTTCAGGATTCAAAGTTGAGCAATGTTCAACTTTTGAAGCTGAGTTGGAAGCGTCAGCCAATCAAATCCCGTTTTATGCAAATCTGACAGTTCAAGCTCTAGCCAATCAAACCGCGTGTATGCTGGGAGAGACATACCGCAGGTCATTTCCTCATATTCCAAAAAATGGAGGAGAAATTAATTATAGCGGTAGGGAATCACCCGGTGCTTTATGACCAGTCCCTATTTACCTACCGGGATACAAACCGGAGGAGCCAGGCATGGAGGGAGGTGGCAGAGACAGTGGTAGGTTTTCGCCTGTTTGGGGAGTTTATATCCAGTTTACTTCGGGCTTTTTTGCTTCGTATGTCGGGGGCGGGAGATTCATGTGATTGGTTGTTGGTCGCGTTGCTCGCCAAAAATCCCCAAGCTTCAGATACGCCCACCTCCAAGATTTTTTTAACGCTGCTGTGTGGACGCTCCGTTACAGTGTGACATTTTGGGAAATATTAGCATTTCCTTTGCTTTCTTGTACTCGAGTAAAGAAATCGATTCCACTTACATGTCTCTGTTGGATAAGAAGCTGGAGCCAGCAGTCAGTTAGCTTAGCTGTTACCAGACAGTGTCACTGCTAGCCTGCCTTGGGATAGCCACAAAGTGCTAAAATCATAACTTTTTGTTCCACTTTCACTTAACGCCATGCTCTCTGTGCCAGTCACATGCCAACTTCGGTGCCAGATTTCACTCTCCTCCTGCTAACACCCTCTCCCCCTCCTCCTCCTCCTCCTCTCCGTGTCCTGATGCTGCAGGGATGCAAAAGCTCTGGCAACTCCTGCCTGTGATAGACAGTAAGGAGAGTGATGGGAGAGAAAGGTGAGAAAGAAGAGAAGCAAGGAGGATAGACATAAAAAGAGGAAGATAGGGAGTGAGGGGCGAGTTAGGTAAGGGAACGACATAGAGACGGCGATGATGGAGGCAAAACACAGGAAAAACACATTCCTTGCTCACCCTCTAATGTAATGAGACATTGCAAAAGGTAGACAGAGTGACAAAGAGAGAGCAAAAGAGGACAGTAGCTTGGAGAGATGACAAAGGCTGAGAGTAAGAGTGAAAGAGAGGGAAATGGGGAGACACTGACAGAGACAGAAACATCTATAGGAGCTAGACAACTGTTGTTTAAGACCATGTGACAAAAGACAGGAGGCACAGACACTGAAAAGCAGGTCGGCAGCACAGCTCCAGCAGAATCTCTGTTTATACAAACAAAGCCTGCAGGACTGTTTGAGCATCTGTGTCTATGTGTGCTTTGTGCGTATTCCATTCTGCATTCGTTTGCGTTTGTGGATGCACATGTGCTGCGTTTTCACTTGTGTTTGCATGCGTGTGTGCCCGGCGAACATTAATATAATTGTCATAAGCATAGAGCTATAGGGTGGGAGGGATACGTGAGGGGGAGCAGCTGTGTGTTTGAAGCCATACTCCATGTTGCAATCATGCAAGCCAGCCGACTGTATTCCTCCATGAGGCCCAAGGCAAAGAAAATATGGAGCTCAGCACAACAGCATTAACTTGTGTGTCTGTGAATTGATGTTTGTGCATCAAGCGCGAAGCAAATAAGACTTTTTTGTGTGAGTGAATGCAAGTGTGATTCGGGGGGAATAATGCTGCTCTTTTCTGGACACAACAGAGCTG
This sequence comes from Trematomus bernacchii, assembly GCF_902827165.1. Lineage (NCBI taxonomy): Eukaryota > Metazoa > Chordata > Actinopteri > Perciformes > Nototheniidae > Trematomus > Trematomus bernacchii. The sequence goes on from NW_022987778.1 coordinate 3,961,348, forward strand.
TTTAAGCATCACTTCCTCTTGTTTATGCCACGGGCGACGCGTTGTCCATGGAAGACAGCCCCAGCCAACTTTGCTGATGCAAGGTCAAACACACAGGCAGCGGCCCCGGGTTGCTTTGAAACAGATGTTACCCCCACACACGTCCCCTTCTCCCTCACACCCAAACTCCCACACAAATCTATTGCCTGTGACAGCACTGCGAAGGGTTTGGGTCTGATAAAATTCAAATGACATACTACACAGTTTTCACTCTGACCAAAGAGCATGCCTCTGGGTGTAAAAACCATCCTCTGCATCTTAAAACATGACAGGCCCAAGTCCCTCACATGCCCTCCTCTCATTCATCAGAATAGTTTGAAGCAGCAACCGAAAGATAATGTTTTTTTAACCACTTGGTCCGATTCCTTCATGGTTTTCTAAACAAGACACATTTTACGATTCTCTGTGTGTTTTCCTGCATGGAATGGGTTTAAAATATACGTTTTGGATGTCTTGTTTATCCCAGTGTCAGCCAATCGATGGAAATCAAACAATACATACAAGGATTGGGATGATTTCGTAATGAGGAAAAATATAAAAGTGAGATTTCTTTCAAGGTTTTTTCAGCCTTTTGCTGCTAATCAGAATTAAAATCATGACACAAGGCCACATGCAGCAGCTGATGTATTGAATATGACTCTTCTCCACGTTGGTCGCCACTCTGTCTTTCGCCCTGCTGGAGCATTTGAAAGGTTTCAAAGAAAACTAACCTAGAAACTATTTATGAATACTATTTCTATATCCATTCTACGGTGGCCCGGAAGTGCAAGACACCACAGCATTTCACAAAACACCACAGCATTTCAGAAAACACAACAGCATTTCAGAAAACACAACAGCATTTCAGAAAACACCGCAGCATTTCAGAAAACACAACAGCATTTCACAAAACACAACAGCATTTCAGAAAACACAACAGCATTTCAGAAAACGCTACACCATTTCAGAAAACACAACAGCATTTCAGAAAACACAACAGCATTTCAGAAAACACCACAGCATTTCACAAAACGCCGCAGCATTTCACAAAACACAACAGCCTTTCAGAAAACACAACAGCATTTCACAAAACACAACAGCATTTCAGAAAATACAACAGCATTTCACAAAACACAACAGCATTTCACAAAACACAACAGCATTTCACAAAACACAATAGCATTTCACAAAACACTACAGCATTTCACAAAACACAACAGCATTTCAGAAAACACAACAGCATTTCACAAAACACTACAGCATTTCACAAAACACAACAGCATTTCACAAAACACAACAGCATTTCACAAAACGCCGCAGCATTTCACAAAACGCCGCAGCATTTCACAAAACGCCGCAGCATTTCACAAAACACTACAGCATTTCAGAAAACACAACAGCATTTCACAAAACACTACAGCATTTCACAAAACACAACAGCATTTCACAAAACACTACAGCATTTCACAAAACACTACAGCATTTCAGAAAACACTACAGCATTTCAGAAAACACTACAGCATTTCACAAAACACAACAGCATTTCACAAAACACTACAGCATTTCAGAAAACACAACAGCATTTCACAAAACACAACAGCATTTCAGAAAACACAACAGCATTTCAGAAAACACAACAGCATTTCACAAAACGCCGCAGCATTTCAGAAAACGCCGCAGCATTTCAGAAAACACAACAGCATTTCAGAAAACACAACAGCATTTCAGAAAACACAACAGCATTTCAGAAAACACAACAGCATTTCAGAAAACACAACAGCATTTCAGAAAACACCACAGCATTTCACATTGGACGGAAAGGGTATTCCTTTAGGGAGAACACTTCTTGTTTGTGATTGGACAGAGCCAGCCAGAGAAGCACTGCTGTGATTGGTTGTTTTTGCTGCCAGTCAAGAAATGACGCTTCGTGATTGGTCAGCACCCAAGCGCAACATGTCCCAACACATCAACCGTTAGCTGTTAGCACACACTCAGAGCTCACAGCTCCTCATATCTGTTCAGAAACTGGACAAAAGTTAAACAAGTACAAACCACAGACTGTCTATGTCATGGCGAATACAGTCGCTGCTTTATTTATGTCTGTATGACGCTGTTGTGAGTGTGGACGGAGCAGCTACAGGTTAGTTTAGCCTGATCGATCCGCCCCCTCTCCAGCACGTCTTGTTTGAATGACAGGAGTAAACACTGACAGCTGCGGTGAAACTCGACAACAAAATGAACATATTGACCGTGATTTAATTGTAATACACGTTTCAAAATGATGCCGAAGTAACTACATACTGATACCGGTTAGTAAAAACCATGAATTAATGCTTTGACAAGTCTGCAGACAAGACGGCAGGCGAAAAGCTTTTAAAATGCGTGTTTTCTGAATGGAATCGGATCCATCCGGCTAAACTAACCTGTAGCTGCTCCGTCCACACTCACAACAGCGTCATACAGACATAAATAAAGCAGGGACTGTATTCGCCATGACATATACAGTCTATGGTTTGTACTTGTTTAACTTTTGTCACGTTTCTGAACAGATATGAGGAGCTGTGAGCTCTGAGTGTGTGCTAACAGTGTTAGCACACACTCAGAGCTCACAGCTCCTCATATCTGTTCAGAAACTGGACAAAAGTTTCCATTCAGAAAACACGCATTTTAAAAGCTTTTCGCCTGCCGTCTTGTCTGCAGACTTGTCAAAGCATTAATTCATGGTTTTTACTAACCGGTATCAGTATGTAGTTACTTCGGCATCACTTTGAAACGTGTATTACAATTAAATCACGGTCAATATGTTCATTTTGTTGTAGTTGGTATCTCCCATAGGATTTACATGGAGATACGCCCCGCCCCCTCTCCAGCGCGTCTTGTTTGAATGACAGGAGCAAACACAGCTGACAGCCGCCGTGAAACTCGAGCGATTAGAGCGATGCGAATATTGGGTAGTCTACCATAGTATTTACATGGAGATAAGCCCCTTAAAAACCATGAATTAATAAAGCATTAATTCATGTTTTTTTCGCATCGCTCATCGCTCGAGTTTCACCGCAGCTGTCAGTGTTTACTCCTGTCATTCAAACAAGACGTGCTGGAGAGGGGGCGGATCGATCAGGCTGAACTAACCTGTAGCTGCTCCGTCCACACTCACAACAGCGTCATACAGACATAAATAAAGCAGCGACTGTATTCGCCATGACATAGACAGTCTGTGGTTTGTACTTGTTTAACTTTTGTCCAGTTTCTGAACAGATATGAGGAGCTGTGAGCTCTGAGTGTGTGCTAACAGCTAACGGTTGATGTGTTGGGACATGTTGGCTGTCGGGTGCTGACCGATCACGAAGCGTCATTTCTTGACTGGCAGCAAAAACAACCAATCACAGCAGTGCTTCTCTGGCTGGCTCTGTCCAATCACAAACAAGAAGTGTTCTCCCTAAAGGAATACCCTTTCCGTCCAATGTGAAATGCTGTTGTGTTTTGTGAAATGCTGCGGCGTTTTGTGAAATGCTGCGGCGTTTTCTGAAATGCTGCGGCGTTTTGTGAAATGCTGCGGCGTTTTGTGAAATGCTGTTGTGTTTTGTGAAATGCTGCGGCGTTTTGTGAAATCCTGCGGCGTTTTGTGAAATGCTGTTGTGTTTTGTGAAATGCTGTTGTGTTTTGTGAAATGCTGTTGTGTTTTCTGAAATGCTGTTGTGTTTTGTGAAATGCTGTGGTGTTTTGTGAAATGCTGTTGTGTTTTGTGAAATGCTGTTGTGTTTTCTGAAATGCTGCAGCGTTTTGTGAAATCCTGCGGCGTTTTGTGAAATGCTGTTGTGTTTTGTGAAATGCTGTTGTGTTTTCTGAAATGCTGCGGCGTTTTGTGAAATGCTGTGGCGTTTTGTGAAATGCTGTGGTGTTTTGTGAAATGCTGCAGCGTTTTGTGAAATGCTGTTGTGTTTTCTGAAATGCTGTGGTGTTTTCTGAAATGCTGTGGTGTTTTGTGAAATGCTGTGGTGTCTTGCACTTCCGGGCCACCGTACCATTCATCCCTAGACAAGTCACTTTACAGATACATAACTTTTGTTTGACTTGAATAGATAAACTACCTGTAGATGCAACTAAACACAAACTTTATACAAAAGAAAAATGTGTGATGGATCTTTTGAATTGACATAATCAAAGGGCTACCAGAGTTGTCTTACTTTACTTAATCATCTAAAGAAAATTCACTTTTTAATCTTCTAGTACACAAAGTCCATTTAATGGCCACTGCTGAAATGTCCTTGTGTAATACGCTAACTTTACTTGCATGCCTAAATACAGGTTAAGTGCAAAGCATATGTTTAGTAATAAACAAATGCAGGTTGGTCACTAAAAATGTCCCATTATTTAGAAATTAAAGTGGACCTATCATGCTATATTTGAATAATATAGTATAGGACCATACCTATATAAGGCATATTTATACTTTTTTCTTTTCAAAATACTAAACAGATCATGCATTTTAGCCATGCCTCATTTCGCACAATTTGCACTTTTTTTTTGCTCTGCTCTGCAAGGGCAGATTCAGTGAGAACAGCACTATCTACAGGCCTGGCATATGTACTACAGCGTCTCCAGCGCTTTCGAACGGCAATGGCCGTGGCTGTTTCCTCCTGATTGGTGGAGTTGGCCCAATAGCCGTAGCGCCACCGTCCTGACGTCAGGACAGTGTTCAAATCTGGATCAGTTTTTATCAGATCCGTTGCAGCCCCTTTTTTAGAGATTTGGGTATGGAGGAAAATAGAGAGGGTTGTGTTTTCTGACACTTGGTGAGTTCCCTGGAACACCGGGGACACATATTCATGTATAAAAGACGTACAAAAGTGCATTTTGCATGATAGGTCCCCTTTAAGTAACACCATGTGACACTTCTTTAACACTAGAACCGCCAGAGATTTTTTATACCTAAAACCGCCACCTGGGTCAAATTGACCCGCTATTAGAATGCATTGATTTTCAAGGTAAAATGTTCTTTTATTGAACAGAGAGTTTTGATCGCGCAGGGATGAAACGTATACCAATATAATCTGTGGACTCTCAGGGCTCGACATTATAAATGGCCCGCTGGGCCGGAAGCATTATTTAGACACCGCGGCCAGCATAACGTACTTTCAACTCGCCCCACAGCTGTTTGCTGCGGAGCGCAGCGCGAGCAGTCTCCCGTGAGTGGGAGCACACTCCTTCACTACAGACTGTCTCTATCTCTCTCTCTCTCTCTATCTATAACTATCTATCAATATATCTATCCATCTATCTCTCTCTCTCTCAATCTATCTCTCAATCTATAAGGAGGAACCGCAGTAGACAAAAGGCGTCGCTATAGCAACACGTCATGTTTATATGAAAAGGGGTGGGGTCAATATGACCCGCTTGGCGGAAATAGGTATAAATGGCAATTTTTTGGGTGATTTCTTCAATCTGACTTCATATGGACAATTTTTAACAACAGAGGGTGGTACATAACACACTTTCAGGAAAAGTCACGGACTGGGAGACTTTAATATTTTATTGAAAAAAAGTTACATCAAATATAAAACAGCTCGGGGTCAAATTGACCCCGTTGGCGGTTCTAGTGTTAAAATGTATTGATTTGACTTAGCCTCATAGGGTCAGCTAATTATATATAAAAAAAACGGCAGTGCTGGAGATATAATATATTATAATTTAAATGTGCAAATACATGTGAGTTTGAAAGTGAACATATGTCATTTTTTAATAACATACTAATCCAACTCACTCACTGCCTGCATGAAACCAAATTCGATAAAATGGCACCTTTCCATTAGTTTACGGTTCAATCTCCGTGGCCAACACATTATATAGAAATAAATGAAGAAGAAGTTGAAATTCTAGGCCATCCTCTCAACTTATCAAATCATCATTTCATCAATCATACAAAATCAATACATCAAAATCAATAAGATGAAGTTAAGAAGGGCAGATGAGATATGGGCTTTGAGGGACACAAATTAAATGAAGTCCTGCTTCGAACCCACAGCAGACGTAATACGATGGATAACATCCCACCCAAATGCTAGCCCTTTCCAACCAACTCCAATTCCATCACCTGCTAATGTATGCCAATTATGATCATGAATGAAGCCACTACAGACACTGTCACGCACAAGAAAAACTGAACACTACGGTGTATTAATAAAAGCAAGTGACATCCACATGTTCACACTTCTTTGTTTTTTGAAATAGTTATTGTGACTCTTACATAATGCAAAAAGTGAAGTTTGTAAAAGGGGCCCTTTAATGCTTTTTGGGGTTTCCCTTTCCTGTTTTATAGTTTTTGTGAATGTAAATGGTCTGAAAATGCTAAAATCTGCCATGCCAGAGGTAGTTTCTCTCTCCAACACACACCCTGCCTGAAACGCCTAGATTGGACTTCTTTTTTTACTTCCGTAATATAGTGACGTCACTATGTAACACTCGCGCCTCTATTGGCTAGCGCTGCAACACATTGTATGTGACAGGCTAAGGGGCGGGACAGCTCTAAGTGGTTGACCAATCACAACAGAGCCGGCCAGCTAACCAATCAGAGCAGACTGGGCTCTGGTTTCAGACAGAGCAGCACAGGCAGTATGATAACAAATAAATACCTTTTTGAATATTAAAGTATGTTAAAATGTCCCAGTAGAAGGACAAATCCAAATATGAACCTGAAAATGGGCAAATATGTCCCCTTTAAAGTTAAGCTAAATGTGAGATAAGGATGACGTCTATGTGACATCAAAGGTAGTTAAATGTTTTGGAGCCAGAAAGCGTTAGCAGCCTTTGCAGGAAGTGGCTAACCCCACAGGGCTTGCGTGCACTTCAGTGTTTGCTGCAAATGGAGGGGACAACTAAAAAAGTGTGATGTTATTGAGTCAGCGAGGACTAAGATCACCAAACATTTACAGCACCTTGTTGACTGCATGCTTCAAAGAACTGAGAAGATAGTAAAAGCATAAACAGGCCCATCGAGGTGGATAACACTTTTTGGTCCGATAGTTTCCTAATACTTACTAGAACTGCCAGGAGGGACCTTGTGTGCAGCTGCGAATAGATTCCTAGAGAGAACTGTGTCATTTGGTGCTAATTATATGTTAAATGGCGACAGTTTTCAATTCACACTGATAATTAATTCCGATTAATATTTGGCGTAGCCTAGAGTTTAATTCTGTGCACAGCAGGGATTTTTGCATGCGCAGCTACATGTATGAAATCCTGTGTTTCAGAGTTACAGCAATTTCCAATTCAAGAAATGTGAAGAATCATTTTTCTATTTCTAAATCAAAGCTGTATCAAAGCAATTTTTAAACCATTGTGATAGAAATGTGTGTAAACCTTGGTTCTGTCTTCCAATAAATGAATAGTAAACAAGTGTTATGTTACAGAACTTAGTTATATAATTACAACTAAATTACACGGTCCTTCACAGGAAACATTCCAGAAAATCCCAAACTACAGGACAGGTCAAATACAGCCCTGTTTGTCGGTTACTATCACAGTTTTGGCATATTCTCCAGGAAGCCTAGTTTCTAGTATTTGCAATGGTACTGTGTCGAGGACTGCTCTCAAAAAGAAGACGTTTGTATTCACTCAATTCTACTATCTCACAAATGAATTGCCAGAAAGTTGATATTTGATATTTTAACCTTTCCAGACCAGTTACATGCACAACAAACTATAAAAAACACTACAGGAAAGGGAACACCCCAAAAAGCATTACACGGCTCCTTTAAATACAACCAAAGGTTTTCCTGTGACATACAGACAACACATTCAGAGACATGTTTCAGTTGTATCATGTTTTGCCTGTAAACACACCCATTGTGTTTGCTCTGTTTCTGTCCAAGACCAAGATATCTTTCATTATTGGAAAAAAAAAAAACACAACCAAAAAGTTAAAAAAGATTCAAGAATTCCAATCCAATAGGTTTTAAAAGGCATTTGTATTTACTGTGACAGTTTACATAATACCAACTCAGATTAGACCCTAAAAAAGGGTGACACATTTCCAATTAAAAAGTGTTAAAGCACTCATTAACAGTTTCTATTTCACATTGCATTTACATCTCAAATGTAACACATCAAAGTGCAGCTGTAATGGTGTAAATGTACAAAGTTGCTTTTAATTTAATGTAATTTCAGTTTAAAGGTGGATTGAATACATTTTGGCATAAAAACTTTTAATTTAAAAAAATGTTTTAACAAAAGCTTTCTTTGTTTACAAGAAAAAGCCAAGAACCAAATAAAGGCGTTTACGTGTAAAATCCCAGCAGTCCAAATATTTACTTTAGTATTGAAATTGGGTTGAAATTGAAGCACATACCTCTTATAAATTAAAAATATAACAAGTATTCCCATGCACTCTTGGGTAATAAAACAATGAGCTGTACTTAAAAAAACAAAACTTTTAACATACATTTGTGTGTCTGCCATCTGCTAAAAACTGCTACATCGTCATCTCCATGAGAGAGTACAGTATAAACATGTATTATTGGAATCTGTTCTTTTTTTTTTTTTACTAAACCTCATACAAGAGAAGACAATATGATTCATAGAGGGAATGAGTCATCTCCCAAGTGTGTGTGTTTGTGTGTGTGGGCCTGTCTTCAGATGTGACTGAACACAAAGCATAAACAAATGCACCAAATAACTCTGCATATGTGAGGAAACCTTAATCCAATTTTCAGCCTGGCTGATGTTGAAGACACACAGGGTAGCCATGCCTGTCTCTTTGCCTCTCGCTACCGCTAACCTGAGCCTGGAGTAGAGAGGGACACTAAACCAGGCAAAATGCACTGTAGCCCCATTGTGTCACATCTCTTCTAAGAATTATGCACTCCAGCTACATAATGTTTTGTCCTTCTAAGCTCCTGTCTGAAAATGTGTACACCAACGTCGGTGCTTTTACCTTAAACACAGCTCGATGCAGAAGCTTTTTGAGATGTCGCGTCAAATAAAGGCGTTGGTTGAACTGGGACATGTCTGAATGCTAAATTCAGCTAACACTTGTTTCTGTCAGCGAGGTGATCCTGCTGTCACTTTCACTTGTAGTGCTTCCTGTTGTCACTGTGGCTAAGTCATGTTACTTTATGCAAAGCGACATCAGAAATTAAAACTACAAACAATAAGATATATAACTTTATTTATTACCAGGGGACAACAGGAATAGGGACATGGTCTTTATCCTCTTTCTATTTCTTACACAAAAACAAATATCATTTACTGGGTTTGCAGGAGACTCATGTCTGTATTTTCATCATTTTTGGCAGCATGACATCCAAAATGCTGCCTCTGTACATGCTTCTCCGTTTCTTGTTTCTCAGTGGGAAATTCTGTTTTGAATTGGTTCAGATTTGATGCTGTAAATACTAACCTTCCAGTCTTTTGTTTGGCATTTCTTCTCACAACTCAATATTGTTGCGCCTGTCTAGCAGCTATTGTGTCTTTGTCGACACTGATAGATTTATGTTTATTAACAATCGGAGGATCACTCGTAAGTGGGTTGTTGAGGAGGCAACACAACAATTTGACTCAAAATCCAGTGAATGTTGCCTGAACATTAGCAAGTTATATGACTTACATTTCACTAAAAGTTTAGTCTGTTTCAACTTTTTTGTCACCTGTCGTATATTACATCTGGCAGTCCCCAAACACACTAGTCCCAATCGATTGTATGGGAGGTTAAGCATCTTCAACACACCAACTGATGTGATGTCAATGCAGCCTTACTGCCAGTTTTTAATTTCCAGCACCTTTGGAAAAAGTAAACTGAAAACCTAATAACAATCTTCATCAACCTCAGATTTGTTGTGTTTTGTGCTAACTGTTTTAATGCTCGAAAAAAATGCTAAACTAAGATTGTAAACGGGTCATTTGATCTTTTTATCCACATTGGCGTTGTCATTGATCGCATGCTAGAATGCTAATGTTAGCATTTAGTTCAAAGCTCCACGCCAATAAACAGCTTCTCAGAGCTGGCATCATGGCTGTAGACTGTCTTCTTGTTGAAATGCATCCTAACGCCAGACTTCACAAAAACAATTTGTTTGCATACGAACAAATTAAGAAATATGTTGGTTAAAACAGTTGCCAGTTTTTCATATTCAAGTGTGTCCTGGTATAGCTGTGGAAGGGACGATACAGGATCTTATTGTGAAACGGCTGATAAGCACTTCGCTGACTTGTTTTCCATGAATCGTTAAATGACAGTAACTTGCCCGTCATTGAAAGGCGTAAAAGTGTCCCATTTTCACTCTTGATTGATGAGTCCATTGACAAGAGAGATGACAAGCAGCTTGTGCTTTCAATAGAGATTTTGAGGAGCAGAGAGCAGCACTTGTTTATGCTGATCTGAGACAAGTGGGGGCATCTTTGTAGGCAGTCAGTGCATCAGTGCAGTAAGCTGCTGCTTGTGTGTGTGCCATTTAATTAGCTTGGGAGTGTACACTCTCGATGTGTGAACAGTATGTTGTTGTGAAGAAGTAATGAAGCAGCCAGGGCTGTTTTGACTTCCACTCAGTGAAGCAGACTGTAAGTAGGAATTTTCACTGGTCAGGAAAATACACAGAGAACAGAATGAGAGCATGAGGAGAAAGAAACACTCGCTGCAGTGCTGAAATGTAAATTGAATACTAACAGCCAATGCTACACTACCATTAAATGGTCACTCAAGAAATGCTGAAGAGTGGAAAGTAGGCTGCGTGTTCCTGCAGCACAGCACTGAGGGCTAATTGAGACAAATACGTGAGGAGGTGAATTCACACTCCATTTACATTCTGTAAACAGGATTTATGCAACTTCTTAACATGAGTCATCTAACTGTATAAGTACGAGCCTCTTGTCTTGCAGCAAATTATTTTATATGAGATTTGCCATCTTGTCCACTTAATATCAGCTGCACCAGCGTTAGAACAACACAGTATACATCTAGAGTTGGAGCCAAAATAGTGTAATATTGTAGACATTTGGGTAGCAGTTTACAAATCCCTCGGGGACGCATAGAGTAAACAAATGTGATGGCCGTGTTCTGTATGAATCTAGAAACAGCTTTGGAGAGGGTGCTTGATCAGCAAATACGTTTAATGTCAGGGCCCTTAGTGTGTTTTTAGTGAAATGTGATATTTTACATAAAACAGAATTAACATCAAGGGTAAACTTGTTTTTCCTCAGGAAATGCTATTTATTTAGGTTATCTTTAATTTAAACAGAATGACCATGGTTCACTGTGCAGTCTGAGTTCAGAAGGCTGGAATTTGCAATACATGCAGGTCTTTGGCACATTAAGCGTATGATAGCTTGTAATAGACCTACATTTTACATTTAAACAACACATGAGTAAAATGGCCAAGTAATATACTGTATACAATGAATAAATCATCGTTGAGAATACATAATACCAATTGAAAAGGGACCTAATTATGCTTTGGGGGGGTTTTCCCTTTCCTGTAGTGTGTCATATAGGTTTGTGTGTAAATCAGGGGTGTCAAAGTGAAATACACAGTGGGCCAACATTTAAAAAACGGTACTAGTCGAGGGCCGGACTGGTTCAATGTTTATTGCAAAACTTATTGAATGAACTTATTGCACACCTGGAACTAACAAAGCTTAAATTATTGCCTATAAAAACAACATTAAACGTTAAATAATCAGTTGCATTCATTTCTTATGGCTCTATCTGCAGCTTTTCCGGAGTCATTTCTTATGAGTATTTTTCCACAGGCCAACAACAGCTTCAAAAAAACTATTTCCCTCAAAGAAAAAAACAAACATGCCCTGTTGTCGCAAGAAAGAAAGTGCAGAAGGAAAATCCATTAAACTCAGTGTGCTGCTGTGATGCTAGTTCAAGCCAGATACTTGGCATCTCATCTCGGGTGCAAGGTCATCAATGTTTGGGGTCAGGCTCTGAGCGGAGGAAACCCTCAGAATTGAGTGAAGGTGTGCGTGCAATATACCGGCGGGCCAGATCTAATAGTAAATAGAAATGATCCTGCGAGCCGAAATTAAATCTACCAAGGGCCTGATTTGGCCCCCGGGCCTTGAGTTTGACACATGTGATGTAAATGGTCTACAAAGGCTAACATCCTAAAGTTCTCTCCACTGGGAGTTACTCTCCCACACACCTGCCTGAAACACCTCGAATGGACTCCTTTGTTTACTTCCCTAACATAGTGACAGCACTATGTACAATATTTATTAAAAGTCAATAAAAATAGTTATTTTAGGGATAATATGATATTGATTATAGGCAAAAACATCATATATTTCATTTGTAACACTCACGCTTCTAAGGGGCAGGACATTTCCAAGCGGTTGACCAATCACAACAGAATAACCAATCAGAGCAGACTGGGCTCCCGCGTCAAACAGAGGGTGAAAAGAGGAGAATGGGTCAGATCATCAGTTATAAGCATGTTCAGAATGTAGCTCAGTAAAAGATCCACATTTCAAAAGTATGAATATAAACAATGTTTGTTCAGTTTCACAGGCGGGAGAACACTGGCATTACACTGCTGTAGAAAGGGCTTAGAACAGGGTAAAAGTGATTAATGTGCGATGTTCCTTTGACACCTGAGTTTACATCTTAACTCAAACCAAGAAGTTGCAGTAGCCAGCTAAACTCAACTATATTGTGCAGATCTCATTATGTTGTTGAACTTATTTGGGTTGTTTTTACAGCTGACTGAAAGACATCTATTTAGCTGTTTAAGTCCATCCAGGGAAGCTTGGATAGAAGTAAAGTTAGATCAAGAGGAAGACTGACTGACAATACGAAAAATACTGTGTTCAAAACATCACCCGCCTAGTTGTTTGTACCCTTTAACACACCAGGTATCCCTTTTAGTGTGTGTGCAGACAGATATGATGTGTTTATTTCCACATAAGGACTTGTTGCAGCAAACACAGAACCACTCCAAGCTGCATTTACAATTTCAAATTGAGAAGCAGGAGTACGACATTTAATAGCTGTAATAGTGTGTATTTGTTTCTCCTTATAACTCTCAGGCAACCTTATTTGACTTGCTATTTTGGACTTTGAAGGCTAGTGTACTGACTTTATTGCCATGTGTGAACTGGGCTTTGTTGTCTGTTGTGCTACCACTCCACAATAACAAGATTAAAGGGTTCAATTCAACCAATTCTGGGCATTTCCTTTCTTATTAGTTCTTGCTTTGTTGTATTGTGGCTTTGCTGCTTTGGCTCTTTTTTTTTGCATGATTGACTTATTTCTAGCCCTGTGTGAGCTTTATTTTTTCCTCTGTGGACTACCTGGCTGATTGACATTGACTTCCCGTAACCTTAATTTGCTTTGCTGGCTGGAGCCGGCTGCAGCCAGTCCTGCACGTGCATGAGGATGAATGTCAGCCATGCCTTTAATAGTCCCATAACAACTTGACAGATGACTCATCCAAGCAATCAACAGTTGAACCTAAACTTGACTTGCTCGTAGCATTTGTGTTGGTCCAGGATCCATAACAGGACTCATTTCTCAGCAGTGCAGCAAAGAACAGACAGGAGTCATTCATTAAGAGTTGTTGTTTGGTGTCGTAGAATTGACTGAACTGTTATCAGCATCCGTAAGTTCTAAGAGAGTCAATGCTCTCGAGGTTTTGGCACACCTGCAGGTGCAAACACAAGTGTAAAAGTAAATAACATGTTTGTTTTCAGCTTGTTCCTAGTTTTTGTGTGTCGATATATCTATTTTAAATTGGCTTGTCACCAAAAAAGCATATTCTTATCCTATTTATCGTAGTTAGGAGGTAGTGCATTAGCTTAACAAAGTTCGCTGGTAATGTTGCCCAATTTGCACCTCTTAAGGATAAAGTCACTCATAATCAAGTCAAAGCCAAGAGAGTCATTTATAATGCAGCACCAGAATCATTCTGATGGCGCTCTCAATGGCCACTACCAAAACATCATAAAGAATATACTGCGTTATACATCTCAGTTATGATTTGTAAAATGGTAAAGATCAAGCAATTTTGGACTTTAAGTCTCACATTTGGCCTGCTGTAGCGAGAATGTCCCTTTCAGCAGCTGGTAAATTGTCGCCACTTGCTTTTGCATAACCTGACACAGCTTCTGAAGAGTCTACTGTCAGCCCAGATCAGGACCTGACATTTAAAGCATCCACACATCATTTTACAGATTGGACATGTCAGCGGCTCTTGGCTCTGGCAGGCTTGTTTGCCAGCATCTTTTTGACAATGTCACTAAATCCATCGGTTCGATTTACGCGGTCTAATTGTTGTTCTGCTTTAAGTTGATGAAGAACTCGACCTGCCATTGAGTCGACTTGACCGTAACAACCCTATCAGATGGACAGCATGGTCTTAACATGCATGGGAACACAGGACAAGCTACACACACTGGCCTTTTGATTTAGTAGATCTGCTGACTTGGTCTTCCACTGTCAGCTCAGATAACTTTATTGTCAGTGTCATGCAGAAGTGCTCATCTCTGTGTACCAATTCAGTGGTAAGAGCTTATGGAGGTGCACACTGATACATCTGAATAAACGGTCAGAATACTGAGATCAAAGTTAAACTTTCTTTTCGAAAAAGTCTCAGAATTCTGACTTTAATCTCAGATTTCACAAAAAACAATAATTCACTACATCAGCTCTCAAAAACAAAATTAAGACGTGGTCCGGATCCTCCTCCGTACTACCATAGGTTTTGGCACTAGCATAAAATAATTGAGAAAGTGTCGGTTATATATAAAGACAGCTGGATTGTAATGAAAATGCTATGCTAAAGGTACTTGTGTAAAGGAGGCTTCTGTGCTTTTAACCCATTTTTCACTGGAATATGTCATGACAGCGAGCCAGAGTTGACTTATGCAATCGAACTTGGTAGTGAACAACTACGTTTTTGGAAATGCAAGGAAGATTGTCTCACACAAATTTCAGGTTTCTGAAAATGTCAAAAATTAACTATGATGTCATTACGATCATTACTTTTCCTAGCTCCCTGCTGCATGCGCACACGTAATTGTTTGTTAACGGGAAACCTGTCCATGGGCAGAAGGAGAAGTAGTCCCCTGAGAAAATACACTGAATTACAGCTGCACAACAGGTACTTCCGCAGCTCTGGAGGTGCCATTTGGCGCTCAGGCCAGGCCTAATCTGATTTAGCTCCGCCTGCTCCTTGCATTTAGTATGTCTGCCCCTGGTGCCTGTCGAGAACATGTATCACACTGAGCAAGAAACAAGTCGAGTCACTGACACGACACCATCTGTACATGCAGATGGCAATCTGTGCTGTCCTTTTCTTGTCCGGGCCTGCAATCAGTGTCTCAAGCAAACTGCTTATTGTTTCAACTCTACTTAAGTGTCTTAGGAAAGCTTTGAGAAGTTGACTAGTTAATTGCTATCTGTTTGAATAAATTGCCGAATGATGTGCCATGAATATGTGAGGGAGAAAATGCAGTTTTATTCAATATAGGGTATATTGCAGCTCAACAAACACTTTATTTCATTAGGGATTAATCCAACAATGTGTGTTCTGATTAATCTGTTAAATGTATTCACAAAGAGAGCGAACATCACATAAGTAAGAAGTTTATAGCCCTTTTTTTATAAAAAAGAAAAATATATTTTCACTGCTACTTGATAGTGACAAATTATCTATTCTGTCATTACCACAATTATTTTTACTCTAAATTGTAGTATTTTAAATATGGTAAAAGTAGTCTTTAAAGCAACAAGGCATCCCATTGGACAAGACCAACATGATACTGTTATGTCATCAAGACAAATGACATTACTAAATGTGTATAAATAATAAAAAATGGTATCAATTCATGTTTGAGGAATACATTTTTCAGTTTTGAAGAGCTAAAAATACACTGTACAACAATACATATGCATATCTTGTGCAAAAAACAGGCATCCTAGGTTTCAGGGTATACAGCTGTTGGATGTGTTAACCGTTCAAAGATTAGTTGATGCCAATAGGAGCTGCATGAAGCTCTAGGAGGAGACCATCTGAGAGGCTACTCGTGTGACTGGCATGCATTACACGGATCCTAGATGCTTCCCCAGGAGATGTGTTTCAAATGGCCTCAGTGAGCAAGTTCTGCACGAATGCCCAGCAGAACACAGCCAGAGTGCATGAAAGTGGTGTGAAACGGGGAACTTAATATCTCTCGCTCTGGCGGGCCGCTTTAATAGAAGCTGTCGATCCCAAAGAGAGTAAGATAAAGAAAACAACAAAAAGCGCTCTGTGGTATAATTTGACCTTTGTCACATTTTTCTGTTTATATTTACAAGTACGCGTAAACTGAGGTGTCTCTTGAGTGCATAGCCGGGGGCAAAAAAAGGTCACCAAACCAAGACGTGTCATCACGCAAGAGTACATTTACTACACTCTCTCTCTAGAATCAAATTTCCATATAAGCAGAAATTGCTTGGGTAATAGATGGGTTCGAAGCGTAAATGTTCATTGAAATCCCCAGTTGGGTTTGCTCTAAACTATGAATGACTTCCATAATGTGCAATACAATGTCATGTTATATGGAGCACAAAGTGAAACAAATGATTATTGTTTGACATTAAGACCATTTTCTGACCTTCAAAGCAATAAATTAAACATCGTAGCTGGGTAAAAGACAAACAGAGGTGACATCACAACACATCAGCGCGGCTGGCTCCATCACTCCATCTTTGGCTGTTTCACTGGAGGAGATCAAAGACAAGGCACACGTTCATTTTTTGAGTCTCTGTCAAAGACGGGGAATTATTGTAGTTTCTATTGCCATGTTTTATTTACACGCTGACGAAAAAGTCAGCGCTCTTCTTTGAAACACAGGCTCCTGAGCATTGAGAGTTATGGCACCTTATAGAAGCTGGTTTGCTCTTATTGACAACACAGAAAGTATCGTTGCTATTCTACGTGTCAAGCTGTGTAGGATGAAGTACAACACATTTTACTTTGAATTGTTTGCATTAATCTATTACCAAGTTCAAGGTTCAAGGTTCTTTATTGTCAAACTGACATAGCTACAGAGTAATTATGTTGTTGAAAATCTTATGCCACAGGCTTGTCCAACAATGCAACATAAATAGTCAACATTTGATCCCTTTAACCAATACTACTATCTTACCCTTCCATTAACCACGTTTGTTTATTCTATTTCTTTAATATATTTTTAAGACGGGCTAATAGAGGTACATACTTATAAACAGTTATTTAGCTAAATAATGTGATTTTGTATAGGTTATCCTAACAACAGCCTACTTCATCTATGTCCAAATGAAAGTACTGTTGTTGACACTTATCTGCTCAGAATGAATAGGCTAATAGATTCAACAAAACTGTGTTTGAATTCAAGAAGCACTTGTCCTCTGCCCGCTGCAGAATGAGGTGCAGTGCCCTTGGTTTGCATGGCCCTCTTCACAAAGGGTTGGTGTTGGACGGTACCACGCAACATTTACTGTGAATAACATGAGCTTTGTGTTTCCATTATCAGCAACAGTAGACAAATGAAATTCCTGTTAGTTTTAATATAAACTATGACATGGATTCAGTTCAAACAATCAATTGAGGCAGCAGGTCAGAGGGTCAGGGTCAGGGTTAGGGTTAGAGTTAAGGGGCCTACACACCAAACTGACACCAAAGAACACGTCCCGACGGAACACGACTGTTGTGTGGCCTCACGTCTCCTGCGTCTTGGCCAACAGTCGCACTGGAACACACCGCAAAGACTTCAGCCGACTCAGATTTGCCTTCTTTTTTAAATGTCTTTTTAAAATTTTATTTAATACATTTTTCTTTTGCCTTCTTAATCGTTTGTTTGGGTCCCTCACTTCCGTTTCGCTTCTCATGCACTGATTCGCTAAGCTGAACAGCCAATCAGAGTGATTTCTTTGGCCGACGGCCTTTAGCAGACAGCCTCCCGATTCAACATGTCGAATCGGCGGCGGAAGGTGTCGGCACGGCCGAAAAGACACGACGGTGCGGGACACACCAATCTGAGTAGGGCGACAGGACGCTCATCGACGGCCAGACATCTATCGACATCTATCGACGGCCAAAATCGGGTTGGTGTGTCCGGGCCTTTAGGGTTAGCTCATGTCATCAAGCACTTACAGTATGGGTTTGTCTAGGAGAATACATCCACAAATGACCTTTTTGTCGTCTAGGTTAGGTGCTTGTTGGTCATGCTGTGATGGGCCAAGAGTGTTCTAATCCTCTCAGTGAGGGGATTTAAACTTGCTTTCCATTGTCTTGCTTTGGGGCTAAAAGCCACTGATTTACCTTCTTATTGATCCAATCTCTTTTCCTGATGGTTGCCAGTGATCCCACGGATGTCACGCTGGCCTTCTTTGAGACTGCCTCTGCAGGACAGCGAAGGTGAGTCTAATGCATCGTGGAGTCTGTGCCATTGAAGATTGCATCGCTGTCAAAGTCTTTAAGCATAGTATACTGGTTCTCTCTGCTTGAGTACAAAAAAAGTGCAAAGTCATGAGGGTAAGAGTCATGGGCTCAAAAAGAAGGAGGGAGAAATGCAGTACAAATGCTGAGGGGGTTGTTTCCTTTACTCACTTTGATTCTGTTAGTATTTTGAAGTGGCAGATGCCTGTGTCTATCACATACAGACAGACAAGTGTTTAGCCTGACAAAGAGACAAAGAGAGACAGGTTGCAGTGTCAAAGACAGACAGCCAGACATGGCTTGTATAGTTTGTGACTATATTGTGAGGAAATACCACACACACAGACTATTTTATATGTTATGGTTGTTTGCATTTTAATTTACAATGTCAAAAGGATTTTAAAGTGATATTCATATTTTACAGAGTGCACACGCACAAGATCAGGTTAAGTCAACCTTAAACACAAGCTTGCTTCCCTCCTTTATTACCTCGCTCTGACATTCAGATATTCTTCCTCGGCTCTTAAAATGGGTATGTGTCAAAGAGGGAAATTACTTATTGAATAGGTACGATTCAGGGGACTGAATTAAATGATATTGACTGGGTGTTCTTTTTGTACTGACTGTGAGTCCTCAGAGTGGACTCGTTTGAAAAGAGCATTACTAAATATAGAGTCAGCTTCATTCATCAGGAAATAAGTAACTAAGAGTGATTTATTTTTAAATGTCTACAATAATTTACGTTTATATACTTCATGTTATATTGAAGCACGACACACCTGGTCATTGGTTGGGGCAGATTGGGAGATTACAAAGTGTTTGGAGGACAGGAGTTTGCATCCAAATTAGTTTGCATTGATTTTTTGTCATCATTACAATTAGACAGTATTCACAGTGACATACTGTACATGCACTTAAATATTGAATATATTACTATTGGAGCAATTTAAGGGAGGGGGGGGTTGGTATTTGCCCAAGGACACTTCAACAATTTTACTACAGGGGCTGGGATTAAACCACTGACCCTCTGATTGGTAGATCAACAGACTCCAATATCCAATTCCTGATATCTGTATCATTCCTGAACTCTAAAAGAAAACACAATACTGCCATGTTACTGTAATAACTTGGCAGTCTTACTGGTAGATTACAGATTCCCCATTGTACAGGACCATAGTTGGAGAGCCATGGGAAAATACATTAACAGCAAGCCACTGCACACAACACAATGCTGGATGGGCTGTGGGATAGAAGCCTGTACAAGAGAAGATAGGCCACAGTTAAACGGAAAGAAAAAGAGCATGAGACCAGAGTGAATAAAGATGGCAACGCAGAATATGTGGGTCATCCAGCCTGCAGTGAGCTGTCCCTCGGGCAGGCACCCTGATTGAAGACTTTGAAGCACTTTAACGATGGATGTCGCAATGAAGACAGCAGACTTGGCTCACAAAGAATATTGAGGGATCTATTTCAGATAGTTCAGAAGGAATTGGATGAAGCACGGTGGTCCTGGCCAGACTTATCATCTCATGAAAGTGTGCTGATCTAAGATTAATATCCCCAACACCCCATTTAAAATGATCCAAAAGGCAGGAGCTGATCCAGTATCAAATTACTTGTTAATGTCTTATTCAAAGATTTATTCTTAGAAATACAGACGCAGAAAGTGAAGTAGCCTACTAACTATTTCATACCATTGAGAAATGCTGTAACTAGACCAATTTATTTTATAATAATATATATTTAGTTCCTAACATTTATGTGTGAAGTGAAAAATATTATGAAAGGAATATGTCAATGTTTTTCCATTATTCTGATCATCTACGATGGGAACTAGAAATATAACTTGCTTGATTCTTGATGCTTGAGGATTGAGTTTATACCAGAAAACACAGTTTAAAATGTTATCCTATGGGGCATTATAGAGGGAAATATGCAATCAGACAGGTTTCCACATTCCAGTAAAACAAACTGAACTTCAACCCTATCCCCGGACAGAAAGTTATTGGACGAAATCCATTTTGGCACAGAGATAAGACAAGGTAGGGCAAACTATTTTCCAAATAAAGTTTTAGAAAAAATATGTTTATGGCTACAAAAGTCACAACATGTATTGGTGATTGGTGGCAGCACTATTCTTCTATTATCTCCTTCATGCAACTTTGATGTGCCATACTCCTCAAATCTCAAAGTAAACCACAAAATATGTCATTGGTCCAAGCAATTCATAATGAAAAGGCAAGCATTTCCTGATCAGAAACAAAATGAACCTTAACACTTTGGTAAGGTTAAGGCACAAACAAACAACATGGCTATGGTTATACAACAATTAAAGGTTAAACGAAAGATAGATTTTTGGTTGTTAACAGGGGGAAAAAAAGCGATCTTACACGTTTGACTATTGACAAATTGTTGATCCGTACATCCAACCTAAATCCATCATTCCACATTTTCTCCTGATGAAAAAGAGTCACAATCATGTCCTTTTATGTTAATTGTTGGCATCTGTTGATGACAACTATCTATTTGAGTTGTAATTATCTAATTAATAAAATCACTCGGGTCACACTTTCACAACAAAGGAAGCTACCATGTAGGATCCAAGTATATTTGGAGATACATTGAACATAAAACGTTTGGAGATGAATCCCTATGCAAAGTGTTGATAATGTGTGAAGCAAAAAGAGTCCTATTGATAGCTTCTGCTTTTGGATTCAGCATGAGTCAACATTTCCGGAGATGTGGCAGCCTGTGCAAGGTACAGCTTGTCACACAGCTCAACAACAAGCAAAATTCAGAATTCAGGGATGGTTCACTGAAACTGAAAAGGTTTTTTGCTCCATGACAAAGTAATGGAAAGTAATGCATGTCATCTTATGGATGTTGAATGTGTTACACCTGTCCCTTTTCCATCATTGCTATTATTGTCAACAGTGCTGACTCCAGTGTAAGGCAGAGGAGGGCTAAGATTGAATTCGTTTTTTAAATGTCTTATAAGCAGAATCCGATTTCTGATGCAGAGCATTTCTCGTTTCTCGATATGGCGATAAAAGATCTTTGTCTAAAAGTGAATCCAGAAATGTCCAACTTACATTTGCTCCCCATTTTGTGGAAAATACTTATCTTGCCCAACTTATTATGGGGCTGAAATGTAAAAGCTAAAAAACATGTGATCACAATTTATATTAATCTCAAGGTAATCAGAGAGTATTAACTAGGCGTCTAATTGAAGAACGCCTGAAGGACTTATTAAATGACCCCCTTCTCTAAGGGTTGAGCTAACCTGCAGTCAACCATCCCTATCATGATCTCAATACATTGCATGTGCGTCCCATGATAATGCTGCCATTAATAGCTGAAGATTCATTAATCAAAGTGTTTGTTCTCCTTGGGGAACCATGAGGGCTGTTTATAATTATGACTCCATATCAGGAAAAGCATAGAATCGAGGCCACATATTTTCTATTTTAGACCTTGAGTATGGCATCTGCAGTCAAAAGAAAAATTACGTTTTAAACATCACAGAACTGCCTTCATGTCGGAGGTTTAATTAATTTTTCACAACAATTGAGTATTTTTTTAATCAAAAATTTGAATAAGGTTCGGAGATTAAGGACAAACAAACCATGAGGAAAAGAGTCAACTTAAGCCATCTGAACTTACATTATTTTGCAATGGCATTTAATAACAGATCCCAGGGTCTATTCATTGGCTAGGACAATTTTTCAGATTTCTTTTAAATCTCCATGAAAGGACACATGCAGAATAATAATAATAATAATAATAATAATAATTATAATACATGTCATTTATATAGCACTTCTCCTAGTGCTCAAAGCGCTTGAATAACTTTTTTAATAAATGCATAGTTTAGCACTAGAAGTTCATGGATTTACAAAGATGTATTCATTCCTTTTAACGACTAACTTTTAAAATACGTATAATGTTCAAAGACTCAATAGCAGCAAAAATCGAGCGATGATTGAATTCAGTTCAACATAATTTAATTTCTGCTATATCTCTGGGTCACTGGACACTAAGTGCTCCCCATAGAATGGATGGTTAGACTTGAAGGACTGAAATAGAAGTCTGACCATGGTTATCGCAGCCTTTCTGACACGACACAATGAGAAACAAGCACCCACGGAGATCAGAGACTAGAGGCGACTGATGACGTGGCTTTCCATCTGCTCGTCTCTGAGAAACATCCGAACCCTTTTTCAAAAGAGGGTCCACTCCTTACAACGCTTCCTATCTTATCCTCTTTTATTCGCCCTTACCCTGGAGGCCAGTTTAAATGTCATGTACGGGACAGCATGATGAGGTCTGGTTGGGGGTCACTATCATCGCCTGGACAAAGTACTGTGATATCTCCTGCTTGAGAAACGAAAGTTGAAAGCGAGTGACCACAAAGACTGCAGCCCAGGATGGCCAACCAGATGGATAGTTCGAAGACTGAAAAAATGTCAAAACAGTTGTGACGCAGGACATAGAAGGAGAGTTTATAAGGTGTGAGAGGTAATATCATCATGTTAAAATCAAAGTGGTTTCAAATCTAAAACATAAATAAATAAATAACTTCAAAAGCTTTTTACAGACTTCAACCTTTTATTTATTTTGACAAAATATGAATGTCAGCCTCTTTCTGCTTTTTATACTTGAACATCAAAATAGAGAGCAGCTATAATAAAATGCACTGTTTCAAATGGTGAGCATTATGGCAAGTTTCAAGGTAGGCAGAATCCTCCGGTCAAAAACATTGAGAATAAAAAAATCATTTTAGGAATTGTTTTCAGTGGTAAAGAATACAGAAGGGCATAAAAAGGGTGTTTGCAGAGGAGTACAAATAAAATAAATTTAGTTTTTTGAATAGAACAACATTTCATGACAATGTATTGTGGCATATAGAGTGGATCAGCTGAAAGGTTCCAATTATCTTTAATTGTAGAGCTCTGCATCTTTTCAACACTAAGGCTGCATCTACACGGAGACGATATCAAAAAAGTCTTCCGTCGACACGGTATCGGCTCAAGAAACGTGTCCGTCCGCACGAGACCGCTCAACCTGCTGGAGACGCTGTAGTACATATGCCGGGCCTGTAAGTGGCGCTGTACTTCCGCCACAAAATACACCAAAAGCAGCCAAGAAGACCCCCCGAGCATGGTTGCCATGGTTGCCTGGTTGCCCTTCTGTTTATTCTCCGCGGTGGATATAGCAACATGTAGTTCATGTAGTTCTCCATGTCCACTTGTTGCTGGTGGTTGTGGTAGAGGAGCTGTAGATTTTGCACTAACATCTGTAGCAGTAGCTTCAGCAGTGAGCAGCAGAGGTGGGGAGAGGTGGGGCTATGGCTTCATCGTTATCAGGAAATGATCGTATAGGACGTACACACGGAGCCGTTAGGCCCCCCAGAGCGTTTCGTCCGCAGATCTACCCACCTTGGGACCCGTTACCGTTTGAGGGCTCCGTTTCCGCGGTTCCGTTACGGCCTTGTGTGAACGAACCGTCCATACGATAGAGAACTGTAGCAGATGCAACCCGTTTCGTGTCCGTGTGGACGGGGCCTAAGTTAACTGTTTTTGAGGAAAATATTAATGTTTCTGATAAAAAAAGGGTGGCAGAAGAAAAAATCAAAAAAAACGGTGTTGTATTTCAGGAAATAATACCATCTGGTGTCAGCTAATGTTTGCCTTATATTATGCTGCCAAAAGCAACAACAAAAAAACTGACTGATGGTCAAAAACTGAACCACTGAAAAAAAGAATACAACTGTGCTGTTTATGTCTATGCTCACTGGCTGATTGCGAAGTCAATACAGTGATAAAGTATAATCCCTGCTGTACTATCCTACAAACTGTTGAGAACGTACTCTAATGATGGAGGCAGTAGCTCATTCTGTATGGGACTTTGTGAACTGGTACTTTGAGAGCCTGAGACCAGTTCACCTCCTGGGCACTACCGAGTTGCCCTCAAGCAAAGTACTGCCCCCTGCTCACAGGCGCTGTATATATAATTACTGCCAACTGCTACTGATAGTAGGCTGGGTTGAATATAGAATTTAGATTTTTCTAAATGTATATGCAGTGGTTTCCATGGTCTCAGATGTGCATACACTGCCAATGTCAAGAGCAACTTGTAATTGTTGTAATGAAGTGTAGGTAAAATAAAAAGTTAACAATTAAAGAGGACATACTATTTTCATTTCCAGGTTCATATATTGTGCTTCTAATGTGATACGTTTACATGCTTTTAGGTTCAAAAAGTGCTTTATTTTACTCATGCTGCTCTGATTGGTTACCTGGCCGGCTCTGTTGTGAATGGTCAACCGCTTAGAGATGTCCCGCCCCTTAGCCTATCATGTACAATGTGTTGGAGCGCTAGCCAATTGGAGCGCAAGTGTTACATAGTGATGGCATTATGTTACAGAAGAAAACAAAGGAGCTCAATCAAGCCATTTCAGAGCATAATAGATTACAATAAAAAGCTTCCATCACCAAACGAAAGTCATGAAATACAGAAGACTTTAAAAGACTCTAAGTTTTAGTTAATTCTATTTGATACGATCAATTACAATGCAGGTGAACTGGATTACCTTAATACACCAAAAGGCATTGAAGTCAAGAACCAGTAAGGTTTGACCTTTAAGGAGCCCTAGGATGAGGAGGCATAATCTTTCTTAACACTAAAGCAGTCTGCTGGAATGTCAGTGAGTGTGTGGAGACAGATAGCTGCCGGTTTCCACCAAAGATGAGGAGAAAACGGCAGGAGAGGATAGCTCCGTCCAATCTGCCTTGCCCTTAAGACCTCGTCAGTCCCTGCTGATGAATTTAGCCATTATCAAAGGTGAGGGGTCTGCTGAGAGAGGTCTTAAATGAGCGACAGGGAGGAGAGATTGGGGATTGAGTGGCCAATATTTGGAGCTGCAGGGAAATAAAACGCTGGCAGAACAGCCACGCCCAGATAATCTTATTCCAATAATTGGATTTGCTGCAGAGTTCTTAGTGATGTTTGAGGCTGGATAAAACAAGTAGGGAGTAGACAAAAATCAGTAAGAACCGATCCTGAGCCTGTGTAAGCTAATTATTATCACTGAGTAAGACAGCACTTTTGACACCTCACGCTTCTTGAAAGATGGGAGATATTTTTTCTTTGCAATCATTGACTTTGCTTAGCTTTTCTTTGTCATGAATGTGGTTTGATTTTAAGCTACCATGTTTGACTACTGCTCGAAAACGCACCGGATTCAATACTATTTACAATAAATTCTTGCCTGTAACTCATCCATAACAGTGCTTCTCTTTGTCATACATGCAGGTCTTATTCCTCAAGGACTGATGCCTCATTTATTACGCACTGTTACAATATTTCTCAACTCCCCTGCCAGTTTTGTAGAGTACATACCAAGCTGCTTGTCTCAGTAGTCAATATAAAAGTGAGCAGAAAGAAAACAATGGTGAAGGCTCTCTTGTAAGCATCTTCCGAATAGAAAATATTCCACTCCCTGCTGGCTTTACAATTGACTGATTCTGTTAAACTGAGTTTTATTTGCTTGTTGGGAGTTTTGATCTAATCTTGACAATTCATGTTCTTTTCAGAAATTGAAAAATGTAATGGACTGAATACCGGAACGCCTTTGTTTTACTTGTCATGTCCTTGAATTTGTTTTAAATAAATTGCTGGCTGCTGTTGGTTGCTGTTCTTTTACACAGATACTGTATAACCACTTGAGTACTTCTTGCATAATAGGACTATTGCAATGTGTCATACTGTACAAACAAGAAAATCATCTTTATTATTCATCAGCAGGGGTTCATTAGTTTGGTTTATTTCTTGTTAACTACTTCTCTACTATAAAATGTGGCCAACTTCAAATTGCAGAACCATAACAATGTGTAGGATTTGAAAAACTTCTGACACTGGTTCCCACCAGGGGTAGTATCACAAACACACAGCGAGAGAGCAGTGCATGCTGTTCCTCCAATACTCTCCCATGGCATCAAGCAGGGGACACTGGGGCGGATCGGCTGAAAGCAACACAAACTTACTCAAAATGTTTTTTTACACAAAGCAAATAATAATAATTTCACCTAGAAATAATAGACTCTAAATGATTATAGCAAGAGAAAAAAAGTTCTCACAAAATGATGGCAAGACTCTGCTCACTTCGGCCTTCTAAATGTATGGGCTTCTAATCAGTGTGTGTGTGTGTGTGTGTGTGTGTGTGTGTGTGTGTGTGTGTGTGTGTGTGTGTGTGTGTGTGTGTGTGTGTGTGTGTGTGTGTGTGTGTGTGTGTGAGAGAGTGTGCGTGTGTGTGTGTTCCATCAGATCAGCAGTTAATATTGTCCCTGCTGGGTGGATGCTCCTGCTGTGCTGCTGTAACTCACACCAGCAGGATTCAGGCTATACTCTACTGCCGCAGCTCAAACCATAAAGATCCGTAGGGGGGAAGGAGGAGGGGAGGGGGGGTGATCTATGGTCCAGTCCTCAGCACTCCGTTTTAGGAAACTTCTCTAATTTACCTTTCCACCCCCTCCTCCTCCTCCTGCTCCCGTTGTTGTTGTTGTTGAATAATTCCCCTCGGAGAGAGAGGAGAGATCGAGCGCGAGCAATAGGGGGAGAGCAAGCGTGATTCACGGGTCATGACAGCGCCTGTCATTCCTGTCATATTTCATAGCCTTTGCAGGTGAACTCGACACTGCACAACACGCACAGGCCGGAGAGAGAGCTAAAGGTCCCACAAGGTTTTTGTTTCAACAGACAACCTCCTCAGGTGCTGCTAATTAACCCTGATTATTCGGCCTGATGAAGACAGGGTAAATAATGATAGTGTAACATCCTCTAAGGACTCCATTCGCCTTTGTAACACAGTAGAGAAAAGAACACCGACCAATATTCTGTTTTCAGATATCTACTGACTACTGGATGAGTCATTGGGCCAACACATTTTTGGTGTTAGTGATTTCAATAGGGAATGGGAACCGCGGTGCATTCTGGGGGCCATCTTTGGAGGATAGTGTCCATCACCTTTCCCTGGTCATCTGTCAGCTGTTTTGAACAAAGTATGCACACAATAATGCCCCTACAAAGAGAAGCTCTAGGCAGAAACTGTCAGGGTTGAGTGAAGCAGGCAGGACCCAAATGCAGATTTCCAAGAATATTCCTTTAATCCAAGGTACAAAGTAGACAATAGAACACTACCCTGTGACACACAGTCAAATACAAACAAGGAACCAACAATGACAAACAGAAAAACCAGAACTAAAATACACACAAGACCAATCACACAAACAAGACACAGGTGAGGAGGGAGGAGAAAACACAGGGGCACCAGGTGAACACAATCGGGCAATCAGGCAGGAGGGAACACAGAGACAGGAAGCAACAGGCAAGACAGGGGTTGAACACTTTTCAAAACAAAACAGGAAACCAAAGACAGAAAAAGACAAGACAAAACACAACACAGACAGATCGTGACAGAAACAGAGGAGCGTTATTTAAAAAATGAATCAAGTTAGTTCATTACATCTTTACTTATAAGTTAAAGGTGGGGTAGGTAAGTTTGAGAAACCGGCTCGAGATACACTTTTTGTTATATTCCATGGAATGCTCTTAACATCCCGATAGCAATGAATATCTTAAGTGCTTTGACAAAAAATCCATAAAAAAATGTCATCTGTGGAAGCCGTAGTACTGTAAAAAGCACGACCAATCATTTGAGCCGGCCCGGCTAAAATAACTGGATGGCTTACCTGCCTGTCAGCCTTCCATCTGTGCACAAACTTATCTCTTGCCCTCATTGGTCATGTGCACGTTCGTTTGTGTTGGAGGAGGGGCTCTGTAAGGAAGTGGCAGATATTTTCCGGCTGTGTATTTTCAAATTCTAGCGCACTCGAGCTGGTTTCTCCAAAATGACCTACCCCACCTTTAAGAGAAGACTGGAACGATCACTGTTACTCACGTCGTCACCTCTCTGTTGTTAGGAGTAAGTGCCTACACATGTCTGCAATTTAAAAATATTAAATATTAAGAAGCCCATGTCAAGTTTACAAACAGATGGATACAGGACCTTCAAATCTACAGGTTTAATGATGACTATAGGTCACACCTATAGTATGCCAAAACATGGATGTATGTCTCAATGCTGGCTGGTGTGAATGTTACATATCGAATAATAGGAATTTTGCATCACATTACCGGATGTATTTTGCTTCCATGGCGCCTGTAATTGACATTTATGGTGACATGTATTACATAATTTAGGAGTGAGGATGAGTAAAATGTTGTTTACATTCATCCTAATGCAATGACCCAGTTAATACACATTTCATCAGCTTGATTTAATTGCATGTCTCCTAATCAGTTTCGAATCAAGCACCTCAGCATCTCTAAATGTGAAATGAAATTCATGCTAACCAATCATGACAGTCAGAGAATGATGGCATTTAGTGTAAATAATGTCAATGTAAATAATCACCTCGTATCCGTGTTGAGTTCATTTAAATAAACCAGAAGCCAAAGCCACATAGGTGCACTGAGATAATTTATTCATCACAAGACACAGCAAACTAATCCTGCAGCTGACATTTATGGCATGCCGTTATCCAAGCACAGACATCCAAAAAGGATGTGCTAAACTGCCACCCAACACTTAGGCACAAAAAAAAATGCCTGAGTAATAATGCTTATAACAGACGCACCAGTCTCCTGACTTATCATGAGGAATAAAATAAATGAAGAAGTAGCTGCTTGTAATTATTGCGTGTTGACTTAAAGGTGGGGTAGGTAATTTTGGAGAAACCAGCTCGAGTGCGCTAGAATTTGAAAATACACAACCGGAAGAAATCTGCTACTTCCTTACAGAGCCCCTCCTCCAACACACACGAACGCGCACATGACCAATGAGGGCACCAGATAAGTTTGTGCACAGATGGAAGGCTGACAGGCAGGTAGGCCATCCAGTTATTTTAGCCGGGCCGGCTAAAATGATTGGTCGTGCTTTTTACAGTACTACGGCTTCCACAGATTACATTTTTTTATGTTTTTTTTGTCAAAGCACTTAAGATATTAATTGCTATCGGGATGTTAAGAGCATTCCATGGAATATAACAAAAAGTGTATCTCGAGCCGGTTTCTCAAACTTACCTACCCCACCTTTAATTAAAGTGCTGTCATTTAAGTAGACACATTGATTCAACACATCACATAAATGGAGGACACTTCTATGTAGAAAGCTTTGTGTCTTACATTTGAGTAATTGTATTAAAGAATATAACTTATCATAGGATTTATATATACTTTAGTCCTCTGTGGGATAAAGGCAAAGCATGTGAGCTAAGCATTTTAAGATATAGCGCAGAGCGAATTTATAAAAGAGTCACCTAAAATTTCTGAATCCAATTTTGCTCCGGTTTATACCAATGACATCATGAGTTTGAAGAATGCCCAGGCCCCACCCAAAAAGGGCAGTAAGATTTGTGTCCATGTCGATTCATTCTGTTAAAACTATTGTGCATTTGTATATTCAAGGCTATGCTAATGTTATTAGCTTTATGCTACTTGTAGGACTACATTCCATTGATGGCTGCATATTGTTCCTGACACATGTGATCTGAACATTTCCAATAACTAGAGCATTGTCCCCAAGTCAACATTTATAAAAAATAAATAAAAATAGATGTATTTATTTCTAAAATTCAAAACACAAAAATGGTCAGCCTTACACATTTTTTCAATAAAAGCTTTGAATACTTAATTGGTCAATGCCTTAATTAGATTACAACATTGTTTTTTTCTTATTTGGAGCTAATGGTGGGCAGGGGGAAATCTGAGTCAAGCATTGAGTGATATTCAGCGGAGAGGCCTTGAGCCGCTTTGAGCAAAAGGAAAAAACATCCGTAAGAGAGAAGTGGAAATTCTTAGCGCCCCACTTCTCTCAAATGCCCTGTCTAGGTCTAGAGGTAAAGGATTTTGGCATTGAGAAACCAATCAGATTGTCTCCAAGGAGCTAAACCTGCCAATCGCAGAGTCCAGACAGGCTGAAGCAAACACTCTGTTAGTAACTGACCCAGATCTGATAAACTGGCCAAAGTGGGAAACTTGCCTGTGAGAAAAACAAGACTAAATCCTAGTACTTATAGCCCGCTGCTTTTTTAACTCCATGACATGATTTTGCAGGTTGTGAGTGCAGTTTGTGGGCTTGATTTTTTTAATTTCTTTGAGAAGTTACTATAATAGCTTTAAAATGTCACTCTAATTTCCCCTGAATATCCTCATAATTCGTGTGCGATAACGGCACTAAAGGCTTTAATACAAAGCTGGTGAGTGAGATGGTGGCAGAATCTAAAGCCCCTTGCTTGGCATTCCTCACAATCACCTCCATCACTCTGCCCCTCCTCTCCAATCCTGCTCTCAGTTGATGGAGGGCTTCTCTCTCCTCGGCAACCTCAATGGATGTCGCCTGCCTGTTTCTAATTCAGCTCAGGAGTAAAGCTGTGGTTCAGTATTTTAGTGTGCCTTTCAGAAACAGATGTCGGCTTCTAACACAGGTATTCCCTGAGGTGGAGCTCAAAATCACATTCCTAAAATCTGGAGTTAGCAAACGAACAGCTTCACAGATGGACTACATCAGCATTTATTCTCAATAAAGACCCATCAGTCCCACAGCTGTGTCGTGGAATTTAGGTGGCGACGTGCTCGGGTGCAGAGGGGATTATTTTTCTCGGCAGCCAGATGGATAATAGCTAGGACAAGAATCAGTATGAAGCTGTCGATATGTTCGTACTGAAGGCATCCATGAATGTGTTGTGTAAACATGAGCCCCTCACTGTGGCACACTATTAAGACCCCAGTGGCTTTTCCATTTAAGGGTTGAGTTCCATTAGAAATGTTTGGTTTCAGAACATTCGGATGAAGGGTTTGGATTTAAAGAGGCCTTATTATGCTTTGTGGGGTTTCCCTTCCCTGTAGAGCAGGGGTGTCAAACTCAAGGCCCGGGGGCCAAATCCGGCCCGCGACTTCATTTTATGTGGCCCGCAAGAGCTTGCAAAGAATATAATACGTTTATAATACGGTTACATGCCACTTTACAGAAGCAGGTTGCCCATAAACTACATGTCCCACAATGCATCTCGTTTTGTGACATGCGCACTGAAGAGACTTGCAATTATTTGCCCTGGCCTTCTGCTTTCAAACATAGTTAGTTATTACCCTATCCGATAATAATCCAATTCAGAGGCAATAATGTAATATAATACATTATTTTATTTATATATGTATATTTATATAGTTACAACCGGCCCTTTGAGTGCAACCATAATGCTAATGTGGCTCGCGATGAAATTGAGTTTGACACCCCTGCTGTAGTGTGTTATATAGTTTTTTTTGCATGTAGATGTTCTGCAAAGGTTACAATTCCAAAGTTCCCTCCAGAGGGAGTTTCTCTCATGTCTAATCCCTCTGACATCCCAATGTAACACCATTGGGTAGCGCTCCAACACATGTGCTAAGGGTGGGACATTGCCAACACATCTCTAAGCGGTTGACCAATCACAACAGAGCCGGCCAGCTAACCACTCAGAGCAGAGTGGGCTTTGTTTCAGACCAAGGGTGAAAAGAGCAGTACAGGCAGTGTGAGAAAAATAAAACACCTTTTGAAGATTAAAGCATGTCAATATTTCATAGTAAATAAACAGAAAACTATTATGAAAGCTTAAAATGGACATCACATGTCAGATTAACTGGGAATTCCCATCAGACGCAAGACATGAGCTGTGCGTTAGCTCTACTGAAGCGCAATCCATTCAATACACACTGACTCTAACCTCCATTACAGAAACAGCTGTCCTGTTAGCAGCACAGTCTCTTAAGTGATTTCATGCCCATGACCAATTTCGTGACACAGGAGACGCAGTACACTCACTTTGACACTCTTAATGGTGCTTACAGAAAGGTCTCTACAATCACCAAAAAATAATTACGTTTTTTTTTGCCAAAGACATATAATCTGACTACCCATTTTTACTGTATTTAGCAAATGTAAGTAAGGGATTACAATTTTACACAGCATATTTTTTGAGTTCCATATCTGGAAAAGCACAGCTGTGACTGATAATAATAACACTAGATCAGCTCTATTTAGGTGTGCCAGTTTGCTTCACCAGTGAGCCAATATGCCCAATATCAGGACTCGTGGAAAACCAGAATGAAATGATGTAATTGTTTATGTAATTTGTTGTACCTGTGTTACAATATCACATTATCTGTGGGGACAGGTTTGTGAGATTTTTCTTCTTTGTTCTTTTGTAACATTTTCCAAAAAAAAATTATTTACCAAACTCTAAACAAAAGGCCAGATAAGGTGACTATTTAAGTGGTTTTTTTTTCCTCACAGAAACAGTAAGGTTTACACTAGCAAATAATATGAATAGTTATACTATTATATCAAAATGGACTAATGAGCCAAACACTTTGATTGCTGATGATTTCTTTAGTTTCAGGGCACTAAACGTCTATGTAATCCAGCAGTCATGTTAAAGTAACATTTTAAACTGTTATGTAGACTTTTTTCAACTTTAGTCCTATAGCATACACCTCATAATACGTACAGTACAAAACAGTCTCTCTTTGTGTGCACATATAAATCCCTACTGTATGTTGAAACTTACTTCCACTGTATTGTATATATTTGGTGGCAGAACAATATCTGAATAGATCTATATCTATTTAATTTGTAAATATATTCAGGGGCAAACGAGCAATAAACAATCGTTTAACAATGCAACACAACTATTTAGGCATGGTAATCTGTGTGCTATCATCGCTAACTGGTGTTTCTTTATTTACTAAACACAATAGCCGTGTTCAGCAGTTAGCAGACCCCTGTGCTCAATTAATACACATTTGCATTTTAATGGGCAATTGAAATGTACTTAGTAAAGCAAAGAGCTAAAGTAAAATAGCTATTACCCATTCAACCCTTGCCTCCGAATTAAGAAATGATAATAAATAAAAGATTAATTTAGCTGTGCATGTAACTGACGGTCGTACAACCTTCTGGCCTTATTGACCTAACCTCTACTTGATCATGATTGAAGAAATGTAATAAAATGCTTCATGTCCATCACATTACCTCAACGTAAAACAACCTTTTGGCTTTTTCTTGATCATTCAAATATCTGGCACAACATGTCCTCATTTGTTAAAGCAGATGCCTGAATAACAAAAAGTAGTATTGAGAGAGGCAGTGTGCAGGATGAACAACCAACAAACTTCACTGAGTGGATGTAATTAATTTATTGACTGAGGTCTAGAGGAGACTGAGACAGATGGACAAAATGACAGACAAAATCAAGGTAAAGCCTTTTGACAACCTGTTTATGAGGTGTCAGTTGAGATTTGGATCAAGACTTGTAGGGCTCCACAAGGGCAAGTGTCGGTGGATTTTTAGTGGCTCATGCCGGGTGCATGATGGCCAGATGAGGCTGGGGGTTCTGCTGCTTATTTTATGCAGAACCATCCGGATGCTTGTTGGCAACAAAACAGCTGAACAGAAAAGGCAGTGGAGTCTGGCCGACCCCGAAAGTGAGCATCCCCCTTACTCCCTTAAAAATAAACTATGGGATTTTTCCATATGATTTTTGGACATTGCAGAAAATACAGTCTCGGTCAAAGAAACTTTAATGTCCACATCTTAACAACAGTTTTATGATTTCAGAAGCATAGGCTAACTGCAATCACAGTTATTCATAAAAAGCTAACATTAGGCTATAATCAAAGTACATTACAGTCTCATGGCTGTGTGTTAAATCTGCTAAGCTAAAAGTGAAAAATGTTTGGCGTGATAACGGTTAGTAGTGTCATTTGGCAACCCCCATTTTTATGACGCATAAAAGCTGTAGACATTCATGAATGGGGTATTTACTGACACCTTTTATGTTGTAAAACATAACGTGGAAATGTCTTTAACTTGTGCTAACATCAGATTTTATTTCAGGCATCTAACCAAAAAAAAATAAGAAATATAAGTTGACTCCAAGACATGAAAACCGGAAGTGGTACATACTGACTCATTTCCAGGTTTTAGGGCGCATTCCTGCAACACTCTGCACTATAACAGAGGTAACCAGAAAAACATCTAGACGTACACATTCAAGGAACAACAGGCTGCTATTTATCGTGAATAGACACTCAACATACACCTAACACCTAACTCTGAACCTGCAAGACAAAAATCAAAAGTCACCCAGTGGTGCGACCTGTAGCGGTTCAATCTGTGTTCTGACACACTGAAACAGAAGCACTGCTGTTTTTCTCTTATATGTGAAAACACCTCGAATAAATGGGTTAAAGTATATTCAATAAAGCCACTGGGAAGAAAAATGAAACGACATGGAACCTTTTCAGGAAATGAACTACTTGGTATTAAAGGCAGCAGGAGAAAATAACTGTAAAGTCAGAGTGATTTTCTTTTTTTAGGCGACTTTGCTACAGAAATTGTGGGATATTTCTCGTTGTCTACTGATTGTGGGTCCTGCATTACCATGTATGTTCTTTTATTCACTGTGTCCCAATTGGGAACATGGTAAGCAGGCGTCAGATGGTTTTGTTTTGGTCTAGATATGTGTTGCTTAAAAAAAGAAGGCAAGGCAAGGCAAGGCAAGTTTATTTATATAGCACCTTTCAACACAAGGCAATTCAAGGTGAAGAAGGCTCCTAAGTATTTATATTACTCTCTTAGTGTCTCGATGTCTCTAAGATAAAGAATCTCTACTGGCGTCAGGAAGTTGTAGAAGAAAACAAAGGTAACCCTTACTGACAAATCTTAGTTCTTGTGGTCTCTGTCAGAGCAGAAGCCTCAATATGTAGTTACATTTTAGCCACGTAGTAACCCCTTTAAGGTGGAGTCAGGAATTGTAATCCAATAGACTTTTTGTCAAATTCAGTATCACCTCACAGTCCGCTGGCCGTCTGGTCTGTGCGTCCTCTCAAAATCAGGCTTTCATCACAGCCCTGGCTCGGAAAATAACAAACCATCACAGTGGCTCAGAGCAAGCCATACAACACTCTTCCAGCCAATCAGCAACACGGGGCTAGGTGGGTATTTATTTCCCCAGAATTGTTGGCTCCGGCTTTAATCGACTGCTATAAATCTCCCTTTAAAGCACACAAACTCTATTAACTTCCACTACTACAACTACATATTTAGGGCACTTAACTTCCCCAAGAGTTAATAATAAAGAAAGTATAAGTTAGGATTGTAAAAGTGTAAGGTAGTCAACCATACAGTTTAACTTCTGTCAGAACAGATTAAACCCAATAAGATAAAATTCCATGCTCATAATTCCCTAAAAGGAAACATTTTCTCGAAAGTCCCTTTCATCATCTCTCGGGTCTTGTCCTAAACTCGAAGGTGTGACTCTTTGGTGACTCGTAGGCTTTCCAAGGGGACAATGACTGCCTGCATTAATATTCTAGCCTCTTGCCTGTGCCATTCTTGTTTTTCTGTTTGCCTCTGTGCGTCCCTCTTTCTCCTTCTTCCCCTCTTCCTCGTTCTCTCTCATCTCCCATTCTCCCCTTTCAGCTACAAATGCTAAGTCAGCTGGATTATTTGCGCAGCCCTTTTAAACGAAAGCCTGCTTCATTCCTTGTGACACATCATTTGTTTTGTTTTTGTGGCATTGCACAAATGCTGATACTCTACTTCTGGGCCTAGCCACCCAACACTGTAGTAGTCTAAGTAGCGTGTTCATACTGTCTTGTGTGTAGACTTAATTAAGGTTTTAATTAATTCTCCAAAAAGGGTCATGTGTAATTTAGAGTGACGCACAGATCGAGCTAATCCTGCCCGCTAACGTTTGTATTACTCTGCTTGGAAGAAGAGGAAATATGGTGGTCTAATACTTCATTTCTAGAGTTTGTTTACCATATGAAAATCCACATTAATCATTCTGAGTAATGTCTGTCTTGAACTGCATGTGAGGATTTACTTGTGATGATAGAAGAAAGAATGATCCGATTTGCTATAAGAACAGAAACACCTGTATGAGCAGCTGGCCTCGTGTAAGTGAAGTCAATCGAGTTTCACCTGTCTCATCTCATCCATAACTCTCAAAATGATAGGTACAACTCTAGCAGATTGCAAAAGGCTATTCACGCTACAGCCTCCCTCTTTGTCTGAGATATTTAGTATTCTGATGGATCAGAGCATTCCCCCAGGCTGTCTTTGGTACTCAGCTGAACCCAAGAAAATTCTCCTTTCTGTAACTTTCTTCCACAAGGAGGTCACATGTCAGAACCGCCCCCCTCGAGCTGGGAACGTTTCTAAATCCGACATTTCAGCAGGGCAGATTCCTGTTGACACAGAAGCTTGAACGCGATTAACGTTTAAGTTTCACTTTTCATCCACTGCAGTAAGAAATGACTGATGCTGATAAGGAAGAGTTCAACTGTTTTGCGAAAATCAAACTGAGAGCTGGTCTGTATGTAGAATACTAGCCATATTGTGGTTTCAATTTTTTTTTATGGCATTCAGTATTATTATATTTTGTATCAAAGATGGCAACTTGACAGCTATAAGTAAAGCCCTGCAGTGATCTTCATCTTGATCGTGGTAATTTCCGTTAATTACTATTTGTTGCTGCTTTAAAAAATTAAAATCTTCCATCCATCTGTTATGTCTTTAGAGTCTAAGGTAATTTGTTTTGCTTGTTAGTGTTTGGTACTGAATTGGAACCTGTCAAAGAAAAACATTGCATTTATCTCTATTTATCAAAGTAGAAACCTTTGCTGAAAGAGCTATGAATATCTGGCTCACACAAACAACTACTACATATGTCACAACAATATCCTCCTATCCATCCATTAGCTGTACCCACTTGGGTTGGGCAATACGCAAAAAATGTTCACCACAACTGTCAGCCTATCCATTAATTGAGATATATTTGCACAGGGGTGTGTGTGTGTGTGTGTGTGTGTGTGTGTGTGTGTGTGTGTGTGTGTGTGTGTGTGTGTGTGTGTGTGTGTGTGTGTGTGTGTGTGTGTGTGTGTGTGTGTGTGTGTGTGTGTGTGTGTGTGGCATGTCTACTATCATCCAGTGTGCGAAAAAGCACACGTCCCACCGTCCGGGACGTGTTATTTACAATGTCGGACAAGTAGATCTTTCAATTGACTTGTCCGGCGGACAAGTGACGTTTTTAGCCCTCATTTATTGACAAATTATTGATAAACTCAGTTTACAAAAGGCAGAACTCATTCGCAAATTGTCCGTGTCCGCCATTGTTCGTTTAGAAATGTTAGTTTCGGTTCTGCTTGTCGATTCCTGCATCTCGCCGCTTTCTGTACTGTTAGACGGGGCGGGGCGGGGCGGTGCGGGACGGGACGTGTAGCACAGTGTCAGGGTTGGGAAGCAAAATTCGGTTCCGAGTAGGAACAAATAACAATTGTCCGGTACCGGGATTAATAAGAGTTGTGAGGACAGGAGGCGAGGCCGAGGCCGAGCCCCGCGGACCGCAGCTCTCTCTCTCTGCTCCGGATCATCTGATCGCTGCACTGTGCAGCTCAGCGTCTCTCTCTCTCCCTCTCTCTTTCTACACACAGCGGACCCGCTGCCCGTTTAACAGCCTAATCTTTGTCAAACTTTCTTATGTTCTTTCTTTAACACGTAATGAAGGTTATTAAGCGTTTTAGCTCCTACATTGTTAATATTGACGCCATTTCCTTTATGAAATAAAGCAGCCTCCCTGTCTGTGTCCTCGCGCTGTCCTCACATCCCCCGACCCCCAGACTCGGAGGAGCACAGGGATGTCAGTATTGTTTATGAAGCAGGGTATAGAAAGTACATTATTGAAATGAAAATACTATTTATTTACAAACAGTGAGCAGCTGGGCAGCTGCAGCATGTGTATTGCAGGACATGTGTAAGCATGCAAGCGTCTTTGAGTTGTAGAAAAGCGCTAGGCCTATAGGCTATAAATATAATGTATTATTATTATTATTATTATTATTATTATTATTAGGCCTATGTGTTGGACATGTGTGGTTGGACTCTGTCTCACAGGCAGGTTGCAGTGTAATATCAGAGGAGACTGGGCCAATTGTACATTCTCAAACTGCACCACATCGAACTAACTAAACAATGCAGAGATTATTTTTATATAATTTTATTCAATAACCGTAAGAAATTAAACAGTATGAAGTGATTTGTAAATAGGAATACAGGTTTGACTTAATGTTTTCATAAATATGTTTTTCTCCCAGTTTGTCATGGGACTTATTTTTACCCTCTCAAAGAACCGGAATCAAGAACCGAAAATAACCGGAATTGAAAAGCAGAACCGGAATCGTTAAAATCCAAACGATACCCAACCCTATGTGTGATGCAGTAAAATCTTACCTCTCACTTACGTTAGCGGTGTCGTAAAAAACGTGGGAAAATGTAAAATACGTTGGCGAAGAAGAAGATTCCAGTGGCCCCAATTTTTGTCCATTCTGGACAAGTGAAAAATGTATTCGGACAAGTAAATTGCCAAACTCACTTGTCCATGGACAAGTACTCTCTAAAAACTTTTTCTCACACTGTCATCCCACCACCACCCTCCATCGGCAGCATGAAACACATTATAAAATCAACACAAACAAATCTGCAATACTGATTTGAGAAGCCCCAATGAAATACAAAAGTCCATATTTCAATTAGACAGTAGACAATGACAAATATCATAATGATTGTAATTGCTTTTTTCAAATATAACCCCAACCAGCTAGTACAACATAATCACACAGGTTATTGTACCCTGCTTGTTGCAGAACATTAGTGAGTGGGGATGTTTCTCTGAGTCTTACCATTAAAACCGATCTCCAGTTTGATTCACTGTGTGTCTATGGAGGCTTTTCATCACGCTTTTCTTTGATATCACCAAGGTTGGCCCTGGGGCAAAATAACATTGGATGGATCCACGGCTGTAAATATATCCTTAATTCCTTTCCTCCCTTGCTCCAGTTGTCTGTCCATGCAGCTGAGATGATAGTTGACAATTTAATTGAAGAATTGCTGAGGGAAGAGAATAGGAATTAGATGTGCCTGCTTCTGTGCCTTGTTTTCCCACCAAAATGTCTTGTGCACACCCCAGACAACCTTTGCATTTCTTGGACCTCTGATTGGGTGACTATCAGATTGTCCTTTTGGGTTCCTCCTACACGCAAGTGGGAATTGCTTGTGACAAGTTATCAGGCCTCAAATGATGTCTATAATGGCGGATTAGCCGTTGACACAGCCTTTCATGAACAGCGGAGAGGGGACTGGCATTGTATTTAATGAAAGATTGTATCTGCTGCTACTGCTGTGGCTCGCTGTGACGTAACTCTGACTTTAAGAAGCGGCCATCAAACTGTCATAAATATCTTATTACGGCATGTGATTTAGCATTTTGATGGGGGAGCTGCAGTTTTTATCGCTGTCTGTATGTTTCACAGGCTTCAACTCAACAGGCACATTTGACATTGATCCTAAACCTACAGATCTTTATGACATCTTCCGAAGTTTAAAAGATAGCTACTGTGAAACATCTTAATTGCGATTATAATACTTCCATAAGGAGCACATTCAGATAGATCATGTAATGTCAAAAGACCTTGGTTACTGTTGCTATGTTGGACACTTTTTCTGTCAACACTGTTAGGCGTCCATTCTGTAAAGCACCTACTGCGGTGTAATAGCCTGTAATTTGTGAGAGGCAGTAGCCGTCAGCAAGGGCTTTGGTGCGCCATTTAAGGATTTATTCAAGATGGAAGAATCCCATCTGCAAAACAGAGACAAGAAATGTCCAAAGGCAAAGTCATTCAGCTCTCAGCAAAAACAAAGGAAAAGCTCATCAAGTTGAGGCAGGGGATGATGATATTATAAGCTAAAATTGCTCCTTAATTGCTCGGTAGCATTAGGTTCTGATGCCATAATTAAAAGGAATAGTTTTTCATTTTGAGGTATACACTTATTGCTTTTTTGCCTGCATTCTACGTTGGTGTCTCCAGGCTGTCGCTACTCTCAGCCGATCTTAACCCTTCCATATGTCATTTTAACAAACAATATATAAGGTGTCACTTAATACCTTTTAGGTAATGGTAGGATTTTTTTTATCCTTTGGACAGAGTCCGACTAGCAGTTTTCTTTATGCTAAGCTAACTGTCTCCCGGCGTACCATATTACAAACAGACATTAGAGTGGTGGTTTAGTGCACTAACCAACCTGCACAACAGTTACATTAGATGCTAGTTACATACATTAACAGCATTGTTTGAAGTGAGGTACATTACAGTACATTTCATTTTATAATGAGCTTAGATCATTCTTAGTTAGCCAAGGTTTTGATGTTAAGCTGACAAGTTATTCACCTTTCATTACAACTTTTTTGATGCACAAACACTGGGAGAGTTGTACAAGGTTGTCTAAAGGTTGTGATTTAAGCAGAGAAAAAAAAGGTAATATGAATGTAAAAGGTTCAATGTTCGCAGTGTATAACTATTAAAGTTTAATGTTATGAAAGTAACCATTTTGAAATGCGTGGCAAGGACATTGTAGAGGGTTCTATAAAAAGACTAAAGTTTTAGATGGAAATAACATACTGTCAATATACCTTTAGAACATGTATCCCTGAACCAGTAGTGCATTATAAAGCACTGTTGCTTTGAATAGCTGCATTAAAAGTGCAAGTCGTGTCTTAAAATGCGAAATAAGCATGGCTATTGGAGTTCTATTTTGGTCGCTGAATTGCACTGGGTCGACGCCAAGTGTTTGCAACTAAACTTTTAATGAGTCCTGTATATTCTGTTTGTATTGCTCTGAAGACCATGCATATGGCTTAGCTGGACCCACTGAATCTGTGAGGGGCAATTTACAGATGGCATGTTTATTGTTGTCCTGGGAACAGTTCATTTGACACAAGACATCCTACCCAGGTTGCATTGGGACAGAGCTTGACATTTGATCTTCCTTGTATAATCTCAGTAAAGACCCCTTGCCAGAAGTGTCCACTCCACTGACTGGAAAACGGTCTCTACGGGCATCTAGGTTACTTGTCAAGATATCTCTTTTTATTTTATTTCTTTCCTTGTTCCTTCCTCTTTTTTATGTTCTTAGTTGGGCAGGGAATGGGTACTTCAATGATTGCTGGCACTGAGCTTCAATTACCTGTAGAGTTCTCTCTGACTTCTGAAATCCGTGCAGGGATTTCTTAATGTCTGAGAAATAGTACTTTGAGCAACAAATCCTCACTTTGATGCACAGGAGGGACATAACCAGCAGGTGGTTACTCTGACAGCATGACAAGCCTGGGTTTACTGTCATTTCCCCAAACCTCTACACTAATGATTGCCTATTTACAGCCACACAGTCATACAATCTTGAATGCATCTTTCTCAATGTGAATGTCAAATTGCATAGTTGAATGCATTGAAGCAGTGATCGGTACGACACAACAGGTGCAGGTGAAGTTAATCAGGCATCTTTACACACTACCGTGAGCAGATACTTGTAACATGTGGGCATTTAAGCTTTAAACACACCTGGACCCTCCTCTCTGCATTCATCCATGAAAAGTCAAATGTCTTGAGCTCACAGTGAAATCATCAAGCTTATTCAGGTGATCTGTTGCAACTTCAACAGCGTATTGGGAATTATATTTCTCATAAATATGACCATCCCCCCGAATCATCTGCATGTTCTTCCTAGCTCTATGATCTTTTTATGGTGTACTCATGAGCCCATTTTTCAGCATGCGATAGAAATGTGCCAACATTAGACAGCATCACTTTCTCTGGGACCTAATCCCTGCCTTCCTGAAAGCTGTTTATATAATTACCCATTCTCTCTAAAAGATGGGATGAGGGAGCCCTGCGCCTATGTGTGAAAGAGAGGGGAGAGTGTGTGTGTGTGTGTGTGTGTGTGTGTGTGTGTGTGTGTGTGTGTGTGTGTGTGTGTGTGTGTGTGTGTGTGTGTGTGTGTGTGTGTGTGTGTGTGTGTGTGTGTGTGAGAGAGAGAGAGCGAGGTGACTTAAACAGAGGAGTTAAATATATGGTATCAGACAGACAGCCGGCAGCTAGGGACCAAAGTTAATGGTATTTTATGCCACTGGGTATCTCACATTGCAATGAGAGTGAAAGAAGGAAAACAAAACAAAACTGTAACTGCTGAGCATAATTTAATAATGCAGTATAATAAATATTTAAGGGGAGTACGTCTGTCAGCGTTTAAATTGTGGATGGAACATTATTATGCTATCAGTGATGAATATGCTTTAGTGACTAGATGGGAAAGCAATGATTGAAATGTATGTTCAATTGCGAAATGCAATTTCAGAAGCTATTTTGTAGCAAATTTACTTCACAATACGCATATCAGTAGTTATATTAAGAATGAGTTTTTATGTGATGTGTGACTTTGGATATAATTCATCCTGCTTTGGCTTAAAACCCTGATATTTTCATTATGTTATAATTCATTCCATGTATACGTCCAGTGCTGTGACCTCAAAAGTTAACAGCACTGATATCTGAATCTCTACAGCTTAAATATACTATGTATTTGTTTCAGGTGCTCTTAGTATTCAAGAGATGAACAGCAAAACAAGCACATTGTGGTCATTTTTGAAGTAGAAAACATGTCGATAACATCTCCTTTAATTTGAAGCTCTTTATATAGTGTTCAAAGACAAAATAAATGTGTTATCACGGTGAACCATCAGATCCTCCTTCGCACTCTCCAAGAACTTGGAGTTTCAGGCTCTGCACTTTCCCTCCTCACCTCATGCCTCAAAGACCGTACCTACAGGGTAACTTGGAGAGGGTCCGAGTCCGACCCTTGTCAATTAACTACAGGGGTCCCTCAGGGCTCTGTTCTTGGTCCCCTCCTCTTCTCTCGCTCGGATCGGTCATTAGCCCGCATGGTTTTTCACACCACTGCTACGCTGACGACACCCAATTAATTCTGTCTTTTCCCCGCTCAGAGACCCAGGTCGTCGCACACATCTCTGCTTGTCTAGCAGACATCTCTGAGTGGATGTCTGCTCACCACCTCAAGCTCAACCTGAGCTGCTTTTTCTTCCTGGAAAAGATTGTCCCACTCTTGACCTAACAATCAACATCGGCCCCTCTGTTGTTTCCCCGACTCAGACTGTAAGGAATCTGGGTGTGACCCTAGATAAAAACCTGTCCTTCACTGCAAACATCGCTGCTACAACCCGCTGCTGCAGATACACTCTTTACAACATCAGGAGGATACGTCCCCTCCTGAACCAGAAAGCGACGCAACTTCTGGTCCAGGCTCTCGTCATCTCACGCCTAGACTACTGCAACTCCCTCCTGGCTGGTCTACCTGCATGTGCCATCTGACCTCTGCAGCTCATCCAGAATGCAGCGGCTCGTCTTGTCTTCAACCTTCCAAAATGTTCCCACACCACACCGCTCCTCCGCTCCCTTCACTGGCTTCCAGTAACTGCTAGAATCCACTTCAAGACACTGGTACTTGCGTACCATGCTGTGAATGGATCTGGCCCTTCCTACATCCAAGTAAGGGATAATGTGCAGCGACGCGGTCATTATGGGGAAAAGAACACCGACAGGCTGATCAGGAGCCCGACGCGAAGCGGAGGGATCTAGATCTGCATGAAGGTGTTCTTTTCCCCATAATGACCAAGTCGCTGCACATTATCCCGCTTATTACATGGCCACATTCTCAACAAAGTAATGATATGACTCCCAATATTAATTGAAATGCTTTTATTGATTTAAAAAATAGTTGTATGTATTGATTTAAATTGACATGCATCCGCTAAGGAAAATAGTCCGTTGTTACCATTTGAAAAACGTAGCAACGGCAGGAAGGCGGAGCTTTTTGATTACAGATTTGAAAACATCGTTGCTTGCTTTAAAAGTAACACAATTCATTATGTCAAACCTTGGAAAGTATCTAGATATCCCTGCCCTAATGCCAAAGGAACTGCACACGGAATATGTTTTGCCGTTTGATGTCTATGTCTGGACCACTGCGTAAAAAGGAGGGTTTCTGCCCGTTACTTCTCCGCTGTTTTCTTGTCGCTCTTGTCTTGTCAGTTCGAAAACTGAACTGCCAAACTGTATACAGATAAATTGACCGGACTTCTTTGTGCAG
Source organism: Trematomus bernacchii (assembly GCF_902827165.1). NCBI lineage: Eukaryota > Metazoa > Chordata > Actinopteri > Perciformes > Nototheniidae > Trematomus > Trematomus bernacchii. The sequence goes on from NW_022987778.1 coordinate 4,005,919, forward strand.
ATGTGAGCGTCCTTAACAACGGTCAATAAGTCCTTGACAGCGGTCTGTCTGTTCTGGATTAACAACGTGTCACGTGTTCTGAATTGACCAATCAGAATCGAGTATTCAACTAAGCCATGTAATAAGACATGGTTAAACCATACACCCCAGCACGTGCACTCTGCTCTGCATCAGCCAAACGGCTCGCTGCACCCTCACTGTGAGGGGGACCCAAGTTCCCATCAGCAAAAACACGTCGGTTTGCTATCCTGGCTCCAAAATGGTGGAATGAGCTCCCCATTGACATCAGGACAGCCGAAAGCCTACACACCTTCCGGCGCAGACTGAAAACTCATCTCTTTCGACTCCACTTCGAGCAATACAATTACTAACAAAGCACCTATATACTAATAAAGGACTGGCTTATCTAAAGCCAGTTGAGTAGCACTTGAAATGTTTTGGCTCTATGAAACCTGATGTACTTATATGATTCTGTTTTCTTCAAGTTTGTATCTTCTTGGTCGAATGCACTTATTGTAAGTCGCTTTGGATAAAAGCGTCAGCTAAATGCAATGTAATGTAATGTAATGTTACTGCATGTTTGTTGTTATTTGTAATTGCTAAAAAAACAAAAAACAACGGCTTACACAACCTTTTCATGTTATGCGTTGAAGATGACGTTACGACAGTTGTGGCGCAGCGTCACTATGACTACAGTAGCTAAGGTTTACACTGAGGGGGAACTATCTGCAGTACTTTATCCTAGTTTAGGGGCACCTAGAGGGGTCTCTATAAAAACATTTTTTTTAAATGCATCATCAGCACAGAACCTTTTTGACGCTGGTCAGCTTGAGTGTAGCTGTTGTAATTCAATTCCATAATTTGGTCAAATACTTTAATACAGAGTTATATTTGTTCGAGTCATTTACAAAGAAAAAAGGTTCAGACTTTCAGAAGGTAACATTTGCAGGTTACACCAGATCACACAGGTCATACTGTATGTTAACACTTGTTCACCACTACAGTTTACAACAATGTATCTCGAAGCATGAGGGAAGTATCGTTGTGGCGGAGAAACTACACCTGTGGCTGAAAATGTACAACTGAGACTAATAAGCCCAGAGAGTAGCGACAAAGGAAAACCATGGCAGAGGGAAGGCACGGCCGATGCTCTCAGGGCAATTTTGTTTTCCGGTAATGAGCATTAGAGCTCATTACCGGAGCTTAGAATGACTTTTGTTCCACTTCAGGATACCCTGTTGCTCCCCAGTGCTTCCGTGGGAACCTGATTTTCTGGTCGTGTGGAGATTTTCTTTAAGTAGCCACTTTAGAATGGGGTATAATTTCAAGACATGGCATGTTAGTGAAGAATATTTATAATACAAGGGTACTGTATAAAACACAGCTACAGTGAGCCTACCATTCCAGAAGAAAGAGTTTAGATTTAAAGGTCACCTATTATGCAAAATCCACTTTTTCATGTCTTTTATACATAACCATGTGTCCCCTCTGTGTAAAGAGATTCAGAACGTTTCAGGACAAAAGATTCTCTCACTTTTTGTCCTGATCCATTTATATAAAAACCTGTCTGAAAATGAGCTGATCAGATTTTGGCCACTTTATCAAATCAAATCAAATCAAATCAAATCAAGGTTTATTTATAGAGCACATTTAAAAGCGATTTTTGGTCGGGCCAAAGTGCTGTACATGTAATAACTACAATCACATAAAAACACATTTCTATAAGCACAATAAAAGACAATAAATTACAACAGATATTTAAAAAGAAAACACAGGGAAAAGTCAGGAGTCGTGCTCCGCTCTAACTAGAAGGCCAGGGAGAAGAAGTGTGTCTTAAGTGTAGATTTAAAAACCCCTAGGGTCTGGGCCGACCTCACATGGAGGGGCAGAGTGTTCCAGAGCCTCGGGCCAGCTGCTGCGAAGGCTCGGTGCCCTCGGGTTTTGAGCCTGGTCTTGGGCACTATCAGCAACAGCTGGTCAGCAGACCTTAAAGCTCTTGTTGGGGTGTAGCGCTGGAGGAGTTCAGCTATATAGGCCGGAGCCAGCCCATTTAGTGCTTTAAAAACAAATAAAAGGAGTTTAAAATCAATTCGGAACCGAATTGGAAGCCAGTGCAGTGAGGCCAGAATTGGGGTGATGTGGTCACGCTTTTTGTGGCCAGTGAGTAGACGTGCAGCTGCGTTCTGGACTAGCTGCAGGCGTTTAATTGACGCCTGGTCCATACCCACGTACAGAGCGTTGCAGTAGGCCAACCTCGAGGTAACAAAGGCATTAATAACCCTTTCCAGGTCCTCAAATGATAAAAACGACTTAGTCTTGGCCAATAGTCGTATTTAAAAAAAGCAGGTTTTGACTACGCTGCTGACCTGCTTATCGAATTTAAAAGCGCTATTGAAGGTCTCTCCAAGGTTCGTGACAGAGGGGAGGATATTATTTTTGAGGGAGCCCAGAATATCAACCTGGGAGGCTAGAAGTTGGGGTCCAAAAAAGATAACCTCAGTCTTGCTCTCATTGAGGTTGAGGAAATGTTGGCTCAGCCAGGATTTGATCTCTGCTAAGCAGTCCATCAATAGCTGTAATGAGTTAACATTTGAATTGAGTGGCAGATAGATCTGTACATCGTCGGCGTAGCAGTGGAAGGGGATGTTGTGTTTTGTGAGAATTGAACCTAGGGGCAGTATGTACAGTAGAAAAAGGATGGGGCCCAAAATCGAGCCTTGGGGAACCCCACAGGTAAGAGGGGCTATGGCTGAGGAGAAGGCACCCAGCTGCACTGAGAAGCTACGGTCTGTCAGGTAGGACCTGAACCATGCAAGGGCAGAGCCTGTGATGCCTGCGGACTGTTCAAGCCGTGACAACAGGATGCTATGGTCCACAGTGTCGAAGGCAGCTGTCAGGTCTAACAGCACCAAGACAGCTGGGCTACCTGAGTCGGCGGCTAGGAGCAGATCATTATGATGTCATGATTTTTTGGCTTGTGTAACCATTAGCCAATCACCAACCAAGGTAACCCCCCCCCCCACCTTATCACCTGAATCTCCTCCTAGAGCACCATTGTGTTATTTTTAACCAAATATCTCACAGAGGGGCGTGGGGAGGGGCTCCTTATTTTCATCTAAAGTAACAGACAGAGAATCAGCACTTTGGAAACAGGGCTGAAATAGAGGGGATTATGGGATGCTGCAATGATCTGTTTGGTGTTTCAAGCCAAACACTTCGGAGACATGTTTGTATATATATCTGAGACCTATTATATATTGATGTAAAAACAGTATAATAGGGGACCTTTAATAATAACCATTGATAATCAGAATCAAATGTAAGACAGATTTTGTTGCAGCAAAGTGATTTAGTATTTAACTGAATTGTATCCACAGCATTGGAAACAGGATAATTCAGGAAGTTAAGAAATGTCAGGTCAAAAAGAAAAACACATATCGCATGAGAGGTTGATGTGGACCTAATCAAAGTGACTGCTAGTGGCCGAGCAAACAAACACAACCCTTTGATGTAAGTCTGCCTTTATTTTTTCCCCTGCCATTGATATTAAGGAAAATTAGATTGCTTTCATGCCTTTGCAAATATCTTCATGTTAGGAATTAATTTTCCCTTGGCCCAAGATGCAATGAATAATAAATTGGTAGAAAAGTTCCCCATCTGTGAAGATGGTTAGGAAGCATGAATCTCTTGAGTAAAAAAAGACCATCAAGCTTTAGTGACTGCAAATCTGAAAACTGTGTATTTCAGTATATTAAGTATTAGATATGTTTGGTAGCGGATAATACCACAGTGTAAATGCTGCTGTTACCTGTAAATAAGTGTATTAAGTAGCATCAAATGGATCAATTTCAGAACACCAATACAATTCATTACAACACTGTACTAGTTGAGCTGAACAACACCATGGAAAGATGCCAGTGTAAATGTCCGTTTAACTGTTATATTTCTCCGGATGATGCAAATTATCAGTCCTGTATTCAAACTGGATTATGTTGGCCCTTGTAGGCTTGTAAGTAGGTCCGGTGGTCAAAATGGATTTCACATTTTAATGGGCTTATAAAACCACGGGGCAGTTGGTTTTCCCACGGTTACGTTCCTGTTGTATATGCAAACTGGGATGCCACTTAACACCGCAGTTTTCATAATGCTGGACAATAATTACTGTTAATTTGCCCGAAAAACAGTGTGATCTCCCATGGTTGTTGTACCCTGTGTCTATAAGGGCCCATTACAGAGCAATGAAATGGCCCAACTATTGAGTAAGAAGGCATGAGAGAGGGCCCAATAGATGTGTTATAGAAACTAAGAAGAAACCATTTTCATAACACTGAATAATCACCCCGGTAATTTACATTTTGTCCTGCCATGCTGAAGTACACATTACTGATGGCTTTGTTATCATTAATAAGATAACACTTTTCATTTTGCTCAAATAATTCTAAATGTAGGACGTAGTTTACCTCACTTAACCTCTTATATTTGACTTCCTCTCAGACAGAGTATAACTCTTGATTTCTTTTTTTTTACTGTGGGATTTAGAGAAGAAAGAAATGTTGTGGCTGGAGTGAGATATGGTGTCACATCTTTGCAAATGTGAGAAGCTTTGCAGTCTCAGCAAAGTGGGCTCAGCCTGGGAATATATTTTGTAGCTCATAGAGGAGCTCTCACTCGTATATTTTTTGTCACATTGTTAGAATTTCTATACAGAGTAGATGTATTTACCTTCCAGTAATTAAACAATGTTTGTTCCCATAGTTATGTGCATTTTATATGTCAGTCACAATGCTGGTGTACAGTCTAACCTCTTTTTAAATGTGTTCTACCTGCTTTGGTTACAGTGCATGTAGACAAAGAACATGTCTGATCCATCTGCTAAAGTTTTTAACAATTTATCAAATCATTCACTCGCAGAAATGTGTAAATAGTTTTGTTGATAAGATGATAAAATCCAATAAAAAATCTAGTAAAAAAAACAAATAGAATGATAATTTGAGACTGTATTGTATCACACACACTTGTGAACTAACCCCATCTGCAGATTTGTGTTTGTTGTAAATAACGTTTGTCATTTAAAGCCTCATTGATTTATAACAAATCTCAGGTAAGCCAGCTGTGAAGTAAACACTGCATGTTGTGGGTTTTTCAATAATGATGACGTAGGAATTTTGGACGATCAATAACCAGAATAACATACAGCTCAGTGGCAAACTCTCTACGAATTTGATCTGAAGAGAGCTCATTCTCACTTTCTGTGTCAAAGCGCTGCTGGTTGTGACTTGAGAGAGCGAAACATCTGTGGCATCCATCAGTGCTCCTGACATGACTTTGTGTCTTAGTGCGGTTTAATCATCGCAATTCCCAACCCCCCACCCCGCGTTAACTCATCCAGTTTGACTGAGACCTTCCCTTCACCCAAATTACTGCGCTAGACTATCGTGTAATTCCCTCTTGCTAAAGGCAGATCAAAATGTTTTCAACTGTAAGATATTTTTATCCACCAACCAGCCAGAGTGTTAATTATTTCAAATATTCATACATTAAAGTAAATCCCTCTGTGAATTGGCAGAGTGCAGCATGCAGCACTCTCTGACACAGCGGTAATGGCTGAACCATCACAGTGGTATTACCTCCACATGTGAATCCCCTCATTATCCTAAGCTGAGCACTGAAAATGTTATCACGATTTTTAGAGGGCTGATAAGCATAGTGGAGCTCATATTTAGCATTGGGTGTACAACACCTATTATTAAGAGCATTGATTGCATGTTAACACATCAGTAGCTGCTTAATAGTGAGGTGTGGTTATGATAATGGCTGGATAGGTTGATGATTAATCACAGATGCTGTCACAAGGGACTGTTTGTTTACGCAAATAGGGCAGCTATTCAAAATGCCACAAGGGATTTCTGCATTGCATCCCTAGCTTGTTATACTAAAGTGATTAATACTAAATAAAGCATGCATAAATGAAGTCTTAAAGGTGGGGTCGGTAAGTTTGAGAAACCGGCTCGAGATACACTTTGTGTTATATTCCATGGAATGCTCTTAACATCCCGATAGCAATGAATATCTTAAGTGCTTTGACAAAAAATCCATAAAAAAATGTCATCTGTGGAAGCCGTAGTACTGTAAAAAGCACGACCAATCATTTTAGCCGGCCCGGCTAAAATAACTGGATGGCCTACCTGCCTGTCAGCCTTCCATCTGTGCACAAACTTATCTCGTGCCCTCATTGGTCATGTGCGCGTTCGTGTGTGTTGGAGGAGGGGCTCTATAAGGAAGTGGCAGATTTTCTCCGGTTGTGTATTTTCAAATTCTAGCGATCTCGAGCCGGTTTCTCAAACTTACCTACCCTACCTTTAAGGTCATTGAAAATCAGAAGGCTTGAGTTAAGTGTGAGCTACATTACATTTTAGTAGTTGGTTTCAGCGATTTTACAGGAGTGATGAAACGAGGACAGATGGGTCACACCTCCAGAGAATTTTTGTTGGAAAAAAATGTACTTTTTCTATCAACATTTTATGAGATGGGGTTAGAAGGGTAGGTGAAGGTGACATTTGGAAAAGGGCCTTTTTAATCAACACCCAGGTCTTCAAGATGTAAAGGTCTAATCGAAAAAAATACTCTTGTGGAATATATTTCTAGACTTTTACAGGCTGGTTGGCTGACCATAAAAGGTTCAAACCCCATTTAGGTTGCTTTGTTTAGCATACCAAGATGCTCATATGCTCACATTGACAATGCCAACACTATGTTGGCCACTTTTACCATTATAGTTTAGTGAGTTAGCATACTAACATTTTCATTGTTAGCAAAAGCCATTAGACTGGCCATAAACCAAAGTATTAGATCTATCAAACTTTGATGTGGTGTTGGCTCTAGATGAAACAAAATACTATAAATAATATTTAGGTAAACATGAATGTCTGAGAAACATTTGATGGTATTCAACTGTTTAGACATTTCATAAAAACTAAAAAGTCAACATTGAGGTGGCGCTAAAGGAAAGGTTATGGGTTCACTAACATCTGTCGGATTCATTCTTTGGTGACCATGAACGTCTTTACAAACTCTTATGGTTATCAATTGAATACTTGACGAAATATTTTAAAGTGGAAGATAGAATGACTTACCAACGATGTCATCCCTAAAGCCACATACTGTAGGTAGATTGGCTTACTAAACAAAAAAGATGAAAAAGAAAGTCATTTGGGACTCTTTTTTCTACGTGTAAGCATCTTTATATAAGATGATGTTGGAGAGATTATGCGATGGGGTGGAAGGTAAAGGGAATTTTTAATCAACACCTAAGGGTTCAAGACTTATAGGTCTTATAGTAACATCCTTGTGTTGATTACACATGATGAATGCTGGTTTATACTGTGCTACAATGGCTGCATACTCAAACATCAAGAAGCAGCTCATTATAACTTCAGACTGAACAACAGATATTTTAATAGCTTGTAATGGCAGAGTGGAATCATTGTGAAACAGACCAAGTGAAACGGGAAGATAAGGATTGCAATTAATGTAGAAGAGAAGAAGCCTGAAGTCTACTGTACAAAAAGCAATTCATCCACCTCTGGCAATCAACAACTCACTAATTGCTGTTGAAAATGACCCACGCTCTGGCAGATTGTTTATTGAGCAACTAATCTATGCTCCTAAGGCAATAGAAGGAAGGAGAACTTGATCAATGTCCCATCACTAGCCAGAGTCTTTTAACCACAGGCAATAGACTCCTCCCAGCACATGCTTAACATGTGTAGAAAAAGGTCTCCATGAATCAATGCCATTACCATGTGGGGGGTTTGGTGACATTGAAACAAGCCAGGATATGCTGCTCACAGTATGGGGTACTTAAAGCAATTCTCTTTGAAGTTCTATTCTGGGTGTAAGTTTCTGTCTTATCTGTGAATGAAATATTAACCTCCAGACCGTTGGCTAAGTGTTTCATAAATATTGCATGGTGTGGAAGAAGTAATTGGTTCTCCCATCTATAATGGCTGTCACCCTGGCCTACAGAAAAGTAAATGGCTGTGCAGAAGATTGCAGTAAGGCACATAATATAATTTCGTCCATAGAAAGGCACTTAATAGTTTGTAATCGTAGAGGTATTGTCCAAAGTGCAACATATCCATTTCAGGGGGAAAAGATTATTACCTGTAATAAGACAGTGGACGAATTTCCATAACATATTTAAAAAAAATAACAGGACATAATTGGATTTGTTTCAAGTGACTGTGTGGGAGGATATATCAACGTTTTAAAATTCATTTAGGAAGCAAGCGGATTATATTAGAAATGGAAAAGGGAAGATTTTATGGATTAGCCCAGCACTATGAAGCTGGTGGATGTGTCCTTGTTGCTGCCCCAGTATCTCTGACTTGTCTATTCAATAGTGCAGATCAATATTCTAATGTGAGTGGTGTCTCAATTATATCAAGGCTTGAACAATCGTTCTTTAACAGGTTCTCTCTTCATCTCCGATTCGTCTTCAGTGATCCAAAATGTAAAAGATGAGGTCGCAGAAGGATTAGGGATCTTGTCACCTTGTTATGGAAAGATCAGGTGTTTTAAAGGTCCCATGTCATGGCCATTTCTACTGATCATATTTCCATTGTTGAGGTCTACTAGAATAGATTTAAACTGTGCAATTTTCCAAACTCACATTGGTTTCTCATACAGCATCTCTGTAAAGTATGTGTATTCACCAGGTATTCACTCTCTGTCCTAAACGGCTTCTTGGAGCTCCTGCCCCCCCCTCCCTGTGAGCCCAGTGTGCTCTGATTGGTCGGGACGTTGCAAGGCTCGTTGCTGCGAGGAGCGGACAGGTTTCCGGGTCGGCGATACAGCGAGACAGTGCGAAACTCATCCTGAGCACACACAAACACTCACAGCCGAAGTAAAAACAATAAGTGTGGCTTGATATTGAGTAAGAAAAAGGTTTATAACGCTGTGAGAATGGGTCTGCGGAGAGCATTTCTCCACGATCCCAACTCGTCTATTACCAGCGTTCAGGGAGCTCTATGCAAGTCAATGGGAACTCCCTGTTAGTTAGCCAAGGGATCCTGGTGTGTGAGGTGCTCCACGGATTGGTCCATTTGGGCCAATCCGGTCATTTGTTGTTGATTTGGGTGTTCACACGTCACAGAACCCAGGAAGAAAACAATGGAAAATAAGAAATCTACAACGAGGCGTTTTGGGGCAGCATAGACTGTGTTAGAGTTTTACTCGCTACAGGGTGTACAGTTTATAGATTTGTTATCTTCACGGTCATCTGTCTATTTGTCTTACTCTCTAAAGCTGGTTTATTTCTATTCTATTTTGAGATGTTTATATTTTATGTGCAATGCCTTGTTTTGTTTTATGCTGCTGCAACAAAAATGTTTCCCAAATTGGGATGAATGAAGTACATCTTATCTGATCTTATTTTATTATCAATAAATATTATTCATGAATCTACCATAACGATTAGAAGCTCTAGACAGAAGTCTTCACCCTCATTCAGAACTCTTTTGTATTTATCTATAGGCGTTAAAATAATGTGTGAATATTTATTGTATTTATCTTTTGTAAGTATTATATTTCTGTATGCAATTATATCAACAAAGAGGGAGTTGTTTTAAAAGGAAAAAAAAGGCTTTTCCGGTTATTACCCGTCCCCTTTTGTGTTATCAAATCAAATCAAATCAAGTTTTATTTATAAAGCACATTTAAAAGCGATTTTTGGTCGAGCCAAAGTGCTGTACATGTAATAAAAACACATTACTACAATCACAATAAAAGACAATAAATTACCACACATATATATATAAAAAAAACACGTTATGAAGGTTTTTATGCATGTAAACGGTCTGCAGAGTCAAAACCCTCAAAGTACACCCTGTAGCGAGTAAAACTGTAACACAGAAAATACCTCCCCAAAACGCCTCGTTGGAGATACGTCATTGTCCATTTGATTCTTCCGGGTACGGGATGATGTAATCCCGTACCCGGAACAAAATGGACCAATCAGTGGAGCCGTTACGTTACGTCGGCGGAGCCGTTACGTTAAGCCCTCGCTGATTGGTCCAAATTGACCAATCCACGGACTTCCTCACACACACATCTGTGTGCAGGGAGCAGGCAGCTCACAGCTGATTTCTCCTCCCTGGCTGCAGGCTGATAACAGACAGTTGGGATCGCGGCGAAATTCTCTCTGCAGACCCATTCTCACAGCGTTTATCAACCTTTTTCTTACTCAATATCAAGCCACACTTATTGTTTTTACTTCGGCTGTGAGTTTGTGTGTGCTCAGGATGAGTTTGGCTGTGTTTCGCTATGTATCCTAAACAAGGAAACAACACCTCCACGGAGCTCAGCGCGATTCACAACGTCCCGACCAATCAGAGCACTAGCAATGTGAGTGAAATTCAGTGAATACACGTAGTTTACAGAGATGCTGTATGAGAAACCAATGTGAGTTTGGAAAAAGGCACAGTATAAATCTATTTTAGTATACCTCAACAATGGAATTATGATCAGTGGAAATGGCCATGACACCTCTCCTTTAAGTATGTTGACATGGCTGTAGTCCTTAACCCACGGTGGAAGTATTTTAATTGGGAAGGGACCTCATGAAGAAACACTAATTGAGTCTTTGGAAAGAAGTGAAGATCTCAAGCAGCTCATGGGACCGGACCCCCAGGATGGCTCACTGTGGGCTGGCTATAATGAACACTGCAGGTGGGGGGTTGGGAGGGGGTTTGTCTGTCAGACACTGACATACAAGCTGACAGCAGCCCGTAAAGGAACAGGTTTAAATCCTGAAAGCAAGAAGATCATTGGTTTACTGAGGCAAATTGTAAAATCAGTTGGTTAAAAAAGGGGTTTACATTTTGCAGCACAGGTAGTTTGAGACAAATACAATCCTTTTTGAAGATTAAACCATGTAAACATGTCACAGTAGAAGCACACAATACAAATATGAAACGTGAACATTAGCATAATAGGGCTTGTTTAAAGGACATTTTGAAAAGGTAAGTGATCAATTTGGAAGTTGTTACAACACAGATAAGTAATAATCATGTTTTAATTTGTGCAAATCCTTATCTGGCATGTAAATGGGCTGTACTTACAGTATATAGTGCTTTATCCAGTCTTTAAGACCACTCAAAGCGCTATACATACTACATGTCATTCACCCATTCACACCCATTCATACAGAGCAGTGTACCTTACTCTAGGACCTAACATTCACACACATTCACACACCGTTGGCCATGCAATCGGGAGCAACTCAGGATTAAGTATCTTTCCCAAGGATACATCGACATGTTGACTGCATGCGCTGGGATCGAACCCACAACCTTCTGGTTGAAAGACGACCGCACTCCCTCGCAGCCACAGTTGTACAGAAATTACACTTTTAGCAACATTAGGTGGGAGTCGATTGGAACTAAAACAACAATGATAGATTTTCCAAGAATAAAGAGAAGGAGAACCACTGCCTGAATTCTCTCTGGACTCATCCTGCTTATATTTAAATAATATATTTGAAACAGTTGTCTGTTAAAATGTGTCTCATGGACAATAGCATCACACACCAAAAGAGCATTGTTATGATTTGATGTCCTCACACTGCTATCTCCTTTTCTGTCCTTTATCAGAAAGGCATCAGCAATGGAGAAACATGTTCAAACTCTGCACGACTCTGCAGTTTGTAAACAACAGACGAAGGCCTGAACTTTCGGGTGCAGGGGATTATATAGCTCGGCTAAAATGTCTGACGGAAGAAAGTCTCATCGGTGTCAAGCCGTGCGCATTCGAGAGCCGGCGTAAGAGCTCATCCTTCTGTGGAGAAATTTGGATCGAGTTCTGTCTTTTATCTTCCCGCTTGCAGATGCCTCCGTCAACGTGAGGATGGCTATCTGGCTCATGGTTCCAGTCAAATTTGTTGTCTCACTTCCAGGCTTTGCATATACTGCATGTGTGCATATGTGACATGTCACGACTAGCACAACAACCAGGCTTAGGGAGTCACAAATGACATGTCGCAATATAACGAATTAGGATACAAAAAAAGGTTACCTTACAGTTAGATAAAAAATGCTAATTTAATTTTAAACTTTACGTAAGGATTGTCCCTTGAGATGCATTGTCTTTTTTTTTCGAGATGGTACAATATCTAATCAGATTACTCCTAGTTTAAATAAAATGGAAATGACTATAGCAGGATTGCAATGTTATAATACATTTGAAATAAAGATGGATATACATTAGTATAGAGGGACGTACTTCCCAAATTTTCTTTTTGGTTTTCATTTGGGCTACTTTCATTATATTAAAAGTCTTTTTTTCAAAGCAGTAGGTGATAACCTGATTTATTAAACAAAAATACTTTAAAAAAAAAATGGTATTCATGTACACTGTACAGTATGAAGTTGACACATTTTTGATAACAAATATATTGGTTTCTTTTTGTTCAAAGGTTACAATGTTCTGATGTTTTAAAATATACACGCAAGTAAAAAACACCTATTATATATGTTTTTAATCATCTTCATTTGTATTGCATTTGATATAGAGGTTATCAAAAAGTGACTGAAAGTAATCAGGTTACTTTACTTTTATATTTTGATACTAGGATACATTTTTTACGTGTAACTAGTAGTAACCCTTTCTATCCCTGGCCACACATCATGGGTACTATACTACACATATTCTGGTTCTTCTTTACAGTACAGTTCCTCTAGGCCAGGCTAATATGTTCAAATGTTAACCTTATAAGGAAGATGAGAGATAATAAGCTGATTTTGTCAAATAAAAAGTAACAGAATAATATCTATGGGGTGTTTTATTTTTAAACATTGTAGGGGCTTATACAGTAACGTATTTTCGGTTACAGAGATTTCTGACACCACTGTTTTTTTTGTATTCTCTTCTCCAGGAAGTAGATTGGATTTGATGTGACTGATAGATAGGGACAACATGGTATCAATCAATCTATTGCTAAATGCTACGGAAAACCCTGTGTGGATGACCTGCAGGGCACGCAGCTAATAAACAACCTTATTGCCCTTTTCCTCACAGATGGCCCCTCAGCAAAGCCATTTTTGTTCCGTTAAATCTCATCTTCCATCTTTCAGTGAAGCATGGTGTCAGATCACACTGACCTCTGCAGAAGTGGAATCAGAGGATGCAATTGTTCCATATTGTTTCTGACAGCATGTGAATACGTTCATAGCTAAGAGATTTATTACATCTGAAATGAGCTGAACAAAATGGGAAAATAATATAATTGCAATAATGTTTTTGACGATTAATGTGATTGCGATTCAGTATGCAATTTCTAAGGCTCTTATCTTCTGTATTATTCACCATGCTATAAATCATAAATGATTTCATGACCAACATAACATTTGATAAAGTCATCATATAAACTGCTCTTTCATGTCGGCCAGGCCTCTGCGTTATGAATTAAGCATCCTACAATATAAACAACATATTTATATCTAACTATTGAATGGTAAAAACCTTCTTTCATAGTAAAATATTAGAACTTGTAACTTAAAGAAACAAATGTAATATAATGATTGTGACCTGACTTAAATAAGATCAGGGAAAGAACACCTCGAACAACAGGATCAGTGTGACTTTATATATATGATACTATACAAAATGACCCAAACATAAAATAACTATTTAAAACTTGTTTGCAATACTCCCAGGTTTCTCTTTTTTCCACTCTGGATTTTTGATTGTTAGACTTGACCTACTGAGTGAGGCTCTTACTAAATATTTAGATAACTGAAAGCCTTGTTGCAACATGTTGCGACCCCTTTCTGCTTTTGTTTGGGAAGCGTTTATTTAGCCTCCAGGGCAAATGTTGATGTTTGCTTGGGGTCAAACCTTTTCACTTTGCACAGTTAGAAAGCAAGACCAAGCCTGTCATGGCCATTTTACAAGATATTTTGTTCATCCACTACCATTTAGCATATTTCACGCAGAGTATGGGGAAATGCACATGGCCAGGAAGTTTTGACCATCTAGATTGTTATATTTTGTAATCACAGTTCTGGCCATTTGAAAATGTGTCTTTTTTTACAACATCAAGAAGCTGATTTGTGTGTGAATTGTTCAGCCTTACTGTCAAAGTTCCTGTCACATGACTTGCACACATGAAAGTCAGAGGTGTTTGACGTTGAAGTCGAATACAGTATTTGATTTGGAATCCTATTGGGTATAAATGACGAGCTGAGGTTCAAGCAGTTTCTCACTCTCTGTTTCAGTGTGCTCCAGGGCAAACCTTTTCTCACATGACAGAAAACATCTTGACAGATATTCATCATTTAAGACTTCCGCGCTTGAGATTTCCTAGAAATCCCTCCAGCTTCCTTGAGTGCAGATAGAGGTTTCTTAGAAAATGACTCAAGTACTTTGGTTATACATTTATCAACGAGTACCCTGCAATTTTACTATAAAGAAGTCGTTTTAAAATGACTATGGATGAACAGGGAGAAAGGTATGATTATGTGCAAATGTGTATTTTCACATTTATTTTTATTTTATTATAATGGCATCCAACATAATGCATATTGAATACATGCAAAAAGCCTTCAATGTTCATCGACTTCCAGTTCAAAGATGAAAGAAAGAAAAATAATTGTGGTGGGATTGTAATCATTAGCGCAGCATATTTTATTAAGTTTGCAAAATGTTGCCCTTTAAAAAGATTGAACTAATCATGGCTTGAATGAGGATGGAGTTATCACGGGGCGGAAATGAAGAAACACTATCAGAAGTGAATTAGAAGTGCCTCCAGCTCCACCGTCTAACATTTTTTGTTACGTTCCAGTGTTAAGAATGTCTGAAACATGTCTCCTTTCATGCTATAAAAAATAAAATTCCATCTATTCCAGATTGGATGTGAAGTATGTTGTGTTTTTCTTGTTAACATCAACAAAATTACACAGGAGTAGAACAAATGTGCATATAATCAAAAAACCAATGTGGCCAGGTTTTGATTAAAGAATTTTAAGTGCAAGCAAGCATTTTTTCTAGCTCTGTAAAAAATCATTAGAAATATTAAACCAACTCAGATTCTGAACCATGAGCATTCATATAAAATGCTCCAATCTTTGGGGTAGGTTTTATCCAAGATGTTGGCACCTATCTGCAGGTATTTATATTCCCATCTCGCAGTGCACATTCTAGTTTATCCCAAAGGTGTTGATGGGGTCAGATCAAGAAGCACCACCGCAAACCATTGAACACAACCATTAAGGACAAACACAAGTAAAAGTAACACCACTATCCACAAACATTTTGCCAAAGAAATCCCAAATCAAATAATACATCTAGTCATGTGACTTTGTGCCACCTGTTGGGGAAATATTTTCCAAGGCCCATAACTTTGACCCAGTTTATCAGTTTGTAATGACCTCACTGAGCACAAGCTGTCAGTGTTTTGTCTCCCTGTTCCTGCCTGTTGGTGTCAGCTGATAGAGGTGTTATGGTTCTATCTTGTTATGCACAATGTTGATTCTTCTCTCAGAACCAGCTAAATACATGGGTCTGGGGTAGAGATCTTCAGAATTGGTTTGGCATCTACTTTGTCAACTCGTGGCACACGACTTGTCTTGTGAATTCTCCGGCCGAAGCTCGAAATAAACCATAACGGCCCGTCCACACAGCGGCGTGCGTTGAAGCTTGCTCCATTTTTTGGAATATGAGGAAATGACCTGCGGTGTGTCTCTCCCAGCATACACGCGGTTTGATTGGCTGCATAAACGGGATTTGATTGGCTGACGCTTCCACCGAAGCTTCAGAAGCTTCAAAAGTTGAACATTGCTCAACTTTTGCAGCCTGAAACGCCAGCAAAGCTCCGCTCTGCTTCCTACAATGCAGTTCGGCGAAAAGTGAGGCAAAGTGACGTCACCCCATTCAAAGTGAATGGGCAGAAGCGTTGGAAGATTTTTTTAACGCTGCTGTGTGGACGGGCCGTAAGTGTTTGCCTTCAAAGTTCCTGCTCTCCTCGTGTCTCTCTGAGTCCTGTCTCCATTGCTTCAGAAGTTTCCACCACAAATCCAACAGTAGCTAGGCTAGTTGTTCGCTTGCGCTAGAGTGAAAAAGAAGTAGTACAAGAAAAGCAATACAGAGAGCTAATAAACAATAAGCTTCACTGTATGCTGAGAAGCTCCACAGCAGGCTGTCAATTAAATGTCCAATGTCAGATCTGACACCATGCCAGCACCTTCCTATCAGCACCATGAGGGTCTCACCATCATGCTAACGCTGTCAGAGTGTTGATTGAAAGAGACTCCAGCCTCCTGCTTATCTGATGAGCAAGTGGTGCATGTTTGACTGATTAATAACCTGCCATTGCAGAGATGTGGGGGATAGTAATGGATTCATTTCCCGTGACTGTCACGTATCTTTCACCAGAACCACTCACACCATCTCGACCACCAGCAGCCTCCCACTTGCCACCAAGGAGATGGACCATGAGCGTGATCACGAACCAAATGCTCGCCCATCAGGGGACACACGTTTCCAATTCCATAGATATTACCACATGTGAAATCAAGCTGATGTTATCTTGCCTCTCATCTGTGGATAATTACTCCAGCGTTATTGGATGTTTTGCCTGCTGTTTGCTGTCAGAATATATACATACACTATCATTTAAATACAATTCAGGTGCTCTCAAGCTCCTGGCATGACTTTTTATTTCACTTTAACTTCCTGACTAGCACTCAACAGTAGCTCATCACATTTTTTATTTGCACAGGAACAGGTACTATATTTGTAGCATAAACTAAAGTCATACACTAGATAATGCAAAAATAAGGTGATTACTGTATGCCCATCCCAAATAAATTGTTTTTTTTAAATGGACGTTACACAGTGCTTATACAGTCTTTGGGACCACTCAAATACCTTTTTACTACGCAATTCAGCATTCACACATACACATTCATTCTTTACCTGTCACTTCTTATACTTAGCACACGGTCTGAGGTCAAACACAAACATCAACACGTATCTGAGGCTCAATGAAAAAGAAACCTTTCTGATTTCTCCAAAAAGCCATTCATATCATAATTATTAAAAATAAAGAGGAAAATCTAAAATTACGCCGTCATTATTTTGACTGCAAAAGGATATTCTCCTTGGACTTAATACAAGTAGATTAAGAAAACAATTCAAAATATCTCACTGATGATGATATCCATGTCAAAAAGATAACAGGCCAGTCGGGACTCTACCTTATAACTGCTGATGGCTTTATCACACATCATGAATCACAAACACGGCCATCTTTAAACATAAAATGGGAAATCTGCCAGTAAATGGGCCAGGACATCATTACAACCAATGATAAATATAAGCAGCAGTGTAGGTGAAGCTCCTCAAAGTCAAACTGACTGAAGAGGAGCATTATGATTCACTTGTACTGCATGCTTCATCACACTCACAAAACACTGTGAAATACTGGCATCTAATAATTAACTGAGGGAATCTGACAGCCAGTGAAATTGTGCTGTAATTTTTTCGTGTGCGGTGAATTCTTAAATGATTGGTCCTTGAGCAATTTCACTCCATCATAACAAATGTTTTTATGCTTCATTAAAAGAACAAGTTGATCAATTCAAATGCTTAATACAGTTATAGTAAACCAAGGTTGGGTCTAAATTATAAAGGCAAACTGTCACAGTAGAGGCACAAAATACAAATATGAAACCTGATAATTAGCATAATAGGGCCCCTTTAATTTGAGGCCAGAACATTTTTTTATTTATTGTACACAGTCCTGAAATAAAAAAAAATAAAAAATAAATCTCCTTAAAAATGTCACTTTAATAATGTGATTTTACAAATGCCCATTTTCGATCAATTGTAAATGCTGCTAGTATATTTTATGCTAAGTGTACTGTGGCAGGTTTCAGATTACTGGACACGAGGGACATTTGTACAGTTCAGCCCTCCTGTCCCTGATCTTTGCACTGTGCACGTGACTGATCTATAATACGTGAGGTATTCCTATTGTTTAAAGAAAGAGAGCCCACTGGGATCTGAAGAGAAAATAGCAAAGACTCCTACAGTCAGGGTTCCCCTCATTATAATCTGCCTTCCAGGATTGAAAGCCACACTGTGTTTGATTTTCTCTGATAGGCATTTGGGGAATACACCTTTTTACCTTCTTTTGGGAAGGTTGGAGCACACGCTGGGGAAAATGTCAGATGAATAATCATTCAAGCTGAATGAACTGCAGGGTACGGTTAAAAGGGGAACTATACCTTGAGGAAAAATGAGGGGAAATAAATTAAGATTTCAAGTACTTGTCATATTTTTGACAGTGATTGTCTTTACATTTCCAGCCAATCTTAAGGCTTTAAACAATCCACATCCTGCTTGAGAGAAAGGATGTAAGGTGAATAAATTAATGAAGCTTCCCAAAGCAAAAAAAACTATGTCAATCCATGTATTTTACATTTTCAGCGTGAATAATGTGGACAATAGAAACTGACTATAGTTACGGATCTTGCATGAATTTCAAGCTAGTCCAATTGCTCTTTAATCAAACATGTAGGCTATGTTATATAACTTTGAAAGTGTTGAGCTCACATGTATTGTGCCGGTAGGCATTTTAAATTACACCACTCCTCACGTACTGTATAAATCCCATGTAATGTATAGCTGTTGTAACGATCTTGCAAAGAGAAAACGTGTCCAAAGGCAACTTATTTAAATGTAGCACTAACAGGATCCTCAGCTCTCAGAGTTTGATCTCCTGTGTTTAAGTGGATATATATCTCCCTCTCATTATTAAATATAATAGCTGGGTATGTGATTTTAGGGATTTTTTCTCACTGCTATTTTGTGTGAGAAGCAACTGCTAAGTATTGACTAATACAAGTTAAAAAAGCGTATTATATTATGCATGTTAAGAAACATGAGGGAAATATTAAGTGTTGTTGGTTTTTCCATTTATTTTATTCACTCTCAATGCATTCGCAGTGGTGTGACCTCACAGTTTCAAACACAGTCTTCTCCGCCTCTCACTTCAGGAATCAGCAGGGATTGTTAAATATTACAGATGCACCTAGGGCATTGGAAAATATCTAATGTGAGAAAATGGAGGGCTATTCCCCCAAGTCAAGGTAAGAATTTGCCTATCTTGGTATTTTGTTGGACATGTCTTAATAAGCAGAAATCATCATCCCAGGAGCACTTGCAGCAGGAGAGTGCTTAGCCCAGCACTCACATTGGTGCAAAGGAGAGAAGAAAGAAACGATAAAAGAAGAGTAAACATGAGGTATATGTGAGGGTTAGAGTCGTACTTTAGGCAGACATGTAAACATAGCTTTTATCACAGAGAATCCTGAGAAAGCAGCACATGAGTGTAGTGCCTTGGGAGCTGAATGGTGAATTTCTGATGGATCAGTCAATTTGCAGCCATTTTTAGTCCACCATGTCCTCGTACATGCAGCACATTCCTTGAAGAACCATAGTGCCTCGGAGAAATCCTTCTGTGAGTGTTCCCAGCTACCCCTAACCTTTCACTCGACAGGGTTGTTACTGGAAAGTGCTTTGGGTCTGTGCTGCAGCCACAAGGGTATTGGGTTTGTGAACCACATGGGATGTTTGTATTTGTCAACAGTTTTGTTGCTCCATTGCCTCCGACACACATGTGAGGGTCTCTAATATGATGGAAGATTGTCTTTTGACAGGAATGAATCTAAAATCATTTAAAGGTTGGGTAGGTAAGTTTGAGAAACCGGCTCGAGATACACTTTTTGTTATATTCCATGGAATGCTCTTAACATCCCGATCGCAATGAATATCTTAAGTGCTTTGACAAAAAATCCATAAAAAAATGTAATCTGTGGAAGCCGTAGTACTGTAAAAAGCACGACCAATCATTTTAGCCGGCCCGGCTAAAATAACTGGATGGCCTACCTGCCTGTCAGCCTTCCATCTGTGCACAAACTTATCTCGTGCCCTCATTGGTCATGTGCGCGTTCGTGTGTGTTGGAGGAGGGGCTCTGTAAGGAAGTGGCAGATTTTCTCCGGTTGTGTATTTTCCAATTCTAGCGATCTCGAGTCGGTTTCTCAAACTTACCTACCCCACCTTTAACTGTAAACTTTCCTCCAGAGAACTGTAGTTTACGCACTTATTAGACTTTCAAATAAATGTTCTATACGTTTATTTACTCTGGAGCTTAAAGGGACCCTATTATGTTTTGGGGGGTTTTCCCTTTCCTGTAGTGTGTGATATAGGTTTGTGTGCATGTAAATGGTCTGCAAAGGCCAACATTCCAAAGTTCATGCCAGAGGGAATCTTTTTCCCCCACCGCCTCCATTGGACTCCTTTGTTTACTAAAGGCTAAAGAGGCGGGACTTCTCTAAGCTTTTGACCAATCACATGAGAGCCGTCCAGCTAACCAATCAGAGCAGACTGAGCTCTGGTTTCAGACAAAGGGTGAAAAGTGGTACTGCAGCACAGGCAGTATCAGAAAAATAAAGAGCTTTTTGTACATTAAAACATGTGAACATGTCACAGTAGAGGAACAACATACAAATATGAACCTGAAAATGAGCCTAGACGTCTCGTTGAACATATTTATTACAACACAGTCTCTTTCTTATCAAACCAGAGCTTTATTACCTAAATTACTTTATTTCTATACTTCTAGTAACTACACCCACTCTGATAGTGCCCCTTAATGTATACCTAACGTGAATGTAGTCTTTTGTTTTTGATGATCAACTGAATGAATGTTTTTTTTTCTAATAAGCTGTAACAATCACTCTAAATCCTCCAAATCCCTCTCTTTGTATACCCTCATAATCCTGAAAGTCATGTTCATTGTTGAAAACAGAATTGTCCATTTCACCGACCACAAGCTCTCGAATACATAGCACTACTTGAGCCCAAGAGCCACCGAGTTACTGCATACCCCCAAATGTAAAAAGAGAATTTAATTAGGTGCTTAAATATTCAATAACCCCTTTCATTACTTAAACCAAGAGGCTCTCGGTATGGATTTGACAAAGAGCCAGAGCACACAGTGTACGCCTGGTAGTTGAAGATAGTAGGGAATCTCAACCATTCAACGAAAACACGAGAGACGAGAGGCAATACTCCAGAGAGGCAGGCTCTTCCCGCTAATGAACCATGAATTTAGTATTAAACAAGGCCCTCCTTGTTAACGTTACAGAAAGTGATGTCAAAGATGTTGCAACTACTTTCTGAAGTTGTTTCATCATCCTTGCACGTCAGTTTCAGTAGGAAAATCCAAATGTGCCGTCCACCATTAATTACATCAGTTTGGACAGGAATCTAAATTCTGATAATGAAGGACATCAACGTTGAGGAAAGTGTCATAATTCATTCAAAAATGTTGAAGCTTCTTACATCCATCTGCACAGACAATTTACATGATGTGCTGAAAGGAGAAATAGCTTAAGAGCTGTAAATAATGCAGATGTCCCCTTAAAGTCTGGCTGTCCACAACATCAACGCACCCTGTGGAATTATTTAACTACTTGTGGCACTATGGTGCATTTTAAGTGGGTCCCTGGTTTGTTTGCATTCTAATGTGCGGGCACACTCACACAAGTGAAGACATATATGCTTCTGCAGCCTGCAAGGCAAGTATTCCATGTGTGTAGCCTATGCAAGCCTAATTAAAATAAGAATATGCTGAAACGACTGCTAGCTAAAGGAAACATGGACGTAAACAGTTTCATAATATAACTTTGCTAAAGGAGAAAGGAAATGTGTTCAACATGTTTTTTACACCCTCAAGGATACACACAATGTATTTTGGGGAAAAATATTGGTTTGGAAATAAATATATTAGTTCAGAAGAAAACTCTACAGGGTACCATCATGAAAGATATATAACGTGCTGTATGAAGGGGGAAATGTTTGACAAAGCATGATGGGACTTAAATACAAGTTTTTCCTCCACTTTTGAATTAGATCCAGATGTCTAACCTGACAAATATGATAAAATGATAAAATATCTCTTTACAATAAGGAAGAGATGGGGGTTCATTTCAATTTCAATGTATACTGTCAGCTCAAAAATGATTAACTGTCTTATCAATAAATACAAGTACACCCTACTGTACCTGCAAACACATTTAACAAAGGACATCTTGCACAAATTGTCCTCAAGCAGAATCCAAAGAGAAGAAAAGTACAACCATTCAGTATACTGTATGTCATGTCAGTTAAGTCACGATGTAGATTACATGTGGCGTTGCTTTTTTAAATTCAACCCCTGCCTTCATGCTATAGATCTGAAATGGTAAGACCTTTTCTGGGGCTGTTAGCATTTTGAAGAAAATGCCTATTATGCAATGTGTTTACGCTCAGGGTGGCTTCCTTCTGTATCGTCTGCGTTTTCATTAGCTTGAAGGCGGCCAGAAAAAGAATATGAGAATGGTTGGAATATTTCTCCCTGAGCTTTGTGGCTCCTTGATGGCCAGGAGCTTACTTTCCTGGAGAAAGCGAGTTGATATTTCCATTTTGTTTCAGATTTATGGTCGGTGCACGGTAGAGAAAACAAGCCTGCCAGGGAGGAAATAGTTTAGAATCAGAGGCCCAACAGTAATCTTGATCTTGTCACCGGCTTAATTAAATGTTATTTATACATATTTGTTTATCACACCCTCATTTGTACTTTCTCCCCAAAGAATTTGGTAGATGATACATGGTGTGTTTATTCAGTGGAAGACACTTCAAGTTGGAGGCTATTGCAAGTTGCCTGAAATTTGTGAATTCATTAAGGTTGGACTCAAATACACATACTATCTGTATTCTGTATATTTTTCATAACATTTTGTCATTTAGAAAATTGTTTTGCAGTACATAATAAATCAGTGTTCCCTCTTTTTTTCTGATGTGTGAGGTTGGAAATGACTTACTGAAGAAAAACACATATCTCAAGTCCTCTGGTCTACTTGGTCTAAAGAAAATGTTAAGGGATTTGTTTCTCTCCCAAAGCCCATTTGGTGGTTAGAGAGCTGTCACCGCTTCTTAATAGCAGCACAGCATTAATTAGGCCACCGTCTAGCTCTGTATTTACTTCACCTTTCATGTATTCAATTTTATCGTTGGCTTAACACGAGCTGTTGTCAAATGAAAGAATAGCTTCATACTCCAAGAATAGTTTCATACTCCATTAATCATGAAATGTCTAGGGAGGCTGATTTATACTATTTCTGCAGTAATTAAAAAATACATTAAGAAAATGACTATTCTGTTATGTGACAAAAACGTAAATATGCTGCAAATAAGACATTTTTATCGGCTAGGGATTTTATTGTTTTGATTGCTATTGTACACGTTTAGTACTGATAGAAGCCAATACTGTTTTCATGAGGAAAGGGAAGCTGTGTGTGAATTTTAGCCGTAAGCCCATTTTTAACATCTCAATCGCTACTTCCCAAAGGTTTATTACTTTGGCCGAGAAAGGAAATACAATCTTCATTTCAACCGGAGAAACACAGGGGCACCAACCTCATTTCTGCCATCTCTAAACTCTCTGCCCTTTTGGGAGGGAAAGGGCAAAATAGCTGTTTATCCATCACATCAGTGTGTGTGTGTGTGTGTGTGTGTGTGTGTGTGTGTGTGTGTGTGTGTGTGTGTGTGTGTGTGTATGTGTGTGTGTGTGTGTGTGTGTGTGTGTGTGTGTATGTGTGTGTGTGTGTGTGTGTGTGTGTGTGTGTGTGTGTGTGTGTGTGTGTGTGTGTGTGTGTGTGTGTGTGTGTGTGTGTGTGTGTCAATGTGAGTGGTGTTAAGGTCTCTAGGTGTTAAAGAAAACGAAATCAAGGGAAACATATTGAAAAAACCGGTTGTAAGTTGTGTAATAGTTATTAACTACTTGCATTCAATGTCATGGCTTACAAGGAATATACAAGAGCCTTTGTTACTTTTGTTGGTAACATCTTATCTTTTTCTATGACAACTTAACATGCCTGCTGTGAAATAAAACCTTCAAAGGCCTGTGACGCAACATTCCTTATTGATGCACACCTGGTGCAAATCATCTGTGATCTGCACCTCATGGTAACAAAGTCAAATGAAAGCCTGAAGCTGCTAACATCTCTGTTATTGTTGGAATCTCATATTGAAAACCAATGTTATTTTAAACTGAATTTAGACTCTGTTTTCTTCTGCCGCTATCACGTATATCATTAGATTATATTCAACTTTATTGTCATTGCACAGAGTAAAGTATTATGACAGAAAATGCAGTGAGCATCTAACCAGAGGTGCAAAAGAAGCAGTACATTGCAGATTGATGGCTAGTATAATATAAATATATATGAAAGTGAAGCCTTAAATAATACTAGCACATTAATAGTTCACAATTTCTTTTAATATCCTTACATTACTTGCTTTCTTTAGACATTGATATTGTGGGGGAAACTTCTGTGTAGTAATGCATGGAGTCACCGACTCAGGAAGGAGACACGGTGAGAGTTGGAGCTTTTGATGTCAAACACTGATGGGTTTATTCAGAGTATCGGCCGGAGGATTCACATCACAAGTCAAAGAGTCAGAGGTTCTGACTTCACGGGAGAGTTGCCACGTCAATTCTGAAGAGCCTCTCTCTATGCTAGACCTTTTAACTGGTTCACAGAGAGAAATCCACATCTCTGAAGGAGTAGACTAAACAGCTGGGAACACTGAGCCACCTGCGTCCGACACTCATGGCCTCAAAGATTTCACATCTTAGAGTCCACAAACACCGATAAAGAAGTGCCTCAGCGTTCTCACAACAAGTACCATTCGTGCCAGAAAAGTTGACCGGTCACAAACTGGTGACAACAACACATATGGCACCAAGGCCTTTCCTTAAAGGAGATAACAGACGTCAGAGTAGATCATAAAACGTCACAGAGCAAAAGGTTAGATATCTAGAAGAATTATTCCTTAACAGATATCCCTTTTGTTTAGGTATTACATCTGGAGCTGGAGTCGGGAAGTGGTCAGCTTAGTTTAGCATTAAAAAGGGGAATCAGGTCTAGTGAAATTCTGCCAAAGTCCAAAGAAGATGGCGACGAATACCACTCAACCTCACTAGTTATATCTTGTTTGTTTCAGCAATACTTATCCAGTAATTGTAAAACAAAAATGTATGGTGTAAGGAGGAGTTGTACCTTATAACTTTTACTTGTGAACAGTTGTTCACACCATATGTCCATATATCTTAACCAAATCAGGCCTAGGGTAACTATTGTCTGTTTAAACAAGGCCCCAACACTTACCCTCTCTGGTTGAACCACTATACTGTATATATATAGTTAGGTTTTTCAGTCAAATGTAAGATATACGGTTTCACAAAGATCTGCTTATTGAAATGTTACAAGAAGAAATAATATTTAGTGCGCAATCATCGTTTTCAGGGATAGCTTTTTCATCATGCGACGCTTTGAAGACATTATAGCAGCTTAGCCGTACAGTAGGTTTAAGCACTGGTGCAGGAAAAGGAATATTAATGCTTACTGAGCACTGTGTCCTGGTGAGGCCTGTGCAGCATATAGAGCAGATACAGCCGTGCACTTTGCCTCTGCACACAAGAGGATTTTATTATGTAATTCTACATCAAAGATCCCTGTTATGTCCTCAGTGGTTGGAAATGCTGACATGTGTTAATGCATGTAAAGCCCGTATTAGCATTTCCATAAATTGATGTGCAGTGAAAACACGAAGATAGCATTCATTCACAAATCCATCTAAGCTCAAATTTCAGCGAGAACTTTGAAGATAAAGAGTCTATTTGTCATTGCCATGTTGGAAGAAACTTCCTACTGAGTATAACCTTTCCAAAACAGTGAAAAACGTTGTAGATTTAATGGAGTAGAAGACAAGGAGTGCCATAGCTGATACAACAAATGTATGTAGGATTTTTCATTAATCAGATAAAAAAAAGATTTAAGCAGATAAAATAAATAATAATAATACAAATTGCATTGACCAATAGCTGTAGCTTTTTTACAAAAGCAGGTTTGTCATGCGCGACATTATTGTGTTTTGTCTTTCTTCCCTCAAACAGACAATGCTATTTATGTGCTCCTCAGTCCTCAGCATTTGTCAGTGTCCACTGAAACAGCAGTCATGCATATCAGGCAGAAACTGAAAGTGACCCCGTTCCCGTTCTCCAAATACCGCCGGGGCTGCCTGTCTTGGCCCGGTGAAAAGTCTGCAGGGTATCGCTCCGGTGAGTCTTTAAGTGACAGAATCTAATTCTCAGCACATCAGTCAACAGGGGCACAGGAGGAAACCCTGTGCGCGAGGGGGACTGGTGAGGGTCGCACAATTAGCTGCAGAGGTCTGATTTTCTCTTTGCCTTCGTCCTCACAGCCTTTCCTCAACCTGGCAGTCGACTTCCGCGCGGGTCAGAGTTCAGCTCTGTGAAATGTGTGCCAATTGGCTGTGAGCGTCTCCAGGGGAAGACAGGACGTCTGAGTGATACTGCAGGCTAGCCTTTACTCTAGACTGCAGCGTATGGTTCTTTCATACATTCCCACTGTACAAATCTAATTTTAGCTTTAAAAATCCGGGAGGAAATACGTTGGTTATCTCTTTTTCTTTCTCACATGAAGCTATTATAATTCCTTTTTTTCAAAGCGCTATTTAAACAAGTTACTTTCTTGCTTATCAGACTTAAATTACATGTAGCCAACCACCAATCTTTTTATTTAACTAGCATCCCATTTATCTTCCAGGCCTGTAATATGTTATATATAGTTCTGAAAATACATACAGACAATCCCTATTGTCTGAATTGACAATAGTGATGCTGATTTGTAAAGAATTTTAGACCCTTGTGATATTTTCACCTGGTATTACCATACAATTTGCATTTTTATATTTTAAATAGATATACTTAAACAATTCAAAAGAGCACACCACAATCAGAATGTGTTTGTTTTAGCCAGGTTTAGATGCTTAAGATAAATAGCTCAAATGTACCTGACCTCATGTCATGCTGCCTGTCATAAAACAGGGGTGATCAAAGAGGTCGGCGAACCTCACAGTATGCTATCAAGGCTACCAAAAGTAGCCAATAGATGCTTTTTGTTATTTTATTGCTTTCACCTTGTAAGTCTTAGACATTTGAGACATTCCCACATTCTTTTCTGGGCAGAAGACGCTCCATGATCAGAACACATTGACAACATCTAACAAACATGAAACAATAACATTTAATAATACTAGGTAAAATGCTAAGGTATTATAATCCGATTGCATTGTCTAGCTATCTGGATATAGACTGCATGTTATTACTATCTGTACATCGGGTGTATGTCATGGAAGACATCAACAGATATCCCGGGGGATGAAGGGCCCTAGTGAAAGGTCATTATGTCAAAAGAATAATCATTACATTTTTGCATTTTAAATGTGCTTCAATATTATCTATGTAAACCTGGGATGTAAAACAGATGTGTTTATTGGTCTTAATGTTATTTTTTACCAACAGGTTTTAGAAAAGTTAAACAAAGGATTGAAACGTGGGTGCACATACCCCGTTGTTGTTGCCTTTGGTTTCCTCTTATTTTTCTAATTATGTTCTTTGTAATTTTTCATAATCGCTTCTCATAATTACCTATTCATTTATATGGGCAAATTAATTAATTACAAGTTGGCACATAGGACCAAACCACTTTAGTTTTCTTTTCTTTTTCTTTGCAAAACCACATGAGGTGTGTTTGTAAGCTTATCATCCTACAGAGACTCAATTTGTTCTGTAGCAGCAACATCATTTCCTCAAGAAGAAAGACACAGTTGTTGCTGAACAGTGCATACATAATATATTTCTCTGCACAGATACTGTAGGTATGTGTTGTTATCTTTGGAAAGTTGCTGCAGTTTGTATGAGGTAATAACCTCTGAGGTCTTCTTTTGTCAAATAAATAATACTCTCCTTGGAGGCAAATAACTCCCTCCAGTGCTTCTGTGTCAAGTAGATACCTCAGACAGTGTTATCGTCTGACACAGAAGAAGTGGGAAAACAGGTATAACTCGATCTGAATGCAGATACAACAAAAAGGCCCTAAATTGATAAAAGCTCCCCAATGAAAAGGTTTTGAGAGAAATAATTACACATTGGTCTCAAATTAATTTAATAGAAAACCTGATTCCGTGTTGGCTCAGTCTTCAGAGGGAAATCACCTTGTTTCCCATTATTAGCACGGTGTAAACAAAACTCTTATCCCTGCAGCAGGCCTCCTTTGTTTCCAGACCTGTACACATTTAAAAAAAAAATAGAGAAGATGGATTCATAACAATGATAAATGTGCATCCTCAGTTGCAATGAGATGCAGCGGGTGCGCAACAAACAAGCTTCTTGAGATCTGTCTCAGCCGGTATTAAAGCCTTCAAATGAATACAGATCTGAAGTTGAAACAGATCTGACAGGTGTCTAAAGAAGCAGCTGGTGCCAGCGTGTGCCTGCTGCTTCCTGTACATCCATAAACAGCCATTACTCTGGGATAAGGATGTAAAGAATTGTGGAAATATACGAGCAGTAGCGCCTATGATATTCAACAGAAACTTCAAAATAGCTTGCTTTTTTTTACTGACTACGAGAACGTCTTGGGTTATAACTGGTGATGATAAAAAATATCGAGTCACGAATAATATAGAGTCACTATTATGCTTTTTAAGGTGTTATCTTTCCTGTAGACTTAGGCTAAAATCCCAAGGCTCTCATCGAAGGGGCTCTCTTCCCCCCCCTCCCCCTGCCTGACACGCCTGGATTGGACCCCTTTGTTTACTTCCGTAACATAGTGACATCACTACGTAACAATAGTGCTTCTATTGACTAGCGCGCCAACACATTGTACATAATAGGCTAAGGGCCAGGAAATCTCTAAGCAGTTGACCAATCACAACAGAGCTGGCCAAATCAGAGCAGACTGGACTCTTGTTTCACACAGAGGGTGAAAAGAAGGGGGTAACGGTACGTCCACACACCAGCGTTAAAAAAATCTTGGAGGTGGGCGTATCTGAAGCTTGGGGATTTTTTGCGAGCAACGCGACCAACAACCAATCACATGAATCTCCCGCCCCCGACATACGAAGCAAAAAAGCCTGAAGTAAACTGGATATAAACTCCCCAAACAGGCGAAAACCTACCACTGTCTCTGCCACCTCCCTCCATGCCTGGCTCCTCCGGTTTGTATGTCTCTCCCAGCATACACGCGGTTTGATTGGCTAGCGCTTGAACTGTCAGATTTGCATAAACGGGATTTGATTGGCTGACGCTTCCACCTCAGCTTCAAAAGTTGAACATTGATCAACTTTTGAATCCTGAGATGCCTGGAAATCTCCGCTCTGCTTCCCACAATGCAGTTCGGCGAAAAGTGAGGCAAAGTGACGTCACCCCATTCAAAGTGAATGGGCAGAAGCGTTGGAAGATTTTTTTAACGCTGCTGTGTGGACGGGCCGTAATTACTACTATTATTAGTAAAGGCAGAATTACACAAATAAAGCACAAATTGAAGCATGTAAACATGTCAATGAAGAAGCACACAATACAAATATGACCATATAAATGAGCATAACATCTCCTCTTTGAATCAATTTGGAAGTTAAGAGTGCACCTGAATAGACAAACCTTGTAACAGGGCCCTCAAAGTTGAAAATAAAAAAAAGCTTTCAGTCACAATCGATTTCTGAGGAAATAACAAACCCCCAAAGAGTATATTTAGCCACATGCAACCTAACATCTGTTGTGTTAACAGCTAGAGAGAGACTTGCTCCTCGCATTCCACCGTGTTCAACTTCAAATGGAACCAATTACTCAACATTTTGCTTTCTCGTGCACAAAGTGGTGAAAGACAACAGACCTTATCACATTCCCTCTTCTCCTCTAAAGCTGCAGAGGATAACTTTAGAGCAATTCTTTGAAAAGTTAATATATTAAATAAAATCCTCCATGTCTGGTTAAATTGTATGCATGGGGTGAACCTATATGAATGTAATTGATTCTGAATCTTTTATGCACAATGCATCTCTGCTCGCTCAATCTAACTGTAAATAAAACGTTCATCAGCTAATTTAATTTGCTATAGTTTTCAGCACACATTACCCAATGCAGCAGCAAACACATTATGATATGTACAGTGGGAAATCAAGCTTCATTTTATTTTAGAAGGTCAGTGTTGCTTCATTTGCATTAGGCACACCATGCAGGTTTATTAAAACCACTTAGATGAGCTCATAGAAAGTCTATCGTGTACTATATCTGTTTTCTTGTCTTTTTTATTACTGCCGATTTTTATTCATATTTTATTCCTTTTTTCATTCCATTCCATTGCAATGTAAATACTATTATATTTTACTATATTCTTATTATATTTGTTCTAGTTCCCTACCTGTGTTTTAAAGGAGAGGTGTCATGGCCATTTCCACTGATCATAATTCCATTGTTGAGGTTTACTAGAATAGATTTATATTGTGCATTTTTCCAAACTCACATTGGTTTCTCATACAGCATCTCTGTAAACTACGTGTATTCACTGAATTTCACTCTCTGCCTTTAACGGCTCGTGGTAGCTCCAATAGCTCCAGCCCCCACCCTCCCTGTGAGCACAGTGTGCTCTGATTGGTCGGGACGTTGTGAATCACGCTGAGCTCCGTGGAGGTGTTGTTTCCTTGTTTAGCATACATAGCGAAACACAGCCAAACTCATCCTGAGCACACACAAACTCACATCCGAAGTAAAAACAATAAGTGTGGCTTGATATTGAGTAAGAAAAAGGTTGATAAACGCTGTGAGAATGGGTCTGCAGAGAGAATTTCGCCGCGATCCCAACTGTCTGTTATCAGCCTGCAGCCAGGGAGGAGAAATCAGCTGAGCTGCCTGCTCCCTGCACACAGATGTGTGTGTGAGGAAGTCCGTGGATTGGTCAATTTGGACCAATCAGCGGGGGCTTAACGTAACGGCTCCGCGGACGTAACGTAACGGCTCCACGGATTGGTCCATTTCGTTCCGGGTACGGGTTGACATCATGCCGTACCCGGAAGAATCAAATGGACAGTGACGTATCTCCAACGAGGCGTTTTGGGGAGGTATTTTCTGTGTTAGAGTTTTACTCGCTATAGGGTGTACTTTGAGGGTTTTGACTCTGCAGACCGTTTACATGCATAAAAACCTTCATAACGCACAAGGGGACGGGTAATAACCGGAAAAGCATGACACCTCTCCTTTAATTCATGTTTTATTTTTATGTATGCACCATGACGTCAAGTCAAATTCCTCGTATGTGTAAACCTACCTGGTAATAAACCTGTTTCTGATTCTGATTCTGATAATTGAAACACAAAAAGTAATTTTGAGTATATATATATATATTTATTATTTTGCAGTTAGTTGCAACAATATGTAGCAACAACGTTTTTATTCAAATAAACATTAGCTGGCACATAATGGCTCACCCAGCTGTGTGTCTCATCACAGGCTTCTCTGAGGGTTACTGTGACCTACAGTAGTACAGTTACCCAAATACCCTTCTCTGGCTGGCAGATGTGTCCACATGTTTCCACATAAAAGTATAATTCAAGCTGCAGACTGTTCTCCGATGTATTGAGACACCCAAGTCCTTAAAGGTGGGGTAGGTAATTCACTTCAGAAACACTTTTTGTTATATTCCATGGAATGCTCTTAACATCCCGATAGCAATGAATACATTAAATGCTTTGACAATAACATCTGTGGAAGCCGTGGCGCTGTAAAAAGCAAGTCCAATCATCTGAGCCGGCCAGGGTCAGGAACCGGAAGAAGCTTACTTCCGGGTTTCAGGACACGTCACTGTGGCACTCTATTGGTCATGTGCGCGTCCGTGTGTGTTGGAGGAGGGGCTCTGTAAGGAAGTCTCAAGGAAGGGGAAGATTTGTTTCGGTTGTGTACTTTCAAATTCTAGCGCACTCGAGCTGGTTTCTCCATTCTATCCTACCTTTAATTTACCCCCACACCAAATAATTTCTCTTCTTTAAGTAGTCATAACATTTCTAAATAATTGTAGAAACAAAATCAGGAGGACGGCCATTTTCATTAGTCATTGCACATGTGTGGGAATAAAGTATGGATTATGTGAGAGTGACAAAAGCAACACCAATCATGAATCAGAATCATGAATGTGTTTATTTACTTCATTTTGAAATTCTCATAAAATGTTCTGGTAAGAATGGTGTTTTTGAAATGTTCAAACTCCAGTGGCTCTACTTAATACTGTTATACTCATGCTGGAATTTTGAGGCTTGAGTTACGAACTTGACACCTTCGTAGCACCAGTGCTAGGTGCAACAAACTCAACGTATAGCCCTGATTAAACACTGGGTTGTTTTTGTCGGTAGAGAGTAACAGATTCGACTGAGTTGTGTTCGTGTATCTGACAGGCACTTGGCATGCCTCAAGGCACCAAGCTTGTTGTGAAAACAGAAAGATAAGAAACAAACTCAGGCTAAATCCCTGGTTGAAGAATGGAGAATATGAGTGTTTTTTGTTTGTGTTTTTTGTTGTTGTGTGTGGTCCTGGATCTTTCTTATTTCTTCCTTTTTCAAACTCTCCCTTGATGTCTTTCCAAAAAAATACAAAACGAAGCTTTTGCTGACTACTTTAACCTTTTTGTAAAACATATTTAAAAACATTAAACAAGACCTTAATATGTCTCCCTGAAGACATTATGTCACCATATTCAAATTACTCTTGAAATAGGTCAAACTGCTCAATTAGAGACTCAAATGTGCATCTGGCATCTTCCTTTGAGAAACTGCATCAGATGGTCAGCAATCTTTGTTGTTAGGCTCTTATCGCTGGAAAAAGGATGTGTTCAAGATTATTATTTCTTGTACTTATGAGACAATAACTAAGTGATATGTGACCAAGTCTTTTTTGTACCTCATCGTCTTGTTTTAAACAAAACCTAGTGAACAAATGAGGTATTGCTGGAATCTGTTAATTCTGTCTTTTTGAAAATGCATAAAAAAACATATTCACTTTGCTCTCATGAGTGAAATGCATAGCTGATGGTGTTAGGAACACGTTTTACTTAAAGTTACTTAAATAAGTCTGAAGGTCATACAAATAATACACTAAAACCTGGAGATGGCCTGGTGTGCTGTAGAGACAATGACAAATACCATGGAGTCGTCGGCATAAAAACACACATTGCAATGTTTAGTTGAAAACGATAACTTTAAAGTCTTTATATATATATATATTTTTTTAAATTTATATTAAAATATTTTTAGTCTCAACAGTCACAAAATGGTACAATACCAAAACCTATACTCAAGACAAATATAGTTAAACCCACACAACAAAAACAGAAAAACTAAAAACAAGGCCGCAGCAGTTACATCCTAGTGTGGTAACCAAGTGTGAATATTTATTCTGCTACAGTATATTTACGGACATGGTTATACCACTTAACCATTCCTCTTGATGTAAGCTGCTATTGGGGACCAGCCCCTAACAACTCATTAAGTGTTCCTCTTAGCATGTGCGATAATCTCTCCAATTACAAAATGACACCAGATTTTCAAACCATAATAAGAGATAGTGCTTTTTGGATTGTCTCAATACTATTGATCTTACCAGTTTACAGTAATTAGAAGGGCCTAATATTGATCCTTGTGGAATCTCTCTGGGGAATTTAAAATCAATGGAGATTTGTGTAAAATGACGGAAATGATGTATCACCGTAGCTGTCAATCACAACTTTCATTGTTTCATTATTCAGCCTTAAGTTTTTGCAAAAATAGCCTGCATCCGATCAAATGACAAAGGCAGGTTAAACCGTTGACTGGGACTATTTGGACAAAATAATATTCCCTTCGTTACTAACCGTATTAACCCTAACCCTAGTAACCCTAACCACATTTGCTATCATCTATTCAACTGTTTGAAACAATGTTCTCGTTGACAAACTTTACTTGATGTTAACCCTCTATTTTGTCAACAGAAATCCTGATATTGTGAGAGATTTTTTCAAAAGGGAAGTCAAAATATGGAAAAATGTTGATCGCTCTTACATTTTCTATAAATGAACTAAACTGATGCCTCTGTGTTTTGATGCTATTCAAAAGAACGCTTCCATAACTAAGAGAGATGATCACACTGTGGCTTGTAATGCAGATATATAGTGCAAATAAAATGGGCTATACAGCTATCAGTTATAATCAGATCAGTAGAGTATTTGTGTCAGAGCTTTTAAAGTCCAGCATTTGAGATAGCTGAGAAACCGCCTGCCTTCACCATTATCCAGCATCATCATCATCATCGTGCTCTATATAATTTCTATCCAAAAGAAGCTCCTTCCATCAGGAAAGAAATGGATCATAGCATCAACACATTTTGATTTAGCATAAACATATGAATATGTGAAAACTGCAGTTTATTTACAATAGATAAATGCGGGAGCCTCATTTTATGGATTTGCATTGGCTTTCATATGCATGTCGAACTGTAAAAAGCCCTACATTTGTTGCAAATTGACATTAAATCCAAACTACAGTAGATAAAAATTCCCATGTCTTGTATAATGCCTTGGTAGAAAAACATTGTAGCGTGAGAAATGAGCATTTGCATTGATGTCTTACTTTCAGCTCGCTGATTAGATGGTAATCTAGTTTCTGTTTGGGCTGCTCTCGTGTAATTATGGGGTCTTATTGACTGCTGTCTGTCTACATGTTTTCCATCAACAATGTTTGTTTATGCTCATCCATATTAAAAGGAATTATATGCATGTCAACAGGACTGATCCCTCGAGATCAATATTTTGAATTCAATAAATTAAAAATGTTGATCGGCTCACCCGCCTGATACTTTTCTGTGCTTCTTAAAAAGCTGCTCAGCATTGTATGAATAAATTAACATCTCCTGATGTTTTGTGCAATTCTATGTTCTATGTGATTCGTTCTGCTCCTATTTATTTACAGTGAACATTGCATTTCTTGTTTTCTAACTAATTCACTTAAACAAAAAATAACAAATGGCTTTTCTAAAGCAAACTGTCTTGAAACCACCTGAACAATTGGAAATGATTTGCTGGTTCATTTTTACACTCAATGCCACCGTATTTTAATTCGGGATTTGTACAATATGCACATGGTAACTACAGCAAGGTTAAGGATAGGGAAGGATGTCAGTTATGGCAAACTAACTTATGGTTGAAATATGGCAAGGGTATAACTACACTAAGGAAAATATTGTGGTAACTATTAATAAAAAAGATAGATGTCAATTGCAGGCCTTTGATTGGAAGTTACCTTCTGTGTTTGAGTCTGACATGCTTGATAATACATCCAAAACCATGACCACACCTTCCTTACTTTTCACCTACTGCATTGGCACGTTTGCATTTGACATCAATTTCAAAATGAAAAATTGTCTGTGATGTGTATGGATGTAATGACTAGAAAATCATTACTATATAACTACACAGTGTTCTTATGACAGAACTTGTCAACTCAACTCATTAGCCTCATATTTAGTTTCATTACTCATAAAAGGATATTTTAGTTATTTATCTTCCCCTTACTAATCACCTGCACCGCGGCTCTTAATAAACTAGCAGCCAGAGAGTTTTGAGGCCAGTTTTCAGCCAGATTTGTTGTCAGATCATCTGTTTTGTATTGCTGATGTAGTGTTTGAGCCAGTCCTGCCAGCTTCCTACCGGCACACTTTAACTCATTCTGACTGCCTGCTGCTTTTTGAATTTGCTTACCTACCAATTATGAGCCTGTTACGTGTGACCTCTTGAACTTTGTAAGCTTCCTTTTAGTCTGACAATGAATCTGTGTCTGGATTTGGGTCTCCTTATTGTTAGAAATGTAAACTTTGACATGTAGCCAATACTAATAGGTGTAACAATATTTCTTTCATTGATCTACTACTTTAAAACACAACAAAAAGGGGGCCACTTGTTCTAAGGTCATATAAAAAACAACAACAACAACTGAACTTGCATATATTTTTAGGAACTGTGAACAGTGTGGGCATGGTTTATAATATGATTCTTGTTGACTCTACTTTTATATCCCAAATCGTTTGACAATTTAGAATCACTTAAAAAAGGTGAAATGTGCCGACTGTAGAGTTTAGTGCAAGATATAGTAAAACCACTCATTGGTTTGCATTTGGTTTATCAACACTATAATGGTACTAAATGTACTGACCAATGCTGCCTGAAATGAATGTCAAATATCAAACACATGTTTTTTTTTGTCGATTATATCTTCAAATGATCCCAGCTAAATAATACTGACCTGCCAGATACTTTTACTCCTACACGTAAAATGTAAACTGTCACATTCAACAATTTTCTCTGCATAAAATAAGTGCTTGTGGCAACTAAAGCGTGATCAAGGTATACGATAAGGGTATAAAAGCAACTAACACCACTTAGGTAACGGTTAGGGAACATGATTAAATCCCCTGATTTATACTATATGGTATATTTTAAGCCTTGAAATATTCTTCAGCATAATTAATTACTCTGTTAAAGCAGCCAATAGAGGAGTGACAGTGATCCAGCTGGGGCAAATTACTGCAATTATAGACTGGGCCTTTAAGTAATTTGCACTTCGCAGCTGAACGGTCACATGGGTCCTCCCTTAACTGCTGACTTAACAGTATTTCAGTGTGCACTTACAGTATGG
This sequence comes from Trematomus bernacchii, assembly GCF_902827165.1. Classification (NCBI taxonomy): domain Eukaryota; kingdom Metazoa; phylum Chordata; class Actinopteri; order Perciformes; family Nototheniidae; genus Trematomus; species Trematomus bernacchii. The sequence goes on from NW_022987778.1 coordinate 4,042,601, forward strand.
CCCCTCAGGGAAAATAAAATCATCTTCCTCAGCCGGGAAGTTTCATCAAAGTTCAGTGGCAGGCGTGTCCCTTGTTTTAAATCCATTTCCCCACTTTAAGATGCTCTCTCTTGCTCTGGTACAGAATATGTACCCTGATTTGGCAGGTGCAGTATGAGGATTTTCTAATGAATATTTATAGTATATTAAAAAGTTGATATGCATACAGTTACAGTTGGTGAAATGTTGCTATTCATGGTCCGGGTTGAGATTTGGGTCATATTTTAGCGACGCATTGGAACTTTAGAAATAGTCAAAGCTCATTAACTGCTAATCTTAGAAAGTGCGCAGTAATAATCTCCTTCATCGTGCACTGGGAGACTGACAGTTTAAAATTCATGAGTTTGCATAATTGCTGAGGTATTAAACAGTTTTGGGAGATTTTGAAAGAGCAACGTGATATAAACAAAATGGAGCCGTTTTTCACTCACTAAGAGTGATAAACAGTTAAGACACATTTTTGCATATGAGCTGACATATTGTTAAATACATGATTACATATAAGTTGGTTGTAAATGTGGGACAGATACCATAATTTTCAAGAACATTAATTTAAATGTTGTGTGATAATCATATCTTAAAATGCTAATATAGACAGTTTAACAAAATGTTCGAAAAGTATCTTCTTAGGAAAATGGTAACATGTCATCTAACATAGACAAGGTGTGTTATTTAAGACAAGGAAATACATTAAACAATAAAAGGTGTATTTTCCTTATCTTAACCACAGGCTAAGCTAAACTCCTGTGTCCTTTTCTAATTGCATATTCAGGTTATTTATTTCTTACATTTTATAGTACCCACTAACCAGACTATGGCAGTTCAGTTCAGTAAATCATCTGAGTTTGACATTTTAGACCAGAGTTTCGAGCACCAAATAATTATGCATTATGATTATGTATCTGAAATTGTTTTTGACCGTGTGTTTAATTGTCAACAAATACTTTTTCAGATTCAGATTACATTTCTGGGAAGCCAAGGAAAAGCAATCGACAGACCTCACTTTCTACATGATGAGGCACTCTCCGTCTTATCTAAGTCCAGCTTTTCTTGTGGTGTCATTAACTTCTATCTACCACTTTGTATATCATTCAGCCGGAGCCCTACGACGTCAAAGAAAGGGACAGTGGATTACAAACAAACACATCAAAATGATGCATAAATCCACATCATTGCTTTGACTAATGTATGCAAACTGGCTGTGCTTTGCATGGCCAGGGGGAAAACAGAAGGAGCTCTTATGCATTCTCGTCACATGGACTCAGGATGCCTTTGATTTGAATGTAAATGTGATCCCTTGATGTGTTACTTTCAAATAAAATATGTGCATATTTTTGTATTTAAAAAATAAATATAGGCGGACAATATAAATCAAATAATGCTTACTTATGATTTTGGACAATCGCTGAACATTTAGCTTCAGCAGTGCTAGGTATAGCTTGGATGTTTAGTGAAGATAAATGATAAAAAACAAAGTGTAACACTCCTGGACTTACACCTGTGTTGGTGTGGTCAAATTAATTTATTAAAATTTGATTTTGTCACATGCTAATGTCACATGGCAATGTATTTTAATGATTCATTATTGCATGGTTTTAAGTGTGTGTGTTTTATATCTTTTTATTGTGTGATTTTACTCTGAAATGTGTTTGCCTTTTTAACTGGTTTTAACTTCCTGTTGCATGCTTTTATTTTTGAAATGTTTGGATTAGCCTTGCCATGCGGATTAACAATGAGTGACCACACCTGGAGCCAATTTACACCAACAGCCCTGCCTATAAAGGGAAGGAGAAGAGCAGCAGAGGACAGACTGAGACTGGGAGAAACTGAAGGAGACAGGCACAGGCACAGGCACAGGCACAGGCACAGGCACAGGCACAGGCACAGGCACAGGCACAGGCACAGGCACAGGCACAGGCACAGGCACAGGCACAGGCACAGGCACAGGCACAGGCACAGGCACAGGCACAGGCACAGGCGAACAAGGGATTAAGAGACCACGGCAGTCCAAGAGAGTGTTGACGGAGCACCTTTACAGCCCTGGAAAGACTCTAGTTTTGAGAAAATACTTTTAACCCTTTTAACATTTGAATTCTTTGTATTGTTTTAACTTCGTTTAATTGTATTTTAAAATTGTTTTAGATTAGATTTTAGACCGCTCTGATTTTTGTTTTCTTAGTAAAGTTTTTATGTTCTCCTGAATAAATGATTGTGTTAAAATCTTAAACTTAGTAGTTGGCTCCTTGATTACCCAGTTTTGCTCTCTACCTGATTTTAAAGAACCCTTTCCCTCTCCATAAATTATTACCCCTCCCCCCTCCTTTACACTAACCTATTTTAACACAAATATGGCCTTAACAGCAAAGAGACAAATATGGCCTTAACAGCAAAGAGATATATATATATATATATATATATATATATATATATATATATACAATTATATATTTTGACATATTAAGGTCTTGTTTAATGTTTTAAATATAAATATATATATTTTTAAATATAAATATAAATATATATATATATGTGCTTTTTTTTAATAAAAACCTTTTAGAACATTAAAAGAAATAAATAAAAACAAGCACATCATTTTGATGATCTACTTGATTCTGCAAGGACTTCCAGAGCTGAAGAGCACTGACTGCCAAAGCTTGTCATCTACTTAAGCTAGCGGAGTCGAGCCTGAGCATATGAGGCTGCACTCTGGCTCATAGTGGAGCAGCAGATCATGTGAACCATGAAATGCTTTTGAAGTAATCAGTTCAATCTTAAAATCAATTTTAAAACGTACGGTTAACCAGTGAAGGGAGGCTAAAAGGAGGCTGATGTGATCTTGTCTTCCAGCATTTGTTAAAAGAAGAGCAGCTGCATATCGTTATGTTCTATGTACTTTACCTTGAATATAATGCAATTATCTAACCAAGATGAATAAAAGCATGAATGACCTTATTGAGGTCTGGTAAAGAGAGAAAAGACATGGTTTCTGAAATGCCTCTCAGCTGATAAAACATCTTAGAAATACTGTTTCAACATCCTCTTCAAATGAAAGGTCACGGTTCAAAATAACACCCAAGTGTGTTTTTGTCTTCTAAAACAGGGATTGATTGTAGAGGACACAAGATAATTATTGGCATTTGATTTCGTCTGGGAAGGTTAGGATAGTGACTGATGAATATTGCCTTCTTAACTTGTGTTTATTGCCATTATTGAAAGTTCTTTGGAGACTCGGTGTCCAGAGCAGTGTGAATAATGCTCATAGTGTGTGAATAATTCTCACACCCAGGGCTAAAATCGAGAAGATTATGGGGGCCCTATGATGCTCATTTTCAGGTTCATATTTATATTTAGTGTCTCTACTGCGACATGTCTCCATGCTTTAATGTTCAAAAAGCTCTTTATTTTCCTCATACTGCCTGTGCTGCAGCACCTCTTTTCACCCTCTGTCTGAAACCAGAGCCCAGTCTGCTCTGATTGGTTAGCTGGCTGGATCTGTTGTGATTGGTCAACCGCTCAGCCCATCATGTACAATGTGTTGGAGCGCTAGCTAATAGAGGAACGTTTCATAGTGATTTCAGGCAGGTGGGGAGTGTGTGGGAGAGAAACTCCCTCTGGAGGGGACTTAGATATTTTAGCTTCCCCAAAACCTGATGAAACACTACAGGAAAGGAAAACCCGAAATTACCATCAGCTTGGTGTAAAGGATTGTGTCAGTTTGATGGAGGCATGTTTTTGTTTGTGTGACTTGAACAGAAACCAGAATGACAAGGTCCCATGTCATGATTTTCCGGTTATTACCCATCCCCTTGTGTGTTATGTAGCTTTTTATGCATGTAAACGGTCTGCAGAGTCAAAAACCCTCAAAGTACACCCTGTAGCGAGTAAAACTCTAACACAGAAAATACCTGTCTATGCTGCCCCAGAACGCCTCGTTGGACATTTCTCTTTTTACATTGTTTTCTTCCTAGGTACAGTGACGTGCCCATACCCAAATGGACCCATTGGTCCAATCCGTGTAGCTCCGCACACACACACACTCTCAGCGGCGAAACTGTGACGCGCTGGGGGGGGGGGGGGGTTGTGGGTGCTAGTGGAGCCTCGCAGATGGGGGTGCTGCAGCCCAGACCCGGCGCCGTACAGCACGTTATTGAATTTTATTATTTTTATATATATAGGATCCCTATAAAGTATATTCATTACTTGTTATTCTCTACTAATAGTTAATTAAAGACTGTATATAATGACTATTTTGCACATCCCTTTCAAGATTTCCTAAGGTTTATTGACATATCTATTATACACAACTACGGTGTAGTTATGCAATGAATGAAAAACTTGGGTCGCAGGTTCCTCAACAGTGCATTACAAGACGTCTATCAATATGTGTGTATACCTCCACCATTAAACTGTCATATTCTGCACATTTATTATACTATCTACATACATCTTATAAGAGTATAATACATATGTATAATATCAGTTAAAATAAGTGCTTAAACATAGTTAACATTGCAGGAAAGCAATATATTAGACTTTAAGTACTTTGTCAGGCTTAATATTTATCTGTAGATACCCCCAAAGCTTTTTTCTTATTCAAAAGAAGACCTTAACCTAAAGTATTCTTTAATGTTTAAATGAAGCCTTATTAGTTTGTCTGTTTTGCACATCCTCCTATTAATATCTATTAATAAAAATAATACAATTCAATAACGTGCTTTAACCACTAGATGTGCCTTTCTATCAGCTGTGCACCGTTATGGTGTAAATACAGCCTATCTACCAATTGGATCAAATATAAAAGTCAGCCGAATTAGTGTTGATACTGCAAGGAGACGTATTGTGTGAAAAGAAATGTAAGATGTTGTTTAATTGCTGATATATTTATGATCCACGTCACGTTTTCAGTTTTGGCGGCAGTTCTTCCTGTTTGTCTAGAAGTCTTCTCATCAGAAGACTTTAATGCAGCCGAACCGTGTATTACAATGCCGTTATGTGATGACTTTCAAAGAGAAAAGCAAGCACACTCGGAATAAAGTATTATTTTATTTTTAAAAAATGTTTTCGGATTTCACATCGCATAAACACCATATCCCAACGTGCATTGCGGCTAAACCATCCAATCACCGAGCTGAGGATCTTGCCTACGTCTGTTTCCGGTATTGTTTATGACGGATGTATTTTGTTATACACACATTCCTTCACATTTACATTTGAATTTACATTAAAGTATTTCGTGAGGCCTTCTAAAATGTTTTTAAATATAACTACGGTTCTAGTTGAAGAGTTTGTAAATTAACATAAACCCAAGATGTTGCCTGGCAACGCAATCACGTCCGTTAATTCCACACACATGGATTAACATCGATTTAATACATTAATGTAGCCTTTGTTTCTGCTAAAAGAGGTGTCGACCAGCTGGGGCAACAAGAAAATCGACGAAATCGAGTGTGACTATTACAAAATAAATCATTATTATATTAATATTGACAATAACAACCGACCGTCGTGGTAGAGCATTTGCTTGGCATTTCCGGGTATTTCTCCACTGGTTGGGCCATGTTAACAATACTGTGTAACTGTCACGTTTGAAGGGACGAAATCGTGACATCTTCACGTCTCCCAGCATGGTAAATCGCCACATGTTCACGTCTTGCCGTGATACCGGGTTGAAGTAAACGCAGTTCTCTAAAATGTTTGAGGAAAATGGTCATTTTTAAATGTGTCTAACCCCAAGAGGGCCACAGCAATGTTTATTACCAGTGGGTGCACTCCTGTGTGCTTATTGTAGGAGGGAAAACAGCCAGTGAAAAGTGAATATTTAAATATATAAAATTGTAGAACCAAACTGTTAAAAATAACTAAACATCTAAATGTAGTAGGCTTCAGTTAATCAATGATGTCCTTTAAAGTACCTCATATTTATTTAGCATTGCCGAGGGGCTGCAGTGTAGGGAGGGGTTATCGGTGACATGACCAATCTGGATGAAGTGGACTCTGTGATTCAGGCCTTATCGCCAGCATCAGCGGTCGACCCCACTCATGCTCTTGTGGCTGAAAGGGAGAAAATCCCTGCAGCCTGGAGCTGAGATCTAGTGAAAAGCCTTCACTGAGGTAGTTTTATAAAGCAGCATTTCATTGGCCATAGTTTTGTGATGAGATATAAGACAATGACATATACATGTAAGCAGGTCAGGGGAATGTTTGGGTCATCACATACTAAAAACATGTTAGATGTTGTGATGAATAAGCAAAAAAAATGCCATTTTTTTATGTATTTATTGTCAAAGCATTTAATGTATTCATTGCTATCGGGATGTTAAGAGCATTCCATGGAATATAACAAAAAGTGTTTCTGAAATAAATTACATACCCCACCTTTAATTGATCCCAAATTGGAGAATCGTTTTGTCACAGCGGTATGTAAACAAGGAATAGGAAAAAAGGAATAGGAATTATTATTATTATAACACTGTTGTTTTGTATAATGCGTTTTTTTTAATGTTTACGTTTGTTTTATTAATGTGGAATAATATAATTACCTCCACTACACCAAGACAATGACAAGTACACATTTATGATTTGTGTTAGACTGTACAAGATTCCACCTGTTTTAAGCAATAACAATGAGGTTATTTTTACGGTAGCTCTTTACATGTCTCATTCAGTGACCCAGAGATGGTGTAAACTAAAGGTGACAGTTTCATTCCCCTCTATGGAGCGTGGAGGTCAAGAATCACAAAGGTCCACTTTGAACAGGGACACTGTGTCGAGAGTGTTGAGAAGGCCATCAGGAAAATTCTATCGGGGAATTGGGACATGTCCAATTATATGCCATCCCCACTGTGGCTCTTGTGGGACTCTGTTGTCTCGTTGTTTCTCAGCCTCTCCAGTCACTCACAGGTTTGAGGCTGTGGCTAATGAGGCTTAGCTGTTATATAGGCCAATTCACCCTCAGTCTCAGCACTGCTGATTGCAGGAGGCTGCTCAGCCAGAATCCGACAATAATTGGCGCCTAATTGTGAACATCAGAAGTCCCATGATTATGTGCAGCATTGAATTTAAGAAATGTTTGTAAAAAGACACCTATTGACCATTTTTAGCAGTGTTATGTCTACAGCAGGGGTGTAGTGCTATTTTTAAAAGTGCAGGAGCGCACCTATGACTCGCAAATGCACGCACGCGCACCATAACAGAAACATATGGACATAGGTTGCTATATAAAAAGTGTGCAAATGTATGAGTTTGTTTTTCACCTGCTAAGCCCAGAGTAAAATGCTTGTGTGTGCACAAACTACAGGTGAACAGCAAACACCAGTGTGAATGTAGTGACAGTACGACTATCTAGGACAAAATTATAGTGGGGGTTCCAAATCTGGCAGCACCAACGACTGGTCTGCCACATGTGGAAGCCCCTCTTTAGTTTCCCACCTGCTCAGCCCAGAGTAAAATGCTTTTGTGTGCACAAACTAGAGGGGGACAGTAAACACCAGTGTGATTTTGGTGGGAGTTTGACCACCCTTGACAAAGTTATAGTGGGGGTTCCAAATCTAGCAGCACCAACGCCTGGTCTGCCACATGTGGAAGCCCCTCTTTAGTTTTTCACCTGCTGAGCCCAGGGTACAATGCTTTTGTGTGCACAAACTACAGGTGAACAGCAAACACCAGTGTGATTTTGGTGAAAGTTATAGTGGGTTGGCAAACCAGGCAGCTGCACCACCTGTTCTGCTTAACACAAATAAATAAAATACGAGTGGCATTACAATACAAAAATGGGTTGCATAGAAAACCACAAAGGAAAATGACATTCTACGGAGCAATTCAAGTGAGTAAAGCCAGTTTGAAGTAATTATTCGTTAGGCTTGATTTGAAACAACACAGCGTCTGACTATATCAGATACTGTATGTGATATCGTTACTTGTCATTTTTTACGTATTTTGTATTCGTGGTTATCAAGTATCATACACTTAAACAACAGAGAATGTTTTATAAAATAGTTCTATACTGACAAAATCCTTCTCACCATGTATTCTGTAAAACATAAAAACTCTGAAGTTCATTCCAATACGAAATATGTTACAGATTTATACATTTTCCTTAAGTTGAGCCTCCTCGCAATTGTATGCACATTATTTATACAGCCGTTTGCTGTTTAATCTGATGGGAAATATATCGGTCAATAGAGAGAAAGTAAATCATTTATTTCGTTCTTCGCTTAGAAAACTAGACGAACGTCCAATAATTGAAATGACGTCAGCCGTGCACGTCCCCACGAACACGGCTTCAATCCACGGCAAGCCTTCAATCTACGGCACAACACCGGCAGCACTACACCCCTAATCTACAGTGCAATGTTTGGTGTCTCCTGTCTCAGGGCGCAACATGAGAGGTTCCTATGAAATCTCGTTGCTGCTCACAGTTCCTCGCTGTGTGATGCAGAAGGATTTTTTGTCATAATAACCAATTTCTCCAAAACAGACGTCTATATCAAACTGAACATAAGCAGGTTTGTGATTCTCAACTGTAGCTTGTGTGTCCCAGATAGTTTTTCTTGTGGAAAAAAGGAGGGAATGCTTTTGACATAATCCAGAGAACATTCATGAATAATCAATCAGCTCTTACAGCAGCTTCATTTGACTGTTGCAGAACATGTTCCATACGTCTGAGAAGGAAGATGCCACAACTGTTCTGTTTGTGTATTTATGTATCATCTTACTCCTTCACATTATGCCACTAATAAGCATCAGGGAAAAATACAAAAAAAGGTTGGTGATATATTACATTTTCAGCATGACCACTGAACCATTAACATGTTAACTGCTAAAGGATTTACTGACTTGAGTCAGTTACTTAATTAAAGCAGCGGTTAATGTAATTAAATGACTCCCATGTTCTGAACATCAGGCCAGCAGGAGGCTTTGTAAATAATAAATGAGGTAATATTTGATATCATGTTTTTTTTTCATATACTTAAAGGTGGGGTAGGTAAGTTTGGGAAACCGGCTCGAGATACACTTTTTGTTATATTCCATGGAATGCTCTTAACATCCCGATAGCAATGAATATCTTAAGTGCTTTGACAAAAAATCCATTAAAAAATGTCATCTGTGGAAGCCGTAATACTGTAAAAAGCACGACCAATCATTTTAGCCGGCCCGGCTAAAATAACTGGATGGCCTACCTGCCTGTCAGCCTTCCACCTGTGCACAAACTTATCTCGTGCCCTCATTGGTCATGTGCGCGTTCGTGTGTGTTGGAGGAGGGGCTCTATAAGGAAGTGGCAGATTTTCTCCGGTTGTGTATTTTCAAATTCTAGCGATCTCGAGCTGGTTTCTCCAACTTACCTACCCCACCTTTAAATCCTTTAAACATTTACGGACGTCTGGTCACCACAACAAGACCAATCTATAACACTTCATTTTTAGGGGGATTGATAGGTTAAGTAACAAAGTTGGAGAGGTTTTAGAGCTCAGTGGAAAAGTATCTTTAGTAAAAAGGCACAATGCCATGGCACAAACTGCATCTTTGAACCAAGGTCGCTTTGAAAGCTTTAGTTTATCCTGTATTGTTCTGCGTTCTTGACAATATTGTTCTGGTTCAGATTTTTGGAGTTTGTGGGAGAGAAACTCCCTCTGGTATTACATTTGGGATTTCAGCTTTTGCGAACCATTTTCTGTAAATGCCCACAAACGTATATCACACACTACAGGAAAGGGTAAACCCCAAAGAGCACCATAGGGCCCCTTTAATAATTACTACAGGTCTAATTCAGCTCCAGAAATCACAGAAATTATATAAAACATATTAAATTCATTTTGCAATTGATTTAGAATTAAATTGTGAAGACATTTGGAGAATTGTCCTTGCAAAAAGACACAAGGGTTGGGCACTGTGTGTTTTTCAAATAATACTGAAGTAAAGTAAAAGGCCTGATTTGGTTAAAGCTAAAATAAAGCTTCAGCTTTCGTGTTTTAATATATTCATTAACTAAAACAAAATTGATTAATGAATCTTTTCTAAACATACTATTGAGAAACGGGAACCTCAAAGGGATGATTAAACAAACTGTATTTAATCATATGGAATTTGCATTAATGCCACTAACCCCCCCAGCTCTTCAGGTAAGGGACACGTTATCTTTAGTTTTGTGGTAGAAATCACAGCACACTACAAGAGGGCAATATGACAGGAAACGAGTTACACATTTTGATTGATTTGCATAAATAAATGGGGTGTTTCCGAAACACATGACGCAGCATGCTCTTAGTTGAGAACAGACCCTCCTGCTATGCAGGCTGTGATAGATACTCGCCATTAGTCAGACATCAGCAAGCACTTTAATGTACAAGGCTAATTGCAGGTAGTAAAAAGAAGAAAAGCATTAGTTAGCATGGAGGACGCCTAAGGGGAGAAAAGCACCTCCCGAAAACCTAATGAACCATGAGTAAACAATGCTCCTCTCACCCGCCACCCCCCAACATGGCATCTGATTCTGCAGCAATTCTCTATCCTAAAGTCTACCTTTTACAGTGTATTTTCTTTTTGTTTTTAGAAAAGTTAAGTACTGAGGGACAGACAACTTTGCTAGTCTTGATATTAAGGGGAATGGGACAATGGAATCATCAGGATTATCTTTTTGAAAACTGTATTCATAGCTTTAACATAATAAGCCTAATAATGATATGCTCTATACTGTACCTAAAGACTCTCAATCCATGATATACATGTATATTCCCAAGGAATACTAATTAAATACATTAAAAGGAGAATGCTAATATATTGGAAAGGGTTATAGAAAAAATCCCACCATTAATATTTAAATTATGATGTTTGATAGAATGAAAATGTCAAGGTTAGAGCAGTTAAATCATTAGCAGTAATGTGAATGTATGCAGTTTAAAGTTAATAGCTTATAGGTCCTACACAACACACACACACACACACACACACACACACACACACACACACACACACACACACACACACACACACACACACACACACACACACACACACACACACACTCGGTCGACCAGATGTTTTCGCTTAGTATCAGTGATTAGACCTCGACGCAGGGCTCAGTGGACAGACTGTGCTTGATTGACATCTGCCTGACCCTATTATTCGTAATCAATCTCCAAGGGTAGGAGACACTGTTACTCTTATGTGTTCTTTCCAAGTTTGGTGATCCTAAATAATGTAGGTATGAGTTGTTGATTATTTTGTTACTGATCCAATGTTCTTATCAATCTCTATTCCTTGTACGAGTATCTATGGATTGTTAGGACATTGGTTTGAATTAGCTGATGTATTAATAGAAACCCCATGATTAAAAAGTATGTGTTGTAAGTTATTGATGCACACTTGTGTAGAACCATAGGAAACAGCTTTAAATGTTTTCCATACATCACAGGGTTATCACTCATAATCTGGTACTGGTATGAGACATCCATGCAATCGAAAACTGATTTGCTTACATGAAAACCTATGAGAGAGAATAGAGAATAATGTGAATTTCTTTATGTAACGGACCAAACATTTACTTTGAACTCCACATTTTTAAGTTTTTTCAGATTCTTTATACGAATTCTGACTTTTTTTCAGAAATCTGAATTTTTCCTTAGAATTCTGACTTTAATCCTAGAATTCTGAGAAAAACATTTCTTTTTTTTAAGATAAACAATGTGTCTCCTACAGAGTGTTGCACAATGGGTTGTTTCTACTGTCTAGCCATTATGCTTCTCGGCTAGCCCTAACTGTGTTTAGTTAGCCCAGTGTAAGCTACAGCAGTGTGTGCCAACTTGTGTTTTAGTATGACAGAGCAGGACACTTCTGACAAGTGAAAATGAGTCAAAACATATCCTGATATTTTCTCAATCATCTGTTAGAGATAATGAGGAGCTAAAAACAGACAACAACAATGTCTGAACATCCCACACGTCAACAAGATCGACAGAAGACAGTGTGAATGTGACTGGTAGAAGTGCTTCAATTTGTTTCATGTAATTAATAGTGTTGGGGGCAAATCTAACATTTAGAAAACCCTAAAAGAAGAACTCTCCTCTCTCGTTATTTTCTGACAAACATGCCCAACCATTTGGACACAATATTTATTCAATAATACATATTTTATACAGCAAAACATTTTATTGTAGAATACCTGCATCATTAAAAATGAATGCCTTTAATTAAACTGAAGGACACGGATTGATGCGCTGTGCCATGCACCTCAGGCGAGGAACGGAGAGATATCAAACTGCCAATGCTTGTGTTCAGAGCCCCCCCACACGCAAAGGCAACCAACAAAGAATTTGAATATTACTAGCAAAGTGTTGGAATCCTCCCACAAATTATGCCCCAACAACAGCCTCTGATTCGTCAACAGACTTCATGCAATGCTTCATGGGATGCATCATTAGATTTATAAACTCTAACGGCCCGTCCACACAGCAGCGTTAAAAAAATCTTCCAACACTTCTGCCCATTCACTTTGAATGGGGTGACGTCACTTTGCCTCACTTTTCGCCGAACTGCATTGTGGGAAGCAGAGCGGAGATTTCCAGGCATCTCAGGATTCAAAAGTTGAGCAATGTTCAACTTTTGAAGCTGAGGTGGAAGCATCAGCCAATCAAATCCCGTTTATGCAAATCTGAGAGTTCAAGCGCTAGCCAATCAAACCGCGTGTATGCTGGGAGAGACATACCGCAGGTCATTTCCTCATATTCCAAAAAATGGAGGAGAAATTAATTATAGCGGTAGGGAATCACCCGGTGCTTTATGACCAGTCCCTATTTACCTACCGGGATACAAACCGGAGGAGCCAGGCATGGAGGGAGGTGGCAGAGACAGTGGTAGGTTTTCGCCTGTTTGGGGAGTTTATATCCAGTTTACTTCGGGCTTTTTTGCTTTGTATGTCGGGGGCGGGAGATTCATGTGATTGGTTGTTGGTCGCGTTGCTCGCAAAAAATCCCCAAGCTTCAGATACGCCCACCTCCAAGATTTTTTTAATGCTGCTGTGTGGACGGACCGTAACCCTAACACTAAGACCCACGACCAAGCAAACCAAGTATAATTTATTATGTGGCCTAATGTAAAAAAGGGGCGACATGGGAAAGGGGCGAAGTGGCAATGGGGCGAATTGGGAAGGGGCGAGATGGGTAAGGGGCGAAATGGAGAAGGGGCAAAATGGGAATAATTTAGGGGCGAATTGGGAAGGGGCGAATTGGGAAGGGGCGAAACGGGAAGGGGCGAAATGAGAAGACACAACATTATTTGGAACATCTCTTATAAGTATAAGCCCCTATTTCACTTAAAAAATGTGGGGCTTTATTAAGAGGGAACATAACTCAACACATCGCACAGTAATGAGAATCACAAAGATATCAGTTAATTTGAAATGAAACCCCAATTGGTTCACAAAATCATTGGGACCAAAATATTCCTCATCTGAATCTCTTAGTGGATTCAGCGAGGTGAAACAGGGACAGACTTCCCAACAAGCTCAGCTGATGTTGTGCAGGAGAGCGTGTTTTATTTGACCTCTTTTTGCCTCTTTTATTGTGTTCATGGACTGGAAGAACCTTACCATGCAACCCGTACCTGGCCTAACATTTCAAAGCTCAACATTTTGAAAGTAGATGAAGGGAAGTTTAGATATACACGTCATCTTAAAACTTTAGTTCTGCTTTATGTTTCTCCGTCTATTTCTCTCTGCTTTGCGTGAGATCCTTGACTACTGAAAACATTGTCTCTTGAATCTAATGTCACAGAAAGATAAGCACATTTGACATTAAATAGAGCCTACGTCTGCGGTGCTTCAGTCTTCATAACATACATTTACAGCAATTATAAATGTACATAATGCAGGCACAAGAGAGGAAACTGAGGATACAAATTAATTACACTTTTGCAACCCATAGTTTTGCCTGAAACAAAGAGCTGTCATGAAGGTCCAAGCCTCCCCCTGGACTAACAGTGGTCTGTCGGTTTGGAGTTAGTTCAAAGGAAAGGAGCCAGGTGTACTGCTATTAGGGGGGAGGGATGCCTGCTGGGCCTGCAAGTGACACGGGCGACCTTAGCCCAGGTGCCTCCCTGGTGTGACTCCACACATGGAGACAGCTCAGTGCCAAAATCTCTCACGGTTGCCCTCGATTCACACAGCATAATAACAGAAAAAGATAGTTTTACCTGAAGTGGGAAGTTAGGATAATTAACAATTTCCCTCTGTCTTTTCACAGGAGGAACTGATTTTTTATTGATATCAGGACGGCAGAATGTCTACAGATCTTCTGTTTCAGACTGAAAACCAATTGGTTTCGACTGCACTTGGCCAGTGCAAACAAATACATCTCACTTCTGTGTGTAGCACTTAGAAAGGTTCAGCTTATTTGAAGTCAATGCAGTAGCACTTACAATGGTTTGGCCTTTGAAAGATAATGTACTCAAATGATTCTGGCTGTTTTGATTCTTTATCTGCATGGGTGATTTGCACTTATTGTAAGCTTTTGATAAAAGCGTCAGCTTAATGAAATGTAGTGTAATGTAATGATTTTGGAGGTAAGCTAAGTGCAGGGGCGCTAGAAGTATCTTCCTGCGTTCTCGCTGTTTGCCAGGCAACTCCTCCCAAACAACAAGTAACACAGCATTTAACCTTCATAAACCATCCAATTAAGGTTGTAACACTTTTGTTTTGATATACGTGTTGCAAAATAACATGTTTATGACTGAGCATTTACTGCAAGTGCTTGTAGTTGAACTTTTGAAACCTCCCAACAGAACCATGGCTGGCTGTGTTCACTGGTTTATCGCCTTAATGCTAAGCTAGTCGCCTTATATCACTATATATTTAGCCTTCAGCTTATTTGACATTACATTACATTTCATTTAGCTGACGCTTTTATCCAAAGCGACTTACAATTACCAATTACAGGGACATTCTCCCTGGAGTAACGAAGGACTAAGTGCCTTACTCAAGGGCACACTAGTGGTGGTGTTCCTGGCGGGATTTGAACTCACAACCTTCCGATCTTCAGCCGAACTATTTGACATTAATATGATCGTGGTATTGATGAACTGTCAATCAGAAAGAGGGAAGCTCCCAAATTGTCAACCTTTTGCTTTTAATCAGGGAAAGGAAACTGAAACTGAAAAACAAAACGTGTTTAAGCATCCCACTCATCACCTGTTACCATGAAACCAAACATGCACACACACTCACACACACAACAACATTTATTAAAACTTTTATATCTGCTGTTGCTGTGTAAATATGTGTTTATTTATAGAATAACAATCATGAGTCATTCTTTTTTATGACATTTTGCCTACAATGCATAATGGAACAGCCACAGGGCATGACAGGTCATCTTCTGCAGCGTCTAGCTGTTCTCATATTTCTCTGCATACATTCGGGGGGGGGGCCAAGTGGCATGACAATGTTTTAAGCTTAACTGACTTCAGATTGGCCACCACATTATCCTAAAATATGGGTTTCTGCTTAGTCAGAGTTGGGACTTATCTCCAATAAAAGAACTGCTTGACGAGATAAATTACATTTTATACACATACATGTTCAGAGAAAGAGATGCATATTGACCACAAGGAAGACTCAAAGGACAAAGAGGCAAACACAACAACAACAAGATCCAGGAAAAATGCAAAGGGACCACAAAGAGACTCAGAAGGACCGTGGAAAGGGACAAAACAACCACACAAAAACACACAATTATTACAAAGAAGAGCCAAATTACTAAAAAAGACAAAAAACAATTACAACCATACACAACATGCTAACTATGCGGACACGCCACAGATATACATTATTCAGAAGAAGTGTTATCAACGAGAACAATAAAATGAAATGACGTGACATTTGAAAATTCTCATCGCTGAGAAATATAATTAGAAACTGAGGGGGTGGATTAAAAAGGGCACAGATTAATATTTTGGCCAAAAGTTGAACTCTCAAAGTCAGTACAGCTAATGTATCAACATATCACATCATTCAAAGTCTCATCATTCACTTTCAGTAAGGACCCCCACTGTCCGCATTACGGAGCAATGCTTTCACACCAATTAACTGCAGAAATACTATGATACAAAAAAAAAAAAACCCTGACACTTATTGAAAGAAACACTTCATGACTGCACAGGATCGATTACGATGAAGTCGGTGGAATCAGGCCTGAGTAATTAGGAATTAATCATTCCTGTGTGTATCCAGATTTAGACATCTGAATGTGTGGCAACGGGCCTTGAGATAACCACCCACGAAGTCCTGGCCAGCCTCTAATTGCATTTTCGAGTCAAAGGCGTCAGATCAATGACTGTCTGCAGCCTTTCACCGTGTCCTTCACCCAGAAACACACCAAGGAGGCTGATAACACTGAGATAGAATCAGATGGGGTCGGGAATGTCCCCGTGCTGCCATTTATATCTGTCGTGTGGCGCCATAATGAAACCTGCAGCAGGAAATTTCATTAGCGTGCATGAGCTCACTGCTCAGTATGCACACTGACCAGTTCATGTGAGTGTAACTCATTATTCAGACATGTATTGTGCTTTGTTATGTTATCAGCAATATGTTCACTCCTTTAAAATGGAAAGGATTCACACTGACATCAAGCATACTTATAGATGTCTCATGACGAAATGTCTAGATTTTGCCTTAACAAAGAAAAGTGTGGTCCTTTAATCTCTTGCAGACCGAGCTTTGATATAAATACACATAAAAATAAATACATTTTATTTATATAGCGCTTCTCATCTGCCAAGACAAATTGTGAAGCGCTTCACAACAAAGGACACTGATACAATTTGAGAGATAAAAAAAATTAAAATAATAATAATAATCAATTTAAAAAAATGTTTTTAAAGTATCGGAGATAGCGATAAAAATGGCAGTACTCCAGGTGTACCATGCTCAAAGTTTATTGGAAGGCCTGCTGAAAGAAGAGGGTCTTAAGGCCGGTTTTAAAGACCTCGGTGGAAGGGGCAGATCTCAGCTGATCTGGGAGGGAGTTCCAGAGGCGCGGGGCGAATGAGCAGAAGGCTCCGTCTCCCATTGTTCGGAGACGTGTGCGGGGGATGTAAAGAAGAGGAGTGATATGTTACATTTGGCTGAAAGATATACTAATTTGCCTGGCAAATAATAAAACGTTTTTTCTTGTGTGTCGCAAGGCTTTAAAAGAAATCAATTAATCTAAAAACATAAAGGCTCAATCAGACTAAATGGGTTTTTTAAACAAAACAAATAATGTAAACTAGTTATATGACTACAATGGCTACTGTATGTCAATACACTAAGCTTTGGTAGAGAAACAACAATGCCTATATTTGTAATGGGTTTATTAAAAATGTATGGGGGAACACCGAGTCACAAGATGATAATTGCAGCCGTCGAGACGTTGCTGTGTGAATGCAGTCCCCCTGGAGTACAGTGAAAACTAATTGCTTGTGTGACTCACTACTTTAAATAACTCTTACATCGTTTACCCTGATACTTCATTCTAGTCAATCTTGTCAAATCATATGGAGACACCAAACAATGAGAGAAGTCTGGTACTGCCGAAGCTGAATATGATTCTGTGAAGCAAAAGTAAGGTGAAAACCTGGAATAATAAAAGTACAGAACAAATGTTTTTTTAATTGAGGGGAATAAACAAGTAATTATTCATCTGCAGATAATGCAGCATATATATATTTTTTTTTTTCAAAATTATTTTATTGTTTTTTTTGCAGACATGGCACACTAAACAAAGTAAAGAACAATGTGTCTGTTAAATCCAGCATATTTGACACATTTTCAAAGCAGCCAAAGTGAATGTAATTGATATACTTTAATATCTATAAGCAATGCAATTCAACCCATTGTTTGTGTAGCGACTTGAGGAAACAGAGACAAGTTGCTGAGAGGCCGAGGTCGGGTCTGACGCACTCAAAATCAGTTTGAAAAAAAAGAAGTAATTTAAGATTATCAATTTATTATAACATGCACAGAGACATTTTATTAATAATCGCAGCTATTGAAAGTCTGCAGTCAACAAAAAATACAGCGACGCTCTCACCCTCTCTTCCATACACACCTCAAATAATTGAGCATATTTACGAGTGCCGCCAATATCCATGGTAACCAATTCAACCCATAATTGATGATAAAAAGTTATAATATGATAAACAAAGACCAACGCCAAAATATAATTAATCAAAAGCCTTAACCCTTATGTTGTGTTCGGGTCTCCCGTGACCCGTTTCAAGTTAAAATTATATAATAACTACGCTCTAGTTTTTTTTATCGGAACGAGGCTTCATGATATCCTCCACAACAGATATATAAACACTACAAAACTGATTTTGACTATTTTAGCCAAGTTTGAAGGTCTCTAAAAAAAAAAGTGTATAATTTGGTGTTCGGGTCTGGGAAGACCCAGCAGAATTGTGTTGGGGGTGACTCGGGGTCAAATTTGGCCGAATCAAAATTCATCTTTGACTTTAGACACCCCTCCCCCACCCCCTTCCTCCACTGTAACAATAATCTTAAGTCTATTACAGTAAGTCTATTATAGTCAGATAACATCATTATCCACTGTCTTCACTATCGGGAATATAATGAGCGAATTTATTCAAATGTTTTACTTAAATATGTGGTGTGATGTGTTTTGGGGCCATCAAATAAAATTACAACAGGATTGTACGGTTATGAGTGCATAATAAGTGAGTTATGATGTAGTTAAAACAATATTGGATGATAGTCATTATTTTTTAGTGTTTTGGACTGAGATACATCATGGGTCAAAATGTACCCGCGAACACCATGAACGGTAACAGCTTTCGAACACAACACAAGGGTTAATACATTTACCAAATACATGGCTCCTACAGTTTGTTTATTGATCTTGTGTTCTCTATTAAAAAAATGTGTTTTAATATTATTTCGTCAGAGGCTCCAAATAAGCCCAGTGGATTGTCTGCCTCATCCTGAACTGTTTATCATATCTGTTTGGTTTGTGTATTTTTTTAATTGTGCAAAACAGTGAAATACAAAAACACTGGCAACACGTCACACCAAATGAAGAGAAGTTTAAATCCATCTCAATGGGAAACATCAAAACAAGGTGCCACGCACATTAAAATGATTGTATTATATCATTATATTTTCTTCCCATGGCAGTCTGCAAGATCATTTTTTGATATGAAAGTACATTGAAAAGAAAAGACAGACAGTGACAGTTAGAAGTACTGCAGAGTTTTCCGGGTGATGGTGATTAATTGCCTCCTGCAGCAACGAAAGCAATATTGCAGAACCTCCATCATTCAATTACGCCGTTCAATGACATCATCAAAATGTTCGGGGGGCTTCAACTGAGCTGCGCCAAAAACAGCTCATCTAAAATGGCGAGTTAAAAAAAAGGGAAATTTATTTTTGATCCAGTCCAAGCTTTGAATAAAAAGTGAAACATACAGTGCCTTCACCCCCCTCAGTGTTTCCCCTATTTAATTGCATATTATGTGGATTTTATGTTAAGGACCCTCACAAAATAGACCAAATTTGGGATGTAGAACAAAAAGAAGCCTTTTTTAAAACATGACAAAAGAATAAAAACTGAAAAGTAGTGTGTGCATATGTATCCAGCCCTTTGCTTTGAAGCCCAAACAATGACCTTCAGAGGTTAATATTTGGTAAGTAAAGTTCACCTTCAGTCTAAGTGTCACATTATCTCATATGTCATCTTATTAATTACCTCTATGATATCTGAATGCATATAGAATCATGAAATACAAATATTGAGCATAATAAATACAACAGAGCCTGGGTAAAAAGACGTTCATTTAAAAACTCAAAAGAATTGCAACATCTATGCACATTACAATTTGTAAAACCTTTTGTGCCATTGCGTACACCTGGGTAAACATTAGTGTTTTTCACCTCCATGTGTGATTGCTTGCATGTGAATGCGTACAGGGTTGCTGTGATTGTTTGTGTGTGTGTGTGTGTGTGTGTGTGTGTGTGTGTGTGTGTGTGTGTGTGTGTGTGTGTGTGTGTGTGTGTGTGTGTGTGTGTGTGTGTGTGTGTGTGTGTGTGTGTGTGTGTGTGTGTGTGTGTGTGAATACAACACTCTTTTTCTTCTTCTACCTTGTTTACTTGTATCGCTCTCTGCTCCAGAGGTGAGAAGTGTTAATGAGGGTGCACCAGCTCCAGTCCACCAAACCCATCAATACCGTGATAGCAGGTGCCCACAAATTTGCTGGTAATTATGCCCTGTGGATGTTCCTAAATCCACCCCCCTCAATCCCACAATCCCCCATCAGTCCAGCCCCCCCACCCTGCAATGTGTTGCCCATCCTCTGGTTCCCCCAATAGGAGAAGAAAAGCCACTGAGAGCCTGACTACAGGGATTGGACCAATTAAAGGAAGAAATACACAGCACAGGAAACTGCTCCTGGATCAGCAACAGTAGTGCCAGGCATTGTTTTTCAGCTCCCATAAAGAAGGTGTGTCAGCTTTGGTAGAAAAGACCTCTGTCTTCTTGTACATTGTTGAAAAGAGTGTTGTTTCTTGTTCTTTTGAACCTGGATAACAATTGGAACCATCATAACAGAGGCTGCTTTTTCATGTTCAGAGGTCAGATGAATGGAAAACTTTCTGAACAGGCCTTTTAAAGTGTCAGGAGGAACATAAAACTTTCATAAACTGGACGAAAATCACACCTCATGACTGAACATGTCCTGCTTGTTCCTGCTGGCGTCACGCATATATAGAGAGGTGACCTCCACCTATCCATTAGGATGCTGTAGTGGGACATTTCCCCCGGACAGCAAGGCGAGAAGAGAGCCCGTTGGCGGGTAGAAAGGCGTTGCCTCGTGCTGTCCCGCAGGACACACACAGGTGGCAAAACGACAGTGCTGTTGTCATGGCAACTTCCTTCATTTCAACCCTCCCTGGCAGATCCTGACAGATGTGCTAAGCCTTGTGGGCGATTGTTAACGAGAGGATTGACCCTTTCTTGCTTGTTTTCTTTTGGGAGATTCTTGTTTTGGAAGGCCCCCACAAAGAGTTCTAAAGAGAGACAGATTTCCCCTTCATTATGAATATGTGATTTATTTTCCCAAACTGATCTGTTTAAAGGTTATTTTTATGATTATTATACATTTTTATCATCATTATTATTATATGATTGTTGTTTTGTATTTTTGTTTAATTATTTCTATTTTTATTTAAATGTTGGATTGTTTATTTTTTTGTCATTTCTGTCTTTCATTCACGTAAAGCTAAAATGCTTTTGGATTAAATGCATTCTACTGTATGAAGCATGTTTATTTTTTCGTTTATCAATCAATCAATCAATCAATCAATCAATGTTTATTTATATAGCCCAATATCACAAATGTTACATTTGTCTCAGTGGACTTCACAGTTTGTACAGAATATCAGTATGACAATACGACACCCTCTGTCCTTAGACCCTCAAGGAAAAACTTCCAAAAAAGGAAAAACTTCCAAAAAAGGAAAAACCCCACAGTTTAAAGGGGAAAAATGGGAGAAACCTCAGGGAGAGCAACAGAGGAGGGATCCCTCTCCCAGGACGGACAGACGTGCAATAGATGCTGTGTGTAAATTGAAAAGATAATACGTTTACAACATAGGTAGTCCAAATGTTTGGAAATGCATGTGTCTATAATAAGAAGATGAATCCACGAGGATATCCATCCAGGACTTATGATCCAGGACCACAGCAACAGGATCAGCCACGACTCAGAATCCCAGCGTAGATAGACACCAAAAAGAAATTTGGGGAAGCTGGGTTATTCGGAACATGAGAGTACACAGGTACAGACAGAGAGAGGGAAGAAGTAAAGTGTCCCCCGACAGTCTAAGCCTATAGCAGCAAAACTAGGGGCTGAATCTAATCAGCCCTAACTATAAGCTTTATCAAAAAGGAAGGTCTTAAGCGCACTCTTAAAAACGGATAGGGTGTCTGCCGCCCGAACACAAACTGGAAGCTGATTCCACAAATGTGGAGCTTGATAAGAAAAGGCTCTGGCTCCCATTGTACTTTTAGAGACTCTAGGAACAACCAACAACCCTGCATTCTTGGAACACAATGCCCTAGTAGGACAGTAGGGTATAATGAGTTCTTTAAGGTAAGATGGTGCCTGCCCATTAAGGGCTTTGTAGGCGAGAAGAAGAATTTTAAATTCTATCCTGTGTTCTATAGGGAGCCAGTGTAAGGCAGCCAGAACAGGAGTAATGTGGTCCCTTTTCCTAACTCTGGTTAGTACACGTGCTGCAGCATTTTGAATCAGCTGAAGCGACTTAACTGACTTCTTGGTACACCCTGATAATAGAGAGTTACAATAATCTAGCCTTGAAGTAACAAATGCATGGAATAGTTTCTCTGCATAGTTTTGAGGCAAGATATGCCTGATTTTTGCAATGTTACGTAGATGGAAGTAGGCGGTCCTTGAAATTGATTTTATGTGGGCGTTAAAGGATAAATCCTGATCAAATATAACACCAAGATTCCTTACAGTCTCACTGGAGGCCAAATTAATGCCATCCATAGTTAGTATATCCTTAGATAATTTGTTTCGTAGATTCTTTGGGCCGAGTACAATAACTTCAGTTTTAGCCGTGTTTAACATCAAAAAGTTTAAGGTCATCCACGTTTTTAAGTCCTTGAGGCAGTCTTGAATTTTATTTAGATGATTAATTTCATCAGGCTTGATTGATAAATATAGTTGAGTATCATCCACATAACAATGAAAATGTACAGAATGATTCCTTATAATATTGCCTAACGGAAGCATATATAATGTGAACAAAATAGGTCCAAGCACTGAGTCCTGTGGCACTCCATGGCTAACTTTGGTTTGCATGGAAGATTCATCGTTGACACACACAAACTGAGAGCGTTCAGATAGATAGGACCTAAAC
Organism: Trematomus bernacchii; assembly: GCF_902827165.1. Taxonomy (NCBI): domain Eukaryota; kingdom Metazoa; phylum Chordata; class Actinopteri; order Perciformes; family Nototheniidae; genus Trematomus; species Trematomus bernacchii. The sequence continues at coordinate 4,065,571 of NW_022987778.1, forward strand.
CAGCCTAAAGCAGTTCCCTGTATGCCAACTAAGTGCTCTAGTCTTTGCAATAGGATATCATGGTCGATAGCATCAAATGCAGCACTGAGATCGAGTAAGACAAGAATAGAGACAAGTCCTTTGTCTGAGGCTATTAGAAGGTCATTTGTGACTTTAACCAGAGCTGTCTCTGTGCTATGATGTGTTCTAAAGCCAGACTGAAAATCTTCAAATAAATCATTGTTTTTTTAAGTAATCACACAACTGTTTTGCAACTGCTTTCTCAATAATTTTTGAGAGGAACGGAAGATTAGAAATAGGTCTATAGTTGGCTAAAACCTCTGGATCGAGGTTGTGCTTTTTAAGAAAAAAGGTCTCCCTTGTAAAAGAGATCGTTGATCTCAATGGGATTTTTTAACCTGGATAAATAAAGGCTACAAACAAACAAACAAGAAGCGGTTTTATCACTGCTACTTTAAATGATTGTGGAACATAGCCTGTTACGTGCCGCAGTTGGTGCTTGTGTGTGTGTGCTTTTGTGTGTGTGTCTCTCTCTCCCTGATTGTCTCCAGGTGCAGCCTCTCCCCCAGGTGCCCCCAATCCCCAATCAGGGCCTCCTTAAAGGACCTGAGGAAGGCTGCAGTGGCCTCTCTTCTTCTCCTCTGGCTGCATGTGTGCAGCATGTCTCTGTCTCTGTGTTTTTGTGAATTGTTAGGATATGTGCTCCAGTTTACCTTTTTGTGTATTGTTTAATTTAGTTACTTTCTTTTAGAAGAAAGTTGTTCTTAGTTACTTTAAGTTTGTTTTGCAAATTGGCTGGCGAGCCTCTTTTATTTTTTATTAATTAAAGCATCACTTTGTGGCTTCAGCAGTCAGTTTCCTCTCCTTTTTCTCTCGCCCGGTTGTTTTTGTGTTTTGTTACTTCCCTTTGTACCCCTAGTTTAGGAGGGAACGTAACAAATGGGGGATCTTCTGGGATCTTTGAGACAAGGAGTGAGTATTTGATTGTTTGTTGTATAGTGTTGATATTGTGTTTGGTGGTGAGCAGTAGTGTATATAAATATAGCATTGGCTGTGAAGTCTCTTACTGTTTAACAGCTTCCTCAGTTTAGATAGGGGAGTGTCTAGCTGGGCTGAATCGTCCTTCCTTCAGGCACTCATTTATTATTTTGCCTTTTTTATTTTCGGAGTAATCCTGGGTGGGGACAGGCGTTTCAGGGTTTCGGCCGCTGATGTTTGCCTTTAAAGTCGCCTCGAGCCCGGCACGCTCCAGAAGATAGGTAGGTAAGTTGTGGTAGGCAGGATCTGGGGAAGTTTGTTATTTGGAAGAGTCAATGTTTGTGTAGCATCAGATATATTTGCCTGTTGAGTGCTATGGGAATAGAAGGCTCAATAGAGCTGTGGCTCTCTGTCAGCCTGGCTACAGTGCTGAAAAGAAATCTTGCATTATTCTTATTCTCTATTAATGAAGAGTAGTAAGCTGCTCTCGCTTTACGCAGTGCTTTCTTATATTCATTGAGAGTAATATGCCAAATTAAACGAGATTCTTCAAGTTTAGTGGAACGCCATATCCTTTCAAGTTGTCTCGACTTTTGCTTTATTTTGCAGGTTTCGGCATTATGCCATGGAGCTAGTCTATGTTTTATTTTCTTCTTTTTCAAAGGAGCAACAGAGTCTAATATTATTCGCAGCGCATCTGTTGCACTATCAACAACATCATCAATTTGGGGTGGTGTACATTTTGTATAAGTTTCCTCCCTTACATACAGACAAGCTATCGAGTTAAGTATTGGTGGAATCTCTTCCTTACAATTGGCTATAGCACTAACAGATAAGTTTCTGCTGCAGGAACTTTTGACTAATGGTTTGTAGTCTAGTAACAGTACTTCAAAAGTTACCAAAAAATGGTCGGATAAAGCAGGATTATGCGGTTCGACTAATAGTTGCTCAATTTCAATACCATAAGTCAGAACGAGTTAAATGCAACAGTAAGGCTATTTTTATTGTCGTCAACATGAATATTAAAGTCACCTACGATAATTACTTTATCGGTTTTAAGTACCAAAGTTGATATATAGAATATAGAATAATTTCTTTTATCAAAGCAAGGTTACATCTGTGAGTTGGATGTAGAAGTGTCAGAATCAATATAAATGTTTTTTATTTAAAAAAAAATTCAGATTTTACATAGTAAAAAAACTGTAAATTATAGTGTCCGTCCAAAAATAATTTTTTACAGATAGTGAAAACTACCCTTGGATGATGGGTTAGTAGACTAAAAGCTTTAGGAATCCAAAGTACAACATATAATAAGTACCCTGTATCAAGATTGATGCAAAACAAGTGACATTTGACCTTTTTAGAGAGGTTTAGCCAAAACCACCCCACCTCTGAGGTGATTTGGGTGAAAATGGGTTTTTTTCTCTATCTCTGGCTCACCTTGCTCGATTTTGAGGGTTGACACACCCTTCTGACCGTTAGAGCCAATAGAATCGAAGGGGGGGGGGCTCACACACACACACACATTGTAAAGAGAAAAGGTGGGGGCTTCGCGTTTGAAAATCTAGGTTTGAGTGGAGCTACATTCTAGCTCTGGCATTTGGAAACTAAAACGCAGTTTTATTGCTTATGGATTATCAGAAATAATTTCAAAGAAGGCACAGATACATAGGATGAACCTATGGATTAACTGCAGCATCGTTTTAATGCCATTGAAGACCAGTTTTGACCAAGGTAAGCCATGTTAGCGTTTCTAGCTACTTAGCTCCACATGTTATGATGTACGCTTTCGTTTATAGCGTCGCGAATGTTTATCACTGAGTGTTGTGGAGGGCACCGTTAGATTCAGTGTCTCCAGGACACCAAAAATGAGTGGTTGGCTGTGCATCTAGGATAAGTAATAAGGGAGTTAGGAGTGAATTTAAGTGCCGTTTCAGGTTAAATATTTTTCGCTCGTGGGTAATTCAGAGGCTGAGTGCTAGCATTGTGGGTTTTTTTTTGGAAAAAAAAATTAAAAAGATCAGTTAGCTGAGTTTCTTCCCGTTACATGGATATAAAACATTCATAGTTTATTAAATATTAACATTCCTTAGACGTTGTTTCCTGCAAATAACGCGTTTTTCCGCCCGGTACCGGGCGGGCCGTGCGTAACAGGTTAAGAGACCACATTTAATCTTCCTGTTTTGTTGCACTGTAGTAGTTGTTACATTTACTTTTATTAGGTTATTATGTATGACACCTCTATTAGGTTTTACCTTAAATTGTCCTTGGGCAGACACACACACACCGTTAATATTGGGTATTTTATTGGGTTCGGGATTCCTATGGATGACTGCCCAGGAGAGAGCGCAGAGAAGCGTGTAAGACTGCGACTCCGCCTCCTGGTCTCAACTCCAGTTTGTCATGGATTAAGTCCACAAAGCCCTGAAATGTTTGCCGAAATGAGATGTGCACCTTCCAAAGTAGGATGAATGCCGTCTCTCTTAATCAGACCAGGTTTTCCCCAGAAGGCTGTCCAATTATTTACGAAGCCCACATCGTTTGCTGGGCACCACCAAGACAACCAGTGCTGAAATGATGACATGCGGCTATACATGTCGTCATTGATCAGATTGGGGAGGGGACCAGAGAAAATTCCGGTGTCCGACATTGTTTTAGCATAACTACACACCGACGCCACATTCACTTTGGTGCATTCTGATTGGCGTAAACGAACATCATTACCACCGACGTGAATAACAATCCTAGTATTTACGTTTATTTTTAGCCAGCAGTTTAAGATGCGCCTCAACGTCGCCCGCTCTGGCCCCCGGAATGCATGTGACTGTGGAGGCTTCGGTCTCTAAATTCACTTGTCTCATAATAGAGCTACCAATAACCAGAGTTGACTTCTCAGCGGGTGCCTCGCCGAGTGGGGAAAATGTGTTGGATACGTGAACGGGATGGTGGGGACCTGCGGGTTTCGCATAATGCCTCTTCTGAACAGTCACCCAGTCTCCCTGCTGCTCGGGAGTTGTCGGGGGACGGCTAGTAGGAGCTACCTTTTGCCGCTCCGCACCGACTAACATGGGCTTTACTGTAGCTGAGTTACTTTCTAAAATGCGGAGCCGGGCTTCTATGGCTATGATTCCCGCCTCTAACCTAACAACTATACTACATTTAACACATGTATCGGTACCAGTAAAGGAGGTAGGGGAATAACCAAACATGAGACAGGTAGAGCAGGAAATAGCACCCGAGGGTGGGGAAAGAGCCATGGCTAGCTATCAAGCTAAAGTAGCTACCGTTAGCAAACCCGAAAAGAGTGTAGGCAACTGTGGAGTTACAGTCGCTAAGAGGAGAGTTGTGAGTGCTTAAGCTGTAGTAACGTGTGATTACAACGTCAGGCAGTTGCCGTGATCAAGAGTTTTAAAACGATCGATTTAAGTTAAGATAATATAAGCTATCAACAGCAGAACAGGCACACAGGATACCCGGAGGTGACAACAACAACCGGAAGTTACAACACGTTTACCGCAATAGTGAGGGTCCGTGTAGAAACAACATGCTTATCTCTAGTCTCGGGTCTGATGAAGACCACAGAGCTGCTTCAGGTCCTCTCTGGGAACACTGGGTCCTGATGAAGACCACAGAGCTGCTTCAGGTCCTCTCTGGGAACACTGGGTCCTGATGAAGACCACAGAGCTGCTTCAGGTCCTCTCTGGGAACACTGGGTCCTGATGAAGACCACAGAGCTGCTTCAGGTCCTCTCTGGGAACACTGGGTCCTGATGAAGACCACAGAGCTGCTTCAGGTCCTCACTGGGAACACTGGGTCCTGATGAAGACCACAGAGCTGCTTCAGGTCCTCACTGGGAACACTGGGTCCTGATGAAGGACGGAAAACCAGAGCCGAACTGGAATAATAACTGTAGCCGTTGGCTGATAGCCGATAGCTTTTAGACTTTAGCTGTTAGCCGATGGCTTTTAGCCTTTATTTAAAGATAATTTGAGACTATTTTTGGCGCACATTTTAATTTTTTTTGTGAGTTTCTTTCTTCCAAGACTACAGCTGTTGTGTTAAATAAGATAACTTCTGATTCGTGATTAACTGTAAGTTAAGCTAACAGGTGTAAGCTAAAACATATCTTGCCCGTTAGTGTTTCGTGTTAAAATAAGAGAAATTAGAAAAGGGACAGAAAGTAAAGTAAAGCCACAGAGAGGGAACAAACATGATCAGTAACTTCTTCTCTGCTCTTCTTAGTGTGTAATCAACGTGACATTGCAGGTGGAAAGCCCTGGGAGTTTTCTCTGCCAACAGGCCCCAAGGCGAGCTGCAGGGATCGCTGGCTGACAGAGAAAGTCACACTCAGGGACTTGTGATGTTCTCTCTCAGTCCATATCAGTCTCACACAGTCCACAGCAGGAACCAACTCCTCTGCCATCCCGTGGATTACTTCCAATAAACAGCATTTCTAGTCAGCGCTGTCAGCGCTGTCAGAGCCTGGAAGAAAATATCACTTTCGGCTTAGGGAACGCTCACAAACAAAATGTGGATGTTTTCCCACACTAGAATTTCAATGTTGACATGGTTATATACATGTTGAGTTTCATGACCCTCAGTCTCAGATCTTTGTGAAGGGCTCAGTTCACAAAGCATGAGGGGAAAGGGAAACCAACCATATGTTTAATATCTGTATGTTCCTGGTTTGTCAGTGGTTTTTAACCTGTTACGCACGGCCCCCCCCGGTACCGGGCGGATAAACGCGTCATTTGCAGGAAACAACGTCTAAGGAATCTTAATATTTAATAAAACTATGAATGTTTTATATCCATGTAACGGGAAGAAACTCAGCTAACTGATCTTTTTAATTTTTTTTCTCCAAAAAAACCCCACAATGCTAGCACTCAGCCTCTGAATTAGCCACGAGCGAAAACATTTAACCTAAAACGGCACTTAAACTCACTCTAACTCCCTTATTACTTATCCTAGATGCACAGCCAACCACTCGTTTTTGGTGTCCTGGAGACACTGAATCTAGTGGTGCCCTCCTCAACACTCAGTGATAAACATTTGCGATGCTATAAACGAAAGCGTACATCATAACATGTGGAGCTAAGTAGCTAGAAACGCTAACATGGCTTACCTTGGCCAAAACTGGTCTTCAATGGCATTAAAATGATAAAAAAACGATGCTGCAGTTAATCCATAGGTTCATCCAATGTATCTGTGCCCTCTTTGAAATTATTTCTGATAATCCATAAGCAATAAAACTGCTTTTTAGTTTCCAAATTCCAGAGGGAGAGATCGCTCCACTCTGCTTTAGATTTACATGCGCACAGCCCCCACCTTTTCTCTTTACAATGAGTGTGTATGTGGGCCTCCCCCTTCGATTCTATTGGCTCTAACGGTCAGAAAGAGGTGTCAACCATCAAAATCGAGCAAGGGGGGCCAGAGATATAGAAAAAAAAACATTTTCACCCAAATCACCTCAGAGGTGGGGTGGTTTTGGCTAAACCTCTCTAAAAAGGTCAAATGTCACTTGTTTTGCATCAATCTTGATACAGGGTACTTATTATATGTTGTACTTTGGATTCCTAAAGCTTTTAATCTACTAACCCATCATCCAAGGGTAGTTTTCACTATCAGTAAAAAATAATTTTTGGACGGACACTATAATTTAGTTTTTTACTATGTAAAATCTGAATTTTTTTTAAAATAAAAAACATTTATATTGATTCTGACACTTCTACATCCAACTCACAGATGTAACCTTGCTTTGATAAAAGAAATTATTCATATAACCCTTTTAGAAGTTAAGTTGTAGTGATTTGTTTTGGGCATGTCATTTTCGAGCCTGAAACATGAAAAACAGGCGAGGTGCTTAACAGGTTAAAATATCTTTAATGTAGCTCAGCTGTAGCAGTTATTGGAATAGCAACATTGACAAGCATGATGGAAAGACATCCGCCAAAAGAGAATATCAAAACCTGTTGGAGAACACAACACAGCTACTTAACACGGGCTGTATTGAATTTCAATTCAATTCAAAACCTTTATTTATCCAGGAGAAATCCCATTGAGATCATTGATCTCTTTTTCAAGGGAGACCTGCAGCAGTAGGTTCCACATGAAGACATAAAAACATAAACAACAAAAGGACATCATACAGCAAAAATTACAGGGATTACAATTTACATATCTATCCACATGTACAGGTACCAACAGCATCTGATTGTGTAGCATCCAACCGAGCTTTAAAAACATGTAGTGGTACCAGATTGGTAATATTCCATTCTTTTTGCAGACTGTTTATCTCTTGGATCATATTTTTTTCATTTATTAACTGTTATAAAACTGCATTCATAGCATTAATTAAGATGTTGGGAGTTTGACACACATTTGCTTGCACGCATTTGTGCTCTAAAAGTTAGAATTGTCCACATCCCTGATAAAAACAGACTTTTAAAAAAATGTTTGCTGAAGCAAAAGATATTGCACAATATATAGTTTCCCTGACCTCTGGTAATGGTATGAAATGCATCAGATAACTAGTTGGACTTGATATAATATGATCTCTAATACAAAAACCAGAGCATTATCTACAAGCCAAAAATAATTTGCACACGCAACTACATTTGTTCATTTGTGGAGCATGTCCACTATCACGTTCAAGGTTCAAATCCACTGGGGCTACTTGCACAGAAAATGAAAGCACTCATTACATTTTTAGGCACAATGGATAAAAGCAGCAAATGGCATATTCTTTGTTACAAGTACAACCAGAGTGAGTTTAGAGCGTAAAGTGGAAGCAATTATGTTTTGAACTACATAAAACAGGAAATAATTGTTTGCAAATAGAATTTTCCACAAAATACTAAACACACCTTGATATCCAGAGTATGAAAACAAATTGATGGCTCTGGAGTGGAAAGAGTAAGCACATATTGAATTCAAACATGGTGGATTACAGGTTGTGCAGTATTGGAGTGAGTGTTTAAACTGCATCCTAAAGAAGTCTTGATCTACATGTACATATGAAGCCATTTGTTGGACAATCCCGAGGCATACTCCTGAGGAATCTCTGTAGCTTTTGCATCTATTACTGTTTGACAGATTTAGTTTGGCGATTCAACGTTCTGACTTAGGTTAACATTACAATGCAACGGCTGCAGCGTCTGCTGTTTTATTAATGCAAATTAGATGCAGAATACAGTAGATACGTGATGTGGAGTCTATCAGCTACAAGAATCACCCTTCAGATTCTGCTAGTCTTATTACCGTGCCATCGCACCGCCAGAAAATGTGTCTGCCAGTGTGCTGCTCACTTGATAAGAGGCCAATAAATGCAAAGGTAGATGTCCTCAATGCTTTTTCTTTGACAGGCTGAATTACTGAACTTATTTTCACATGGGGAGTTCTGTTTACATGATGGTACCAATAAAACATATAGTACACAGGACCCGATTCCCTCTCCTACCTCAACAGCCTCATTACCCCAACTGAATGTAACATTGAGTGAATGTCAATGTTTCATTGCATATTGAACTGACTCCAGTGCCGCTGCAGTGAAAGTGTTCCAGACTGCAGGCAGATGAGGTCTGCAGGTGCAGTCGTCAACATCCTGTTCTCTTACTCTTTTGGCTGCTGCTTTTGGATCTTGACTTGCTGGGTGTCAAATGTCAGGCAGTTGTCCATCTGTTGCAAATGTGTCAGCTACTTCTTAACCCCATTAGATGTGACATAACACGTCACATTTGCTGATTTTAACAACACGTCCTGTTTTGTTTTTTTGCCAAAGGTCACAACTGATGTGCGAGCCAAAACCCCTGCCAGTGTCTGATTCTGTGTCGACATATCCTCATTGATGTCTCTGCACCAGAGACAGAGCAGCACCAAGCGAGCAAATCCCCCCCTACCCTATCTCAGGGGACTGCTGCTGTGTTTGTTGATGTGTATCTCGCTGCAAAGGTGTCTAATTATAGTGTAAAGTAGAGAAGCAACTGAGAATGTGGTTCTCTGCATCCTCCTAAAGACTGGGAATTTTAAACGTTTTTTAGACGGTGTGGGTGTAAAGAAGGCTGGTGTAACTATGAGCATGAATTAAACTTTATGATTGTTTATGCCATTGCACATAATTACGTCTTTATGAAGTTTCAAGACTTAATTGAGGTGACAATAATTAACTATGCATAACCCCGAGCCTCTGAGGGTCATAACAGTTTATTACTGTCTTTAAAGCGACCATGACAGGTTTATGGCAGCTTATATCGCTGTGGCTTATGTCAAGTTGTCATTAAAGCAACCACACAGTGTCAAAAAGCCACTATCTTGACATGAATAACCAACTGCAACTAAGCAACTAAGTTTATATCATATTTGAGTGTTGTATGTCTTTTAAAAATGGACCTAGAGTCTCTTCAATAAAGCTGATGATTTAAGTCATGTCCATTTATGTTATAACACCCACTTCAAATAACTAAAACAATTTTCACAATACTCGTTATTTGAGAGATACAAATATCTTATGTTTGTAGGTCATTCGTTTAAAGCTAGTTATTTAGAAAACACCAGCGAAATGAATCATAAAATAGGTTTCAATACATAGGTTTTTAACACAAATGTCATTTTGGGGTTATGGATATGTATAGATATACACTTAACATGTTCTAAAAATGTTACTAAGTGCAATACAGATTTGTTTCTGAGGCAGAGTCATGAATCCATCAGATATCATGAGCCCATCCTGTTTATTCTGCTGTTCTAACTTTAAAATATTCTGTCTTTCTTGGCCCAACCAGTCGATCGCGAGATGTTTCGAACATAGAACAACAATATTCAGTTTTATCGTTAATGTCCTATAACATAATCTTCCTGTGCTAGAATAATGCACTTGAACGCATCATAGCTTTGTGATTGGCGTGACCCCATGTGTCGGGGCGTGGCTGGTGGGCAGTGGGCACTAGTTCGCTGACGTTGTCCATGGCCGTTTCTCAATCGCGAGGATATTGGCTTCCAAGCCAATATTTCAAGGATGCTACGTCATCGAGTGCCGCCGAAGGACTGTTCCAATCTCCAGCATACTTGGAATTCCACCGAGGCCGCGTCTTTGGTTTGGGGGAAATTTCGAGGCTGCACATGGGTAGACTTCGCGTCCTTAAAATCCCCACAATGCTTTGCGCACGGACCAATTTAAAAAACCCTTGCGGAGAATGGCTGAACCGACGCAGCACACATTTAAATGTAAGTATATAGTGGCGTAGAACATGTGTTGGTAAATATGTTACTTTGTTACATTTGTTTGTTATCACCAAAAATGTGTTCCGTGAAAGTAAAGCAAGTTCATAATTAGATAGACATCGTGAGGTATTTATTTTCGGTACAGTTTATGTTGAAAAGCTGTGATGCGCCGGTGAAGATGGCCGCATCGTCTTTGTGCTCCTCTCCAACTTTGCCCATTTTCGTATTTTGTACATATTTCTTTTACTTTTGCCGTTTTACTTTTAACATGGTTCGCAACATGCTAGCCGACCGCACCTACTCTGCCATACAATATAGCAGAGAGGAACTTTTCCAATTGCGAAACTTCGTGGACAATATTAACCCTCCGACAAACAATGGAGATTCACCATGGCTACCTGTTGCTGTTCTACCTGAGAGACGCAAGAAGAAGACAAAGCGGGGGATGCCGGGCCGGGTTGCTGGTCAGACTGAGAAAACGAGAGAATCGGCCCCCTCTTCCGAGTATTCTTCTGGCTAATGTTCAATCCATTGAAAATAAGCTAGATGAACTCAGAAGCCGGATTGCTTTTCAACGGGACATTAAGAACTGTAACGTGTTAATTCTCACTGAGACTTGGCTTAACCCCGCTATCCCGGACTCCGCTATTGTCCCTGACGGATTCTCTATTTTTCGTCAGGACCGGACTGCTAACTCGGGGAAAAGTAAGGGAGGCGGTGTGTGTGTAATGACTAACAACAACTGGTGCTCAGATGTGAAGATTATTTCATCGGACTGTTCCGCACAGCTAGAGCACCTCATGATCTCATGTCGGGCCTTCCATCTGCCGAGGGAATTCACATCTGTTGTGATAACAGCAGTGTATATCCCGCCGCAGCCACTCGCCGACAACAACACGGCACTCGATCAGCTGTTTGGGTTTATTGATAAAACCGAGACTTCACGGCCAGATGCGGCGTTCGTTGTGGCCGGAGATTTCAACACTGCCAACATGAAGAAGGTTTTGCCAAAATATTACCAACACATCAACTTCCCGACGCGCGGGGGAAACATACTGGACCATGTTTATTCCCCTTTCCGGAATGGATATAAGGCTCTCCCTCGCCCTCCCTTCGGCAAATCAGACCATATCTCACTACTGTTGTTGCCTGCGTACAAGCAGAAACTTAAAAGGGACAGACCGATAACAAGGACAGTACAACGATGGAGCGAGGAGTCAGATTCAGCACTGCAGGATTGCTTTGCATCTACGGATTGGAGTGTGTTTGAGGACAATAACATCAACACACACACGGACACTGTCATCTGCTACATTGGGAAATGCATCGATGACGTGGTACCGAAGGTTTCTGTACGGACATTCCCAAATCAAAAGCCCTGGGTAAACGGTGAGGTGCGCGGCAAACTGAAAGCGCGCACTCTCGCGCACACAGCGGGAGATTTGGAGGAGTACAGGAAGTCTAGGTATGATCTCCGGAGAGCAATTAAAAATGCAAAGAGACAGTACAAAGACAAGGTGGAATCTGACTTCAAAGGCTGTAACACTAGGAATATGTGGGCGGGACTAAGGACAATGACTGACTACAAAGGAGCAGCGGGGGGTGCTGCGGGAGTGTCTGCGTGCGCATCTCTCCCAGATGAGCTAAACAGTTTTTTTGCACGCTTTGAGAGCAGCCAGGCTGTGGAGGTACAGAGGGACCAGGAGCTACACTGCCCTTTTGTTTTAAATAGGGCAGATGTGTGTAAATCCTTTAAAAGGGTTAACCCACACAAGGCTCCTGGACCTGATGGCATCCCTGGCCGTGTTCTCAGGGTGTGTGCAGTTCAGCTGGCAGAGGTGTTCACAGACATCTTCAACAGGTCCCTGCTGCAGTCTGTAGTCCCCACATGTCTTAAACACTCCACCATCATTCCTGTCCCCAAAAAGACAATCATCACCTGCCCCAACAACTACCGCCCAGTAGCACTCACCTCCATCATAATGAAGTGCCTTGAGCGGGTAGTCAAATTATTCATCACCTCCTCCCTCCCTGAATCTCTGGACCCCCTGCAGTTTGCCTACAGAGCAAACAGGTCCACAGACGACGCCATAGCCCTCACCCTCCACACTGCCCTCTCACACCTGGACCCGAAGAACAGGAACACATATGTGAGAATGCTGTTCATTGACTACAGTTTAGCATTCAACACCATTGTGCCCTCCAAGCTGGCCATCAAGCTCAGAGACCTCGGGCTCAACAGCGCCCTCTGTGACTGGATCCTGAACTTCCTGACGGGCAGACCCCAGGCAGTGCGGGTGGGAAATATCACATCCTCCACCCTGATTCTCAACACCGGTGCCCCTCAAGGCTGCGTGCTCAGCCCTCTCCTCTACTCCCTGTTCACCCACGACTGCGTGGCCACACACAGCTCCAACACCATCGTGAAGTTTGCTGATGACACGACCGTCATCGGCCAGATCACAGACGATGACGAGACGGCGTACAGAGAGGAGGTCGAAAACCTGACATCTTGGTGCCAGGAGAACAACCTCCATCTCAACATCAGCAAAACAAAGGAGCTGATTGTGGACTACAGGAAGCAGCAGGGAGAGGGAAACGCCCCCATCGCCATCAATGGGACTACGGTGGAGAGAGTCAAAAGCTTCAGGTTCCTTGGGGTCCACATCACTGAGGACCTGACATGGTCCCTTCACACCACCACCATCACCAAGAAAGCTCGACAGCGGCTCTTCTTCCTCCGCAGGTTGAGGAGGTTCAAAATGGATTCCAGGATACTCTGCAACTTCTACAGGTGCACGATAGAGAGTATCCTCACTGGCAGCATGACGGCCTGGTACGGTAGCTGCACCGACCTCGATCGTAAGGCTTTACAGAGGGTGGTGAAAACTGCACAGCACATCACCAGGACGGAGCTGCCATCCATGGAGGACCTTTACTCCCAGCGGCTCAGGAAGAAATCACTACGGATTATCAAAGACCCCCATCACCCCAGCCACAAACTGTTCTTTCTGTTGCCGTCTGGCAGACGTTACCGCAGCATCCTGACAAGGACAAGAAGATTCGGAGACAGTTTCTTCCCACGGGCAGTGAGACTGTTAAAAAATTGAACTGCTACTCAGTAGTATGTATCTAATACCTAATATATATATATCATTCCAATAACTTGTATATAGACTCATACTGCACTATTCCACATCATAACTTTATTTCATTTTTATAACTATTATTATTTTTGTATTGCTCATGCTCTTATTGTTATTATGTTATGTTATTATGTTGCATTGTTGGAGAAGCCTGTGACATAAGATTTTCAACTGCATAATTACTCTGTAGCTATGTCAGATTGACAATAAAGAACCTTGAACCTTGAACCTTGAACCTTGTTGAAACCGTTAGAGAGAGTGGCACACTTGTTAGCCTGTTCCATTCTTCTTCGTTTTCCGAAGCCGTGGCTTGGAAGCATACTTGCTTCGTTTCTGAAGGAAGTGACTTGGAAGTACGCGACTACCAAGCCAGCATCCTCGCGACAGGAGTGACAGTCCGCACACACACAATACCACAATTATGGCAGAAGCAAAAAAGCCCAAAATATATCATTTTCACTCCGAGTGGGAGGATGATTCTTTTTTTGTTTATTCCAATTCAAAGTCCATCTGTCTCATCTGCAATGCGAGCGTGGCTTTACCGAACAAGGGTAATATAGAGCGGCATTTCAAAACGGTGCACAAACGCTACGAGACGGAATTCCCTCCTAATTCTGCACTACGCTCTTCGGTTCGTTGCGTGCATATGTAACAGAGTTAAACATGTGAATACATAATTATAAGTTTGTGAATGTTTAATTCATAATGAGTTGTGAATTTTAAGAGATGAGATTGTTTCATTTAATATTTTAAGTTTTGTTTCCCGTGGGAACACCGTCCCGTTGCACGTCTTTGTTTACTTCCGGTATGTATTTTCCACCCTCCGCGGACTGGCCATCTGGAGAATCTGGAGAATCACAGAACAGCCGGTCGTCAAGGGCCGGCTCGATTCGCTGACGGCCGTCACCGCCCTTAATTTTTTATGTTTTTAAAAGGCATCATTGAAGTTGCACCGACAGAGGTCCGCCGTTTCCCCGCTGCGAGGCTCCCCCCCAGTTGACAGTTCGCTAGCAACCCCCCCCCCCCCCCCCCCTCTCTATTTGGACTGGTAGATCTCGGCAGACTGGCAACTTTAAAAGTAGCTCTTGGTTCAAAAAAGGTTGGGCACCCCTGGTCTACAGCATGGCGTTAAGCAGAATGTCTGACATTGAAAGTGTAAGTTTCTCCCCAAATGTTTTTTGTGCTTCCAGTCACGGTATTTCTTTATGCACATGCTTGATGAAAGAAGAAGCCCAGATGAGACGAATGTGGGAAAAGCACTTATTTTTCAAACCAGACACGGACTGAAAATATAAAGTGAAACAACATGCTGGAATATTTTTTGGAAAATTCAGATGGACAAATAAACTGCAAAGTCCAAAAACAATTCAACAACAATGTATGTTAAAGGCATACTGGACAGTTTATCATTCCTACCAGGGGACGCTGAGCACTGTCCATAAATTGCCTGCAGCAGACAGCAGAAGAGAAACTGCCTCACTGCTGCATCAACCATTCTGCTTTCCTAGAAGGTCATGGGCAACTTCATCATCGGCAGCTATTATGTGATATATGTTGATGTTTCCATCTCTGTAAGATCAGTAAACTGCACATCAAGAGTTCAATTAGATCTTAATTTGACCAGCAGTTACAATGACTTATCAGCCACGCTAGTATTGTTTTCACCATGGCAAAATGTGGTCATATAGACACCTGATGTAAGACTTTTTATTTCTGTCTGTGAAAAGATTATGTGATGTCATGATACTCACCCTCTCGGCCATGTATGGTCACAAAACATAACAGTTGTGAAGTCTGAGTTATAAAATAAGTGTGGTGTGAGTGAAAGTGCTGGAAGTAGTGGGGTAGGTAGTGTTGAAGAGTCCATTTGCCTCCCCACTTTACACCTCTGGAACCTTTTGTCGCCCGGCTTGATCGATTTCATTGCAAGATTTTCTCTACTTAAAAACAATAATGCATTTTAAAATTCTAAAACAGGCACAGTTTGAGTCTTAGGTGTTCAGTGGATTTGCTGATTAGAGTAAATCGCCCCCGGACAGCTCAGCATCATTTGGAAGCCCTCCAAAGACAACAAAGTGAAAATGAGATGTGACTTGCATAAAGTACAGTTTTATCACAGTAGAGACTCAGACAAATGGATGTGTGATAAGTCCCTGTGCAACACCATATTTCTGACATCTTTCTCTGGCCTGGTTAAAGGCGCATAACACTGCAAGGCCAAGCTGAGCAACACTGGGCAGAAGAGAGGCCGAGAGTGACTGCTGTGAATACTGCTCTGCCAGAGTTTGTCAATGATGTATCGTGTGTAGAATGAGGCAGCGGCTTGGGGGTAGATTACTTTCCTAAACAAGGCAATGGCCTTAAAGGGTGAGTTACTGCCCTGACTATTGGTTTCTCTTGCAGGGCCCCTTGACAGCAGTAGCATCTTAATACTGGATCCTGACCAAGTCGGCAGATTTGCTGCCAAGTGGCAGGCGCGTAGCTAGACTGTCCCACAACAGCAAAGAAGCTGGACATGGAATACTGACAGACACAGCAGTGTTGGAGAGGAATCTCAATCTTATGTGAATTAAAAAATAGACTTGAACCAGAGCTGCTCCATATTTGAGGCTTAAGGAACTCATGAACCTATTCTGCAGTGGGGATTCCTGACCAACCAACACTTTAAACAAATATTAAGAAATGTTATTAATAATGACAAAACATTACCTTTGCTCTCAAGCAGTGATAGTAATGCTCCCAACAAAGTACAAGAAACACAGGGCAGATATACGTTTTCTAAATGACACACGAACATGTTCCCTAATCATGTTTAACGCACACACATTGTCAGGTCTCCTAAACTTGGACGCACCAACATCAGAGCAACATGTAAGTTCCAGATGTCGAATGGTCATTATCTCATGACGTCTTTAGGAGTCTTGCAGGATATGAATGATCCAATCAACAAACTATATATATATGTCTGCACATGAGCGCACATACATTTCTTTACATTAACTAACACACCAACATCCTTATCGTTTCTTAGCTAATGCATGCTGGATATGAACCACTAGCTTTAGACTTTAACTGTATTATATCTGAGGAAGACCTCCCTTGGACTTCCTCTGACCTTTGCCAATTTACTTAGCATGGGTACATCTACTGTTAATTGCAAAGACCATTGATAATTAGCAAAGAGACTCATGGGCCTCTTCTAATATCTGGAAACTGTAATTCAATGATAGTTATATTGAGAAGGTCCAAGACTTGACATAACATTATCGAAGTAGAATACCAACACCGCTTCTGAAAACTACAACTTCTCTTTGGCAATGAGTTATTTTAAGACAAAGACAAAGCGATGTCACTGAAACACCCACATGGCCATATTGACAGGTTCATGAACTAATTGGCCTCCTGATGAGAATCATTTCCCAGAAAACCCTTTTCAGTAGGAAAAACTAGTCTGGAGCCCACATTTAAAACCCTGAATCTAACCCAAAGATATCCTAGAGGAACTTTACATGTTTTTGGTTTTGCTTTACATTATTGAAAGACATTTCTAAATAAAATATAAGGGCATCAGCACACCAACACAAGCATGAACGGTACATAATTGAAGCCACTGTACTACAAAAAGAATGAAAAAATACCAACATGGATAAGATTCTAAATGAATTTATTTAAACATAATGATACATTAAAAAGTCATCACAAAGTGCATTTTATTCAGCAGTGTACATGTTCCCTTTCTAGCTTACATATAATGGGAGGTGGTTTTTGTATGGCATGTTTATCAGACAAACTTCCTTCAGCAATATTTAATTTCTCGCTCTTAGCTTTTCTCATATTCCTTGCTTGGCAGACTCACCTCGCCCTAATATAAATTTCCTGTATTTATTTGTTTATTTTGGCTTGGAATAATTGCTTCCGAATGCCAAACCTTCTCTCTTAGACCAGGCATCCATGTGACAGTCTTCTCCCATAGGCGTGCACATGGCCTTGATAAATTAGCTTAATGCCGTGCAAATATTAATCACATTGTCACCACAGCTGAGCAGGGAAGCAGTTTCGTACTGCAGCCGCCACGCAGTCTCATTTATCAAACCCCGGAGCTCTCCTCTTATGCTAACCCTCCTGCGTGCTGTCTCCAAAACACAAGCTGTTCCCACCCAGATTTCTAATGCCAGGACTGGCTTCCACCGTTTCTTCAGTAGCATGGTTGCTTAGGGGTAATACTGCTGCCTGAAAAACACATCCAAACCTACAAACACTTTGTGTGTCTGCAATGTGAGACTTTAACACGTATCCATTTGAAGTCACTTGGTTTTCATCAAAGGTCGTTGAAGAATTTCTGCTAATATATATGCACATCAAATGCAGTTCAAAGTAAGGAGAGTGGATGCAATATGACATGGTGTTAAAGCTGAACATTAGTAGACATCTCTGACAAATATTCCCGCTAACATCCAAATACATTTGCACTTCAAACTCTTTTGTCTCAGGACACTTGCGCACACCTTCTTTAAATGAGAACTGGAAAACAGATTGAAATGTGTGTCACACTAGCTGTCAAAAGATGCCTATCAAGTATTCTTCACCCATCCTTAGTGCCAGAGGGTCATACAACTATGCAGTAGTTCTGTTTGTTATGTATGCCCCCAGCTCACCCCACTGTGCCTGTGAAAGGTAATGCCAACTTGTCAAATATGCTGAAAGATATTCACAAAGTCACCACTCACAAATGATGAATGCAGCCGTGTGAGTGTGGAAAGAATGATTATCACCAAGCACCGCCGGGTGAAGATGTGCAAATGGAGTGTTAACGCTTGAATGTAGTACAGGCATTTAAACGTAGACCTTGGCAAATTACACTGCACCAAAAGCCCCAACCTCGATAAATGCCTTTTCTGAGATGGATGTATGGGGAGCTAGCTATAGGAATATCCTGCAAAAATAACCTTGTTTCCTCAAGGAACATAATGGAGGACAGGAAAGGGGGAGCCCAGCATGATGCCATCGCTCTCTAGAAGGCTGTTTAAACATCCAATTAAAAAGCATGAACGAAATGTTAAAGGAAGGTCTGGTGTTTTTCTTGAGATGCTTTCATTAAAAATGACATTTGCATTATTTTTTTATTTTTTTCTTGCACTATTTTTTATTGTTTATGTCTGGCAGTGGCTCACTCTGTAGGGACTTTGCCTGGGAACCATAAGGTCATCGGTTCAAGTCCCGATCAGCCCTAAATATGGAGTGTGGACTGGTACTTTGAGAGGTCCCTGTTCACCTCCTGGGCCCTGCCGTGGTGCCCTTTAGCAAGGCAACGGATATACATACAAGTCAAATTAAACTAAAGGTCAGGCAATGTATCCTAACTGTAGGCTAACTGTACTTGTTGAAAAACAACGTCTTGTTTTATTTTACTGAGTATTATTTTTTGAATTATAATTCACAATTTATGATAAAAAACACATGTTTGTGGATGTTGTTTAAAGGCACTCAACAGACATGGGCTGACTTACAAAAGAAAAATAATGAGTACATTATTACTTTCTCATGTCCTTATTGATCGCCTGTCGATCGTTAGCAGCGAATTCAAATGTAATATTGTCATAATGTAGTTCTTGGTGAAAAACTTGAATAAATACAACTTTTGAAGATGTTTTTCACTACAATGTAAAAAGAGGGAATTACTACTTGTCTACCTTTAGCTCTCATGAGCTCTATAATGATTTAAAGTAACTGATACACTGATAGGGTCTCAACAACCTTTCTCTTTTACCGCCTCTCTCTTTGTCTCCCTGTTAATTCTTTTTTGTAATTCTTTTGGCTTGATTTTGGACCTAATGTTTTGGCAGTTTGCACCACGTTGCCTTTGGCTGTAGCTAGACAATTATTTTGGAATTACTACCAACAATGTGTGAGGGATTAAAACCGCTGTTTCCCATTTACGTTGTGACCCCCTTTAACCTTGGGGGTCAGTGTAATCAGGCCGAACACGTTTCACCTGCCATTGCTCTGTTGTGTTGTTGGACGAATTCTGCAGCAGGAGATTTAAAGGTTTCAATAGGAGGCTTAATAGATACAGGACAGGCTTCGTTCAGGCTGTAGTGCCTCATGCAAGGATGTTCTGTACTGTCGTGTACCACATCGACCTTGTTCTAAGGAAAATCCAGAGACAGTCTTTATACATTGACCAAGAAATAAACCTATAGCTTATTTTCCACTGGGCTGCCTCTGGTTTCCTCCAAATCTTTGCTTCATTGTAGGAAATCACTGTCCCTGAACAGGGACTTATTCAGTGGCCCCATAGGGAGTGCTTTGCCCATTACTGTGCAGCACAGTGACCTTCAGCCAGTCCATCTATTACTCGTTTCTCTTGGACTCTTTCTTTGGAAATGGGACAATGTGCCAAAATGAATGAAGCTTGTCCCATCAAGTTCATTCTCAGGACAGATGAAACATCTGGCCTACCAATAATACATTGTATTATACAGAGAACCAAACAACTAAAAAAATCATCCGAGCTATGGTTGTGAATATTGATTTTAGATTATAATTAATCTCCTCTGGCAATGAAGAGACTGAAAAATTCCTTCAGCATCTCTCTTAAAAAAAGAAAAGTGTCATGAAGGATATGTTATACAAATGTTATACTAAAGGCCTATTATGCTTTTCAGGGTTTTTCCTTTTCTGTATTGTGTTATAATAAGTTTGTGTGCATGTAAATGGTCTTCAAAAGCTAACATTCTAAAACGCATCTATTTGACTCCTTTGTTTACTTTCGTAATATTGTGACATCAGTATGTAACACACTTTTGTAAACAAAACATGTTTATTTCTACAAAACAGCCTAACGGTCAATCCAGTGAAAGCTCTAATTCTTTATTGATTTCACCTTCTTAAAGTGGACCTATCATGCTATATTATAATAATATAGTGTAGGACCATACCTATATAAGGCATATTTATACTTTTTTTTTTCAAAATACCAAACAGATCATGCATTTTAGCCATGCCTCATTTTGCTCAATTTGACATTTTTTTGCTCTTTAGTTGCAAGGGCAGATTATGTGAGAATAGCACCATCTACAGGCCTGGCATATGTACTACAGCGTCTCCAGCGCTTTCGAACGGCAATGATCGTGGCTGTCTCCTCCTGATTGGTGGAGTTGGCCCAATAGCCGTAGCGCCACCGTCCTGACGTCAGGACAGTGTTCAAATCTGGATCAGTTTTTATCAGATCCGTTGCAGCCCCTTTTTTAGAGATTTGGGTATGGAGGAAAATAGAGAGGGTTGTGTTTTCTGACACTTGGTGAGTTCCCTGGAACACCGGGGACACATATTCATGTATAAAAGACGTACAAAAGTGCATTTTGCATGATAGGTCCCCTTTAAGTTCGCTTCACCCCTGCAGCGTGGATGCAGATGAAAAAAACGAAATATGGTGGGCCTGTGAAATAAATTAATCTGTGATCAATTTTGATTTACAGGTCACTCTAACAAGGCACCGAAATGGGCTCGAAATGAAAGAAAACCATGACCTTCTGTAAGAGATTCAGAAGTGGCAAGTACATGTTGTTTTTTGTGTTAAGCAGCTAAGACAGCGCCATACACCAGCTTCTTCGTAAATGTGAGTGGTCACTGCTACTGCAAATTGGGTTTCTAAATTTAGATTATTTTTAATAAGGTTGTGTCTGTTGATTTATAAGCTTGTTAAGGAAATTCCAAAAGGTTTTTTTGTTGCTTTTTCCCCTCTCTGCACTATCTTGCCTTTAATAATATAACGATAGTGGGAGCAGTCTATTGCCCCTATGCCCTCTTGCATTAGATAACCCCTTAAATTGGTTTCTGTAGAGTTATGCATAATTGAAGTAACTTTTAGGTTTGCATAATAAAAGCCTAGCTACTCAATTTACATTTTTCCTTCGCTATGTCATTTCAGAAGACAAAAAGACGAATCAAACTTTCAGCATGTTTATACAAATTTAAAACTATGGATATAACTTTTTTATTAACTGCAATATGAATTAAATAAACACACTGATACAGAGTGTTGGGTACAGCATACAGTCTGAGAGAAGACTGCCTTTCCCTCAGAAATAGGGACAAAGACAATCCACCCCAAACTGCGTCTAAAGGCGATTACAGGTATTAAATCAAATTAGCCTGAAGATAAATGACTTCATCTTTATCTATTTGCTTTGTCAGTATGTTTTGTTTGTGCACCACTCACAGGGAGGGGAATCGCTTACGCCTATAGACCAACTTGTGCTGATTAATCGCTATGCTCATCTCAGCATGGTGAGTCTCGATAGGTTTCCATTCACAGCAGGTATGAACATACACAACGACGTACACAATAAAATATACTTGCAGGTTGCAGCGTCTTGCATCTGCTTGTCCTTTGCTTGTGTGTGTGTGTGTGTGTGTGTGTGTGTGTGTGTGTGTGTGTATCGAGATTCATTAATTGGTTGGGAGATGGAGAGATGGATGGCTTAGATTAGGCTCCCTCTCACCACTTCACCTCTCCCTTGTGTTTCACCCTTGCTCTCCCCGCCTCCATTACTGAACTTTCCACAAGCAAATTGAGTCAGGCCCTCTTAATTAGATTGTTTCTCACTGCATTTCTAATATGTGACTAATTAGAGGGAGACAAAAAGAAGCTGAGATTGCCCAGCCTTGCACCAGAGGTGAATCTGAGGATTTATTAAAGAGACAGTCAGTGGGTCTGTCAGCAATTACTGCGAGAAAAACTGTGTGCCAGGCTCAGCACATCCACACATGCAGCATGTTTTAGCTCCTATTACAAATGAGCTATCGATTAAAACATTCGTATATATTAGATCCAATAACGTAGCACAATTTGAAATATAAATAGTGAGTATATTTAATGTTAAACTATTAGTATGTAATATTGGTATATTGAGCAATAATAATAAAATCATGTAATCAAATAAAATCATATAAATATAAGTATTTTTACACAACAAGATACTTAGAAAATAGTGTAAGTGATTCATTAGCATTTCTCCCATTCCCCTTTTTCAAGCCACTACAGAGGAAAATAGTACTGCTAAAGTCTCATAAATTAAATATTTCCAGACTAATTAATATTAAGGAATACCAAGGGCAAAAAGTCGCCATAGAGGCATTTCACTGACAGTATTTAGGTTGAATCATTATGTTATGAATCATTCCCATGGTAAAACCTGAAGTCAAAGAGATCCCTAACCGGCCAATTAGTATCCATCGCTATGCTCATCAAGGCCAATTCATTATGGAGGCTGGAACGGAAACAACGATATGCAGCCGGCCCCGCCGGAGCATGTAATGCAGTCCCAATGATAAGCCCCCTTTAAAAAAAAAAAACCTCACAGTGATGGGGTGAAGACGGGGTCACTCAAGGTGAAGGCTCGTTAAGCTTGGGGTTTTGGATGGAACGGCAACCCGCTGATTCAGAGGCTCCCTTAAGGTAATCAGCACCATCAGACCTCTCTGAGGCTATAAGGGCTTCAGAACAGGACGGAAAAGCAGGAGGAGAAGAATAAATCAATAAAACCTCACATTGAGCAGCACAGACCACACATGCTAATGAGTTTCACAACTACTGCTGAACCTGCATCAAAACTACTATAAATTCCTACATTCTTTCTTCCCTGCAAGGGTCCCTATAGATGCAACATATAAAGCAGAAAGTATGTTTAATTTCCCACACTGGTATGGGCCAGAAGTGCTAATTAGATTGATTTTAAAAAATCAAGTCATGGGTCATATAGTGCATATATAATGAAGTTAGGCCCTGACATGCAGTGCTATTCATTATACAGTATAATCAAATACTTTCCTCATAAAATGAGAGGAATGGGAGGCGTTCTAATTAGATCCATTCACATTAAGCAACCAAAAAAATAAACAGTTGAGTCATAAAGCAGTTTGTTGTTTGCAGAGAAACTTGGAAGATATGGTGGAGAATGTCCTTTCTTCTGAAATCCCTAATATTTGCAATAGAATTAATTCACAATAAAAAAAAATTAAAAAAAATCCAAACAATAGATGATAAGGATCTGCTGGTTTGGCTTGTTAAAACTGAGATGGGCACCAGAGTCAGACAGATGTATTCTAATCTCAAAGCGCTGCTTTTTTTGTTTGGCAGAAAACAGCCGGTGAAAATTGCATGAAAGCTTGTTTCTGGTCATGTCTGTCTGAATCATAAAAGCCTTTTTTATTAAAAGTATATCAACCAGGTGGAAACTGGTTGTTTTGCACGCAATGTGTGACTTTTATCGTCTTCTCCCTGGCTATATGGGAGTGGTGAATCTCAGTAATAAAAAGCCTGAGAGCAAGAAACTTCTGGCCGGTACTCATAGTGAAAACAACATTTCAAGAAATACATAATAGCAGAAACATATGATCAAATCCATGCTAGTCTGCCTTACAAAAGCAGTAACACGTTGTTGACATATTGTTGTCATAGAAACAATACAAAAGCCCTGGATGAAACGCTATAGCTCCCAATCGCCCAGCTGCCAGCGCTTTCCTGCCAGCAAAAGGCAAAGCATTATGCATACAAAAAAAACTGTTTCCTTAATTGAACATGATTTAGCTTACTTACTAACATAGTTTAGCTGAACCAAAAGCTGTAAGTCATGTATATTTAAAGTATTATCTTAGGGATATATATTTTTTTACGTTAGCATATTGTAACATATGGCCGCCGTGTTTTGATGATCCTACATTCTCGTTGTCTCATTCTGCCTCGTCTGTTTATCCGTCCATAATCTATATGTCATTTTGCTACTTTACTCAAATAAATATGAGGGGGGGCATTTTGTGTGGCAGCAGAGGACAGATGTTGCCCAGTGTGAGACTGACGCTTTGCAGTATCCAGAGGCAGCACTATTTGGTTGGTGCTGAGTCAGATAGCTGTGGGCTGCAAGATTTTCTCTTGGTTGGAGGTTTATTAAATATGCTTAGGCATCGTTTTATCGTGTAGGCTATGGGGATGGAAACAAGATGTTGACAAGAATTGTGAGGGTTTGTCTGTATGAGTTTAAAGGGGACCTATCATGCAAAATGCACTTTGTGATGTCTTTTATACATAAATATGTGTCCCCGGTGCGTCTGGGAACTCATGCAGCGTCAAAAAATAAAACCCTCTCTCTTTTCCTCTGTACCCACATCTTTTAAAAACGGGTGTACAACGAGCGGATACAGATTTGCTGCCGATATGACGTCAAATCGGCAGCGGACCCACCGAAAGTTGATATCAGAAACAATGCCTGACGTGTTTTGGACGTAATCTCGTCTTTGTTTACATTAGCAAGCCTCGCTAACACTCAGAGCTAACCTGTACTGGAGAGCACGTGTTTAAAAAGCAGGAAATAAAAAAAGGAACTCACCTTGTGATAAACCCGCAAGAGAAAAAGCATTTGAGCTCCATACTGTTTCAGAAATAATCTTTGATGTGGTTTTAAACAGGATGGCGTTTTATCACAGCAGAATTTAACTTTATCTCCGGTAGAATTCTGATCAGGCATTAGCTCCGCCTCCTCTTTTTTTTTTTTTTAAACCTAAGGACCCAAAATCCGCATTTTTCTAACAGGGCTGCAAAAGAGGGGTTTGAGCAGTATGAGGCATGGCTACAATGGGTGAACTGTTTGGTATTTTAAGCAAAAATGTGCATGTTTTGTATAGGTATGGCCCTACAATATATGTTTCCAATATAGCATAATAGGTCCACTTT
The DNA here is from genome assembly GCF_902827165.1 of Trematomus bernacchii. Lineage (NCBI taxonomy): Eukaryota > Metazoa > Chordata > Actinopteri > Perciformes > Nototheniidae > Trematomus > Trematomus bernacchii. The sequence goes on from NW_022987778.1 coordinate 4,090,645, forward strand.
AAGAAAGAGACATATTATTTATTAAAATAAAGGTTTATCAAAGAGAGGGTTTGTATTTCCAGATATAAGTATCACTCTGATACCAAATAAAATATGCATAACCCAATAAGCACAATAAATGATCATAGTCCAATAAATAAACTGGCAATGATCAGGTCTTGCATTTGCTTAAACGGTCTAAATTCAGGAAGTGTGTGAGCTCAAGGAAATAATTAAGATCTTCTTGTAATGTCTAACAGGCCAAATGTAAAAAAAGGACGTTCTTTGGTAAAATAATATTCCTCTTAATCCCAATTTGGTGTGCTTTGTTCAACATAAGCCACTGTGAACACTGCGTTACTAGCTGTGCTCCGGTCATGACTGATCTTTTTGATTCTGCATATCTTAGGTCCCTCCTTTCTACTGAAATATGTAATTTAAGTGCCATGCCATCCCTAAAAGGACATTTCCTCCAAGGTTCAACTCATGAAATCAGTATATTACTATTATGTCATTACAAATACAATTGTAAATGCACTCTCCTGTCTCACAGTTTACACATTCAAATAATGAAATGAATAACTTGTCAATTCTCCCTCAGTAGAGCTGTGTAGCAGGATGGCATAGGAGACAATTAATTAGTTACTACTGCTGTAATCACTGGAAGGGTATTACTGTAATTATTGGTACGGCATCGATGTAGTAAGTACACATTATAACCAAATGTACAATTACCCTCTCAGCCAATTCCAAAGATCTATTTTTGCACAGTAGCAACAAATATAACGTGTAATTAATCCTCTAAAATGATTGTGAAGGGGATGATAATTAAGAGCAGACAGAAATATGTCAACAACAGATGACAAATGTCAATATGTTAGGTGTTTCAGTTACTACAACAGTGTAAAGGGCTGTAACTTGAGTAGTGATGGGTATTGTCAGTTCTGACGCTGATTAAATAGAGGCAAGCTGCTAACTTAGTGCTACTGTCTGTAGAAATAAACCAAGATCAAGGACGAATGTATCTTATTTTCATGAGAAACCATATTCTATAAATGTGTAATCACTATACAGTATGATTTCAAAACAACTTGATATACTGTCAACACATTTTATAACCCCTGTGAACTGTGCATTATACGCTAGATAGCATTGAAGATGCTTTAACAAGAGATAAGGGTGACATAATGTCTCCCCTTACCTACAATGGGGCCCCAATCCACACATGGAAAATATGCAATATACCTCACAAAAGTACCGCATAACTCAGCAATTGTACATTCAGTATCTTTAGAAAATGCACCTTCACTCCCATTGTCAGTGGATCTGTGGGAAATGCATTATGCATTGTGTGTCTGCAGCCTGAGCACAGGGTCTAGTGTACACCAGGAAGTAAACTGTGTTAATCTCATGGCTTATTTACTGACAGACTCTCTCCCTGGCCGGGGCTTTGAACTCTTTTTCATGTGTCTCACAAAACCATGAAACTCCCTGTGAATACAGACTTCAAATGGAAATATTTCTGAAGCCAGTAATGGTACTTCCAGATCATTGAATCTGTGAATTCAGGTTTTCTCAAAGTAATAAGATAGACTTTAATTACCTTGGATTTAATTAGGTCCATGGAAAACCCATATTAGTAAATGTCAAATTTCCTGCTCGACTCTACCGTTTCTATTGCATTAACAAAGCATGTCATTTGAAATGGTAATGAAATACAAAATGGTTGTGAGACCTGTTTGATATTAACATATATCTCAATTTCTAACCATCTGAATATGTATTATATGTAGCATTATGTAAATATGTATATACGGCAAATGGTTTTCATTTAGTCTTTCTTTATTTTCTAGACATCTACCTTTGAGTGCTTACTGTATCTACATGTTATTGTACTACCTGCAGTGATGTCGGTTTAACAGACAAAAAGGTTGTCAATTGTAAACATTGTGGTATTCAAGAGATGTGAAAATCCACATCACTGTATGGGGTTTGTTATGAAAAGCAAACAGACCCGATGTCACACAAGTAGTTTGTATTACATTTGACACCCGACAGGTACAGAAGCCTTAGGTAACATGCTGACCTTAAGACTATTCAAAGGAGTGTATGTTTCCTAAATGTCACTGAAACAAATTGTGCTGTGTTCAGTGTAGATTACAACATTTTTCTTTTGCCACTCATTCATTTGGCCTGCTGCATGCTTCAGTAAGGATAATTTGCTTCTGATTAATGGCATCCAGACACTCAATACTTCTAAGAGTCAAAGCACAACACACTAGGCGGAAGACCCTATTTCATCCGATTAGAGTCACAACTAATGTTTGTCATTTTCTTGGCTTCATGGCAGAATCTCAGGTACTCATCTTATTGCAGACAACCGCATATATTGTTTCTTACAAGGACTCTGTATATGGGTTATGAACTTGGACATGGACTATATGCGCTAACATGACAGCCTTAACAGGCCAGTGAAGCAGGACTTGATGTCTCTAGATGTTAGATCCGCCTTGAGCACCTCAGTTGCTCCTGAGATATATTTTAATGGGCTGCAATCTGAATTATTTTTAGTCTCCAGGCATTGCCCAGGTTGGTTTGCTATAACCGGAGGCTCTAATCATAGAGGAACCAGGTAAGTAGAATGTCTTTATAATATAATGGATGTCATTTTTATATTGCCAAATATAGACTGTACTGCCAAATGAAAACACATCCATTTATATATGACCTATGTTTTGCTAGCAGGAGGTTAAAGTGACCGTTTTCTTACTTTGCTTCAAATTATCAGACCTATCCAAGCACAAAGGAATTGCATGCATTAGTGCCCGATTCTGTTAAAAGGATAGTTTGAAACATTTGAAAATGGGTTGTACGAGGAAATTGGTCCGTTTTCCTCACAGTTCTTGGCAGTTTGCACGCCCATACGGAAACTTACCAGTGCACTGTTGATCTGTGCATCATCAGATAAACATATTGTAGCCACAGTTCTTCGTGCGAAAGTAATATCTCAAGGCAAGGTGAAGCGGTACCTTGTGAAAATACATTACACATTGATAGAAATATTTTTATGTGGGCCTTTAGTAGGAGAAGACCCTTTATTTATCCCCAAGGGAAAATTCAGTTGTTATTGAACACAGTACATTATACACGACAGGACCTGTACACAAACACGTCTCAATTCATATGCATTTAGAAACACATGCATTTTTCTGTTATGGAAGGGAATCAAAGAAAACAGGCTTCCAGTTATTATGGCGCCAGCGAGCAGTTGAGGGTTCGGTGCATTGCACCTTGGCACCTTGGCAGTGCCCAGGATGTGAACTGGCACCTTTCCAGCTACCAGGCCATACTTCGTATGTTTTGGTCCGATCAGCCAATCCTTCAGTTCCCAAGCCAAATCCCTACACACTGATCTACTGCCGCCAACTGAGGCCCCGTACGCAGCAATACATTGCTGAGCTTCAATGCCCTCACAACTTTCAACAAACTGGGAGCATGCCGACCACCATCTACCATGGGTAATACACTGATTGTGGCTAATAAGCATATACAACGACTTCAAAACATAGGAACTGTCTTAAACATGTTTGCCAGCAAGCGCCCACTCGCTTTAACCAAACCTACCATGTTTGCCCTGTAGAAAACACTGTATATGTAAATAACACTATGATTTTGACCCTCTGTTATCTAGACCCAGTGATGATATCGATAACCATGTTTTCATTTAATCGTTTTTTTCCCTCAGGACAGTAACATAAACATGTCTTATCACAATACCATATCTTGTATAAAAACTGCTGTACCATGCTGCAGATGGTATTTCAATTCTCATTTCCAGTAAGATAGCGCATGTGAACATGTCAGGGTGTCATATAATTACTTGGGGGACAGACTTTGTACACATGATGGTCTCTTATAAAGCCGAAGGTAATGAAGACAAAGGGAGACCATCGTACATTTTCCAACAGCATTTCCATGTTTGGCAGCAATTTATTAAATGTAATGAAATAGTTACAAGGGATTTGAGCAGATGGATTAGTCTCAGTGTGTGACCAGACTTTTCTTTCTGTAAGTGCAAATCTCCCACTTGACAGGATATTTGTACTTGCCCGATGGAGGTGGTGTACTTGTGTTTCTCGAACCAAGGACCTTTCAATCTTGAGATGTTCACATCATGTTGGGCACGGCATATGACTAAGGCAAAATAATATTCTATGACCCTGAGTCTTCATCGGCTGTCAGGTCTGCAGCTCTGCCTCCAGGCTGTCTGGAGAGTCTTAATGTACTCTGAAGCTTAACTGTACAAGACTGCAAATACATGATGCACAGGTCGCTAATTCTTGCTCTCTGCCTTGTTGTCTTGACCCTGCATTTATATCCTCTTGTGGTTCTCCACCCGGGGCTGGATTTATATTGACAAGCATTCATAAATCATTTATTTTAGTAATGGACACTATAGGTTTGTATATGTGTGTGTAAAGTCATAAGGAACACAACTGACTACATCTACAAGCAAGGACAACAAAATATGCAAGGAAATTCAAAATGAAAAGTAACATTTTAACAACAGAAGAAAAAGCAGTTAATTATCCTGGAAAACCATCAGAATTGTATAAGAGGTAACACTGTTCATTACAATGCTAAACAGTGGAATAAAGTTATCACCTTGGCTAGACAAAAAGGCTCCTCAGCCCCTATAATTGAAATATCTTGTGACAATATTAACTGGGTCACTGCTTTGTCTCCCATCACTTGGTAAATTAAAATGTGAGTAGGCAGAGGGAACTTTGTCATGATTAGATGGGAGGGTTTTCCTACCAAATCAGAAAGAAAAGGTCTGACTGGGAAGTTAGCTTTAAAGGGGTCCTCCTATACTTATTTCCAGGTTTCATATCTGTATTTAGTGCCTCTACTGTGACATTTCTCCATGTTTTAATGTTCAAAAAGGTCTTTATTTCTCTCATACTGCCTGTGCTGCAGCACCTCTTTTCACCCTCTGTATGAAACCACAGCCCAGTCTGCTCTGATTGGTTAACTGGCCGGCTCTGTTGTGATTGGTCAAGCGCCATTGGTCAGTGTCATTACGATGCAAGAGTAAACAAAGGAGTCCAATGGAGGAGAGGGAACTTTGGGATTGTAGCCTTTGGGGACCATTTACATGCACAGAAAACGATATGGGAAAAACCCCAAAAGCATTATAGGAACCTTTTAACATATAGAAATCTCAGTTACTTACTGACAAAAAATCTCTATAATCACACTGGAATTATTTACTATTTGAACTAGTACAACCAATGACATTACATGCTGTAAGTTTAAGTGCACACATCCCTAAAAAGGCTCCAACCGTGTTTAAATCTATTTTTACCGTTAAAAGAATGCTGAGCAAAGAGAAAATTATTTTGGATGCTCTTTGGCACCAGTAGATGCACTAGTCTCCTACTAAGTGTGAATGTCCACGGGCAATCTCTCCATCTGGCAGCATGCTGCAAGCCAGACTGTCCCGTCACTGCCCCGTCCCTCTCTCTCTCCACGCTGTAGCCCAAAGACATGTACAGGACAACGACTTGTCTCTTATCCAGCACCCCCCAGCCCAGTCTCAGCACCCTGCTCTGTCTCTTGGGTCCTCTAGGCTCTTTGATAGTCTCACAGGCGACATATGCGAGTCTGATTAGCATATGGCTGTGGGGTTACTGCATTCCAGAGCCCACAGCAGGACGTCGTAGGGATGGCTGCAGGAAGGAGGATAATTGATTCAGAGCACTCTGTCCCTACAGCAAGCTGGTAACAAAGGACCCTTAAATACTTTAGATATCTTTAATGTTCCTAAATTAGACTTTTTACTGCTTTTCAGTAGCATTACATAAAGCCTTCTATGAGGTGTTTTCATCTTTTGTCAAAATGTTATGCCTCATTTGTTCTGTTGACCTCATTTATGTGACCTCATTTGGTATCGTGCGATGTCTTCAAAGACATAAATGTCTTGCAGATAGTAAAGTTTTCCCTCTTGAGCTAATGTTCATTTAATCTGTTTAAGGGATGACATTATAATTATCATTTTGGCATCTGTGCCAAGCAAAAAGTACGGAAAGTTAATTCTAACAACTATAAAAGTTTAAGTGTATGTCTTTTAGCGATGCAAATAGGTATTAAGACCTGTACTGCAATCTCATCAAAAGCATTAAGATTGGGGCAAAGATTGTCTGCCGGGCATTATGATTATTGCTTATTGTGCATCTTTAGTTTGAGTTTCCTATAGACATATAGAAACTAAATGTCCGCACAGCTTTTTGTGAATGTCGGGTTATGCATAACTCAAGCATCATAAGATGCATTCATCAAATATTAAATGGGTTCCTGAGGTTTAATACTGTTTGGTTTTAAAGTAAGGTGGATGTACTTGTGGTTATAAACACAATTATGTTCAACATGCTGGGCGTTAAGACAGAAAACACACAATGTTAAATTAAAAAGGTGCTGTGTTCAGGTACTATTAAAAAATAATACAATAAAGAAGTCTAATTTGATCAAGTTAAATAGCATCAGGAAGAAAAGGTCTATATCTTGAAGCGAGATTTCTCATAGAACAGTTAAATATAATATGTAAAAATAAAAAATCCGGGATGTAATCACATCTTGTATTTAACTACTGAAGGCCAAAGATCACATCTACAGTGTTTTTTTTTCTCAGCACTTATTTGATCAAATGCCACCTTAGATTCCTTTCATACCCCATTCACACCAACGGTGTTTCGGGGCGGTTCGGTGCTGGTGCTTGAAAAGCACCGGGTTTTCCTGTTCACACCGCAGCGGAGCAGCCTCTAAGCTCCGGAATCCGGTTCGTTTCGAGCACCAAAAAGTTGTCCGTCTAGAAGCAAGAACCGCATACGTCACGCTTACGTCGGAGGGGGGCGAGATTAACCTGAGCTAACAGTTAAGGCGAGTACGGCAAATAAAAGTTGTAACAAGCAGTAGTGCTGAGCAAAGTGACTAGAACGCAACCACACACTTGTTAAAAAAAAACACACTTTATAAAGTCAGGCAACACTACGTGTGATTCTGTTTATTTGTACCTTACTTTGACCATCCGTTCGCTGTTATTGATCATTGTGGAGAGCAGGCAGACGTTTTGCTTGTTATTATAGCAGCTATCGGATGGAATCAATACATGGGCTGCACAGGTTGTCATGTCCAACTATCACAAGTAGAATCATAATGAAAAATACGTCGGTAAAAAGTGCCTGGAGAAAACAGCTTAGCAAGTAGTCAGTTTAGCTTCGGTTGCTATGCTAACATCACCCATGTTATACCAGAGAAACTTTCATAACAGCGTTGTGATGCCAAACAGCGTCAATTCAGACTGACACACATTCACTTAAGGGGAACTGGGGATATGTATCAGCTGCTTGTGTGACAGTCAGACAGTGAATACTTTAGAGCCGTGTGAGCTAACCCGGAGCTAACGGGAGAATACACTCGTGGAAGAGCAGCAGCACTGCAGCGGTCGGTAAATGCCGCTGAAACACATTAATAAACAATGAACCACGGCACTCTGGAGAAAAGTATAAGGTTGGAGAAGTCGTTATTTAATTGAATCTGGCTTCGTATGATTAAAAGCAACGCAGTCCCCGGCCCGTTGTTGTTGTGAGGTGAGCTCCGTTGGGGAGAAAATCAGCGACGTAAACTGTGACGTCATGACGCAGCAGCGGCAGCACCAGTCGGGCTCTGAGCGGTGTGAAAAGAGCCGGAGCTAAACCGAAGTACCGGTTCTGAACCTGAAAAGCTCTAGCACGGAGCTTGAACCGGAGTTGCGTTGGTGTGAAAGGGGTATCAGAGGCAATTCTCTCATGGTCTTAACTTCTTAATCCGGGTGGCAGGGGCGCCGTAAGGGGGTGAAAAGTTAGGACGATTCTAAGGGCCCGTGACTGACAGGGGCCCAAACAATTTTAGAGCATTAAGAAAAAAATGTTTAAGTAACCAATGTGATATCTTTTCATGGGGCCCAAAATCCCTGGCGGCGCCCCTGCCGGGTGGAAGGAAACTGAAAATGGTTTTGTCAGATGATGTCCCAATACTTGCACGAGTACTACTAAAAGGTCACAGCAGCAACACTTTGTTCATGCCATATTCTGTCACAAGTCTCTCTATCTTCTCAATTGTAGTCTTTTTATGTAGTAACAATTGCAACCTACTTCAAAGCAAGGCTAACATTCACTATGAATTCCACAGAAATAGATCTGCATCCTTTGTTGCGCACTGCTTGGTATTTGGCAAATAGTTCAGTGCAGAGAAAGAGAAAATAATATTGATTATGTTACTTACATTGAGATAAAATGGAATTAGAAAAATAGAAACCATCACAATTAATGCTAACATAATTCCCTTTAAACTGTCAAGTGTACAATCGAGTTTGACAATGAGAGTTGGGGGTACCGTGTTATGCCACCTTTCTTAGGAATCATATCAATTAAAGTAACCTTGCTCATTTAATCATAGGGATAATGTTATGTGCCCATTGTCAGACAGAATTGCGCCAATGTGTCGCCACTCGTCGAATATGTTGCTTGAGGTCTTTAATTGCAGGGCTGACATCGTCAAAGCAATGCACCTTTATCTCTTGGTAGGCTTACAGGGCCAGGGCATGATTGTCTCTTTGAATTAATGGCCTCGTTCAAGTCCAACTAGCACAGCAGCATAATTAAAACCCACTCTATATTCTGCAATGGCTCCCTTTGGTTTACGAGGTGAGCTAATGCATTGCTGCGCATTGCCCTGGTTGTGTTTGCACTAACTGTTAGTTTAAAACTGAATATTTGAGCTAAATGTGATAAATCGTCAGTGAAAGTCAATATTTTACTTTTGAAAGTAAAAGTCCTCCAAACTTAGCCCACCTTCTTATTGTTTGCTTCTGCACTTTGGACGATATTTTCTTTATCTAAGGCTTTGGAGGTTTAGTTTGAAGTGCTTAGACTGTTTTTCCAAAAGTTATTTGGGCAATATATGTTGTGTACTCTTCCTCTGCTTTGCCCTGTTATTGTTTGCAATACCACTTTAATACTTCATTAAAACCTCAGTCAATCATTCAGGGTTGTTAGAAAACTCTTAAAAGGCCAAACATGACATTCAGCAGAGCACAACAAAGACAGAAATCAATGTTCAATATATTGCCAAAGGACATAGCAGCATTGTTACCCTATCATTTTGTAAACACTCTCAGCACTTTGGGCTTCACATTTCTAGCCGGTGTATGTTATGTATTCCGTGCATTTGATTTGCCTTTAATGTTGTGGCTGTATTTCCCTTCTTTTACGTTATATTCTCACCGCCCCATATTGCACCTTGCACTTGTAAATGCCACTGCATCAGCATCTTTGCATTGAAATCAGCTTCAAATATGTGTTTTAAATGAATAGTATGTGGCCACCCTGACTTCAAAGAGAGTTTGAACTCAACTCCTCAAAGACCAAAGCGAAGGTGTAATGGTCCCACCCACTCTTCAAACCCCTGAGCCTCAAAGGGCCAGGTGATGGAAGAGGTCAAAGCCTTTAATTACCAGGGTAAAGAGATATGCTGCCCTCTGTCTTTCTCCTAAAATGCTGACACAGTGCGCAAAGGAGTTCCAGCACGGCCTGCTAGTAAAGAGATTTAAAGCTCTAATTCATGATTGGTGTACAGAGCCCCTTTGTGCCCCAACTGTCAGAGTCCATATGGTGTGGATTTCAATTTGCAGTTGCAGACTAGTGTTAGTAAAGACATGATGTCTACCGGTCTCTTGTTTATTCAATAAAACGTCCTTCTAGCCATCATTAAAGGCAAAACCAAACCTTCCAGGGCATTGACTATGCAAGTAAAATACTACAACACAAACTAAACAGTATTGATTGCTGTCTATTCTTCTTAAAATAACTTCTTTATTGCCTCCATCATTTGTTTTTAAATATCCCATGAGGCCACAGTTTTACTAGTACCAGTTGTCAGGACAGACACTGGTCAAATAGATTTGCCGACTTGACCCCCAATGGACTAGGCAGGCTTGAGAACAGTGCTACATTAAGCTAACGGCTAACGTCAACGCACAGACGAGAGGTGCTAATGAGAGAGCTTCTATAAATGTATGCTTAGTGCCACGTCAGGGCCATGTATACCTTCTCAACATCTGGGGCCAGATGCATAAACATCTGTGTAGATTAATGACTGCAAAGGTTTTTTCTTCCATCAGATTTATAACACTGCATTTTAAGGGCAGAATTCCTACTGAAATTACATAATCTTGTCATTTATATGGAGCTTGTTGCACCTGTGTGACACTTATATGGTGTGTAGTGGTAAACGTTCAAATGAAACGAATGAACACATTTAGATTTTCACTCAATAATGCAAATATCATTATTACATTATTACAGAGCATAATGATTTATGTTGTTATGAACACCAACTATTTACGTTTTATTATTTGCATTTTTTTTTTAGACCAAAGCATGTATCATGAAGCCTAGTTTATACTTTTTGTCTCAGCACCTGTGGTCACCCTGCTCTGATGAGCAGCTGTCAGTAATTCTCCGGGTTGATGCTCTCCTTCTGGGGCGTTAGAACCAGATGGCAACGTTGCAGAACAGGAAAACCCCTAACTGCAACTCCCCCTTGATAACAGGCCATCTCTTTCTTCCCTTGCTCTCATTCTCTCCGTCTCTATCGCTCTCTCCCAGACCATCGAGTCCCTCTCTCCCTCCCACTGTCTCTCTCTTTTAACCACCTCTCTTACGCTTCATCTCCTCCTCCCACTTCTGTCTCTGCCTATTTGTGTCTCTTTTACTTCCTCTCTGTCTCTCTGTCATCACCTATATGTTTCATTTCAGGATCATGTCCAATATCAACATATAGGCCCCTGTGGACCACAGGCTTTCTCTCTTCCTTTCCACTAATGACCTTTCTCATTGTGGCTAGTCAGTGGTGGTTGTGGTACTTCCGATACCAAAGAAGAGGGTCGAAAGGCTCCTGAGGAATAAATGATTAATTCCCTCCTTTTCCCTCAGGGAAACTTTGTACATAATGGTGTAAAAGAGACATGATCTGTTATGTGATGTGTGCAAAGAGAAACATCAGACAGTTATGATCCAATATGAAGATATGAAAGATATTAAAGATTTACAACTACAGTACTAGAGGTATGTCAATACACACACATTTCAATTGTAATATGTTACTGTTTATGTATGTTTATTGTGACTGAAGACAAAGGGCAACTTTATTGATTTTACATTCGGTAAGAACAGGAAGCTGCTCATGTCAGAAGCATCCATCCATCGATCCATCCATTTGCTAAACTGCTTATCATGCCCAGGGTCACAGGGGGTCCCAAGCCTGTCCTAGTGCACACTGGGTGAGAGGCCTGAGGAAAAGGTAACTGCGCTGCTAAGAGAATCCGACTGCACTTACACTAGGCGACGTGTCATGATGCGCCAGCGGATGTTATTGATGAGTGTCTGCCATGGGGAAACTCAAATGTTCCGTACATTACATTATAAAGGAAGTATTGAAGCTCCTTTCCTATCATTCTAGAGAATCCAAACAGTTTTTATCATGGCTGACACTTGGGTACATCTGGGTCATATTTGACAATTTTACCGCTACCATGGTTTATTTAGTACTGTAAGTGTTCTGAAACATAAGCAAACTTTCCTCATTGTTCTTAACATCTACAGTCCCCTGGCAATTTCAGTTTAGTAATAATAATACTTTCAAATGTAAGCCCTTTTTGACCTCACAATTCTCTTTACAAGAAGAAACTTTGAATTATATTCTTAAATGCTTAAAAATGTTTTTTTTTCTGATTGTTCTACCTTTTCCCTAGGATGTAGTCTTCCTATAAGATTTCTGAAAATGTCAGTGTTGAATTAAAGCATCCTACTCTCTTACACATTTACTGAAACAACACTTTTCTGTATAACGGTCCTTTAAGTCTGCTACTGTTGCATCCCCACATCGTTTTTAATCAGGCTCACATCAATTAAGTGTGAAGCACATTAACCTGTAGCACGAGGAGATGCTTCTTCGAGAGATGAATTACAGTTATTTCCTCTTTGCATCATAAAGACCATGCAACTGATAAATTGCCAACGCATTAGAGTTGTGTAAAGACCATAGAGTGTGCAAAAGACCAATAATGGTGTCCTGGTGCTGACAATGAATCATTGCACCTTGACTAAACGGGTTCTGAAAGGCTTTGATCAAAGTGATTCTTTGTCTGAATGCAAAGAAATGCAAATGCCACTACTACCAGCAACATCCCATCATAACTAATCCCTGCCGTAAAGGAGATTAGAAAACCGGCACAGCTCGGTTTTTGTGGTTAAATGTCCACATTGACTGTGCCGTAGAGAAGAGCAGAGCTTGTTGATTTATGGAGTTATTTTCTCTGAGAAACAACTGCAAGGTCAAGTGCTGTCAAAACATTATGACATGCAGTGATATAGCTAGAACGTTCGGGATTTAGTGTACCAGTATCAAAGTTCTTCAAAATGATGACTGTCCCCCTCCTCTGATCCATCACCATAATGCTAATCAGGCTTGTCCCCATGACGGGAGGCAGCGCCAAGCCACATCACTTGAAAAGCCTCATTTGTGCCAGAAAGCTATTCAGGCTCAATTCCCAATGAATTATGGCTTGACTTTGGATTTCTCAGTTCTACTGGGTTTTTAGATAATTTGAAAATCTATGAGGAATGTAAGAGTTAAACAAATGCAATGCAGACATTTGTCTTGTTGGTGCATTTTTGACCTAGGTCTATGGGGGAGGCATTGCTAGTAATATTGAGCTAATATCAGTGACGTGCATGTGGAGCCAGTGTTCCACGCCAGCAGCATGCAACCCATTTATCTCTCTTACGCTGTGCGTGGCATCTCTTTGGGGTGAACAGTAATTTATACCACAGGCAACGACAGGCAGAGAAATACCTCACACGTTTTCAACGGCGATACGAGAGGGGCTTCTCTAAACGTCCCTGTCCTCCATCTGTCTCCATTGGCCTTTGGATATGCACACTTGAATCTCCTCAACCAAAGCTCTCTGCCACCAGCTTCCTCTGGATGGCCCTATAGGCAGACAGGCCGAGAGCACTTCACTTCCTCCCACACTCATCTGCACATTTGAGTGGTGGGATGTGGCCAGGGGAATGCAAAGTGGGACGGATCATTTAGAAGTAATGTATCACTGAAACACAATCAGTCAGACTTACAAGAAAGCACTTTCACACAGCGAAGATGATCCTATTCATTTTGAACTAATGGTGATATCGGGTAATTTGATGTAAATCATAGAGAAATTTGTAATCCACGCGCATTCTCAACTTCAAAAATAATTATGGAAAGATTACAAAAAAATATGCACTACTTGTGTCAAGTGTAACAAGTGTGAAAAATGTAAGTAAAGGATAAAAGAACCCTGAATAAATGGGCAAATAGCCCATGATATGTCATGATAAAGGGCTAAAGCAGAGGGTTTGAAGAGCATGACAAAATGATGTGACTCATATGCCATAGCCTTCTTAATATCCGATCACAACCCATCTGAACAAATATGGGTACTGCTGGGCAACGGTGAAATACAATGGTTTGTAGTGGAGCAACGTCTGTATGCAGAGAATTCAATCCAAATGTATTTTGGTTCTATTCCACAGTACATACTACACACACAAGCTCTCTTTAGCGACATCCCTTCCAAATAACAATCATAACACATTGGCTATGTCCAAGAGACAGAGAAAGTAGTCAAGGTACTGTATCAAATGGGCCAATATGGCAAGTACATGCTTCTTTTGAATTGTGTTGATATGTGTTAACACTGGCAAATACAACAGTGGTGGAGCCTTACATTTCCAGTTTGTGAGCCTAAATACCAAACAATAGCTGCAAGTGTTTCTTCCATCGACTCTTCCTGCCTGGTAAATGCTTTTTCCTTTTAAAGTATGCGTCTCCTGTTTGTATTGCATTCTCAAGCTGAATGTGAGAGGACATTGTCAATATGATTTGTATTGAAACTCCTTTCATCGCGAGACAAGACATGGTCAAATTGTTTTACAAATTCTGTGGTACTCAAAATTGTTAGCGTCCATTTGATCTCAGTTTGCCAACCAACATGTGATATGGAGACAACAAATGAATAAGACAACTACAAACTGTACATCTTAAAGCTAACACACTATGACAACAGTGTTTTTACCCAGACCCCCAGGCATGTCCGATGGAGGCCTGCCCCCCCCCACTCTGTAGAAATGAGCTCTGCCTGTGTGGGAGAAAAAACTGTCAGAGAGGCTAAGTGCTAAGGCAACAGTGCTAGTCATCGATTGCAAGCGATAAGGTTGAGGGTCACATGCTATTTCCTGCGGGAGTCTGTTTGTTCTCTTGTGTTTGGCTGGGTGTGTGAGTATATGTGACCAGATGGAAAATGTGAAGGTCTCACACAAAGTAAGAAAGGGTGCAATCATTGCAGCTGAGTTGCTACAGAGGAGTTTGATTTTAACGTTCTTTTGCACAGCGGATTGTTGTTCATGTTGATTTGGCTGCTACGGCTGGTTGATTCCCACTGGGGCCAGCAAACCTTGATATGTATTCACTCCTAGCATTGTGTAGGTGATTTGGGTGAAAGCATCCACCAAAGGGAATATGTTGTCATTAAATAGCACCCAGAAACAGAGATTGTTTAAAAATGTTCGATTTTATTAGTGCTCGAAATATTTAATAGCAGATATCTGGCACATGCAGCATCTATTTTAATTCCGTTGTTCAATTATGTCAAGCATGGGCAAAGGCTGAAACAATTGACATTGCTTTTCTCTATATTTTCATATGAAATGTTTTTCATAATCACATTTTCAAACTGTTAGTGTAACTTCGTGAAATCACTACGTCAAGACGGCCAGCCAACCAATCAGAGCAGACTGGGCGCTGGTTTCAGACAGAGGGTGAAAAGAGGTGCACAGGCAGTATGAGAAAAATAAAGACCTTTTTTTAAATGTAAGAGCATTTAAACATGTCGCAGTAGAGACGATAGAAAATACAAACAAGAACCTGAAAGTGACCATAATAGCGCCCCTTTAAAAACGTATTTGTTTGAGCATTGCACAAGAACCCAGTGTCTCCTCCATTGTGTGCTCTCTGCTATTTTAAGAGCCTGCTGTTAAAGCTTTATTGTTTTCCTCAACAATGTGAAAGCTTACCAAGCAGAATGGCAGTTTAGATGTCAGGGCAGGTACATTGCAACCAACTGTTCCAAATTGCATGCATCAACAGCAAAGTGTAACAAAACCACAATAGGACAAGGCTTCAACTCCTATTGCAGTTAGCAGGGGAACAAGAACATGGCGATACGACAGGTATCTTTGTTCATCTCAGGGTTGACAATAGAGCTGCCTGCAAATGTGACAGTCTAGTCAGTTAACATTCAAATTCAAGTCTACATGTCCTTGCCTGGGATAAACAAAGGGGACACAGAAGCAGGTTACAGGTAATCTGATGGACAGCATTTAAGGGACACAGCATATTTGATTTCTGAAGAATGATAATCTAAAAAGTGCTGTAAAACTGCTTTTTTCGATGTCAAAAGTACTGCATTGACTTCAAGGCAAAGCATATTTATTTATATAGCACATATCAACATAAGGCAATTAAAAAAAAAAAAAAACTTTAAAAGCATTATAATATAGTCCAACATTTATTATAAAACGACTTTTAAAAACATTAAAAAATCGTCATTAAAAAAACAAGATAACAAGATAACAATTAAGTTGAGTGTGGGAGAGAAGCTCCCTCTGGATGGAACACAGAGATTATTGCCTTTTCACACCATTAACATGCAGAAAATATAGTTTGTTCCAGATATGTGGAGCATTATAAGTTAACGCTGCTTCTTCATGTTTAGTTCAGATATTTAACGTCATCCCTCACAATACTAATGACACAACTTCATACTCATTTATCAGAGCAGAAGCAGTTGGATGTAAAAAGGACATACCGTGCAATTTAATGAGGTACGTGGAGATGTTTTGCCATATTTTTCTCCTTTAGTAGTTCATTGTATGAAAGGAATGGAGTGTAACTATGAGCTGCAGTACTGAGCTTTCCTTGTATTCCCAGTTTCAATGTCCGTTCCCTAATTGGCTTCTTCAGTGAACACATGGCTGGAGCCCAACAGTTAAACCTGCATCACAATCTCTCTTTGCTTCATTGTAAAGCAGTACATGGAGGATATCCCTCTCCTATGTGCTGTACAGTTAATGCATATGTATGTGCTCAAGCAATAGATTTCCTTCACATTCAGTGTTTCAGTTCCTATGGCAACAAGACATTTGCTGCATGCTTTTTTATGAAATGCTGACCAAGGCTTAGGCTGATCAAATTGTAGTTTCTAGATTATTCTAAAATCACATCAGATCTGACTATCAGTGCTTTAAGGCGAGAATCAATGTCAGGATCTGATAAGCTGCTGTCTTGACTGTCAAAGTCCTTCCTGTTCTACTGGATATTCTGCACACTTTAAACACATTACCATCAAACAGTATCATAAGAGGCACATAATGGGCCCTCTACAGACTAATTATATACTAGTTGAACTGTTATTCATATATTCTATTATATATAATAGTGGTTGAATATACATGTGGGCTAATTTATCTCTCGGGCATTGTTACTTTACATCATTGAAATCACACAACCCTACACAAGGTTAGGACTCATAGAAAGTAAATGACAGCCCGATGCAAGTGAGGGATCTTTCGTTTATTTATTCTATTAACACCTTATTTTTGGTGTCCCTGTTGTGTCACTGTCTTCTTCTATATACACTCTCTCACGGTCAATGTAACCAAGAACAAGGACTCTAGTGAATGGGCAATTTGTCTTCTGTATTTTCAATGTGTAATATGACATGAGTCAAAGGTCAAAAGCTCATATTACATTATAGGTATGGAGAACAACCTCAAATACAATCAAATAAATTGAGTTAAATAAGTGAAACATACATATTTGTGGTTGGTTCATTGTTGTCTATTATATATTAGGGTGAAACTAATATGTGCCTTAAAGGGGACCTTTCATGCAAAATGCACTTTTGTACGTCTTTTATACATGAATATGTGTCCCTGGTGTTCCAGGGAACTCACCAAGTGTCAGAAAACACAACTCTCTCTATTTTCCTCCATACCCAAATCTCTAAAAAAGGGGCTGCAACGGATCTGATAAAAACTGATCCAGATTTGAACACTGTCCTGACGTCAGGACAGTGGCGCTACGGCTATTGGGCCAACTCCACCAATCAGGAGGAGACAGCCACGGCCATTGCCGTTCGAAAGCGCTAGAGACGTTATAGTACATATGCCAGGCCTCTAGATGGTGCTGTTGCTCACTGAATCAGCCCTTGCTAAAACAGATCTAAAAAATGTCAAATTGAGCAAAATGAGGCATGGCTAAAATGCATGATCTGTTTGGTATTTTGAAGAAAAAAAAAGTATAAAAATGGCTTATATAGGTATGGTCCTACACTATATTATTCAAATATAGCATGATAGGTCCACTTTAAGCAAGACATAAGTACCTGTTTGATTTTAAGAGTTTCTTTACAACTGTTAAACCAATTGTAAATAATGATCTGACATGAATAAAACATGAGCATATTCAAGGGAAAAAGTGATTATTTAACCATTTTTATGCTGACAAGTTACACACTGAATGTATATTCATGTACTTTAAATCCACATATACCCAACCATGAATAAAACCTGTAGAACTACAAAGGCTGATAAAAAGCCTTCATACGTAAGTGTAAATAACCAAAGTCTGATCTATAATGGGCTAGCCATGTTTAAGGAGAAATATGCAGGAGAGTCCACCTTAACAAGGACTCATCTATCATGGTCATGAGCTGACAGTGCATGCCTGCTCTGCTCTGTTTTACACATAGTGTTTACTCGGTGACAGGTTTACACATGTCCCTGAATACAACACAATGTTGCTGATTTCAATTTCTGATTACATATTATACCACTATTTGTGCTGCAGATAAATGGGGAACCGCTGCTTAGGCATCAAGCAGATTTCCCTAGCCTGCTGAACAGTGATGGCTGTAAGAGCTCCTGATATGAAAACATATTAAACTCCAATTGATGTACCAGAAATGCACCTAAGGTGATTCTTATGAGGAATTAATGTGTCATTTAAGTTGCACAGAGGCCTATTACCAGTTGTTTCTGCATTGCACTTGTAGAAATGAAGTGACATAGTGCTATTTGGCAAATGGGTACATTTAATTCTATCTCTTAACACTGTAGCAAAAAGTATCTGAGCTTTTCTCACCAACAAACAATACATTATGATTGGAGAAAATGAAGAGGGTAATAACCTTCAAAGGAGTCATAAAGCTACAGCTGTTTTTTTCTATAAGTTAGTTACCAGTCAATCCAGATCAACTCCATGTGCACAACAATTTGCTTCACTATTTCTCAGGTAACAATACAGATTGTGGAATGTGGCAGGTTACACACAGATTTTAAGCCTTCAAACTATTGCGACACAAGGTTTAATTTCCATATTAGTAAGGGTATTTAATATGCCTGCACACACTGTTGGAAAGTTTGACAAATTGGCTGGACTTCGGTTGCCAACAGTGCTAAGATCAGCCAATTCTTTCAGCAGCCGGAAATGATGACAAGACAGAAATGTAAGTGAGCAATCTGTTCATCCGGCTGATTATAAAGTTCCTACTGAGAGCGACTCAGTGCCACAGTCCATCTCATGTCCTGAAATGTGCATGGTAATATTCACTCTGCATTTATATATCATAAATATATTAATAACAATACAATGAAATGATGAAAATGATTAGTTCTCTGTTAGAAGAGAAGAGAGAGGAAAAGTGCCTGGAGGATAAATGGTGAGTATTGACATAGCCTTTCAATCTATGTCTATAGTGTTTCAGTGTATTTCAGTCCTGGTTTTAATACAATCACACTTACATGTTAACATACTGTACTTAACACCTGAACAACAGCACAGTAAGAGCTGGATAGCCAGTTGTAATCGGGACTAAAACACCAGTTGTTGGGACGTGTCATCAAATCAATGTTGTCATGGCCAAAGTAAATAACTAAGTGCATCAATAATACATTATTTAAGCTGGAGTACATTTTTACACATCAATGAATGTATGTTGTTGCCAGGTAAAGCTCTCTGTAATTCGCAGTAAACTGGAGTTGTTGTGTCTGGCGTTCATGTCAAATTTCCCGTGCTGGCAAATACATGCTTACAGGTGAGCTTGCCACATCTACCCTGCCACAAGTACTGTTTTTTTTATATATATATTTTTATACTTTAATCCTTCCTCCGAACACTGAATCTGTTCTTTAGTATTTATTCCAAAAACGTCTGCCATGGTTTCAACCTAATGGAAATAATTTTTTACTGCCAGAGGGCAGAAGCAAAAGTTCAGCACTCCAGATTTAAGATTATGTAAATTGAAGAAAATATTGTTAATAAAAGAATACAGCAGGAGTGTCTGCACTGCTTTCCCAACAGTCTGACAAAGAGCCAAATTGTTGTCAGGCCCTGATAAAGTATGGCCTCATATTTCTGAGGATGACAGGAACTGTTCTCTGGCTGGAAGGTCGCAGGTCGGTTTTACCTCACAGCCGACCTTGAACAAGAAACGAATGTCAGCGAGTCGGTGGTGTGCATACAAGGCAGGTTTTCATGGCTGAACAGATAAACTCTTTGACATGTACTTTGAGAAATGTGACTTTAATGTGAATTCAGTATTTATTCAGTATTCTCTTTTAATTTATTTGATTTAACAAAATTGTGCATTTCTGGTGTATGAGCAATGGACATTAAAAGATTAGTGTCTCATTTGGCTCTTGGATGATTCACCACAAGATGATTGATGTGTTGGATTTGCTTAAATAATGGTAACAGTTCAGTCCTTTCCTCCATATGACTAAACGGTTAAATCTCAGAGACTGATATGTGAAAAGTGAAGGGGGAAAACCAACTCAAACACATTTTGAACTGACTCAACTAAAAAACGGTTTGTTTAGCTTAAGTTGTCCCCAACAAAGATTATACAAATAATGTATTAACAGAGTAAGATAAGATACTAATTTCATTTATGTTATTTCCATTTGGCTGTTCAGCTGCCAGGTGTATCCTAAACTGTTTCCCAAAGTGTAAACATTTATAAAGCCGGTTTTTACAGGTAAGACATATGCAAACCGCCTTTGTAATTTCTGTAATCCATGCAAGCAGGTATTATTTTCTATGATCTATGATCATGGGGGAGAAAAAGCTCCCAGCCTTTTTCATCCTGCTGTGAAACCAATCCAACTTTTGAAGAAAGTTACACCGTCTCACCAGGAAGACAGACCTTTTATGTGTTAATTATCTATCGTAGACATGATGAATACTTTAAAACTACTGTACTGGACTATTTCTGTAAAAATCACTAAATGCAGACCCTACACAATTTCTACACAATGGCAAATGAAAAAATCCTCCTTTTCGATGAAATGTAATGCAATTACACACAAGCTCTTGGAGAGCTTTGCCTCTTTTGTTTCGTGATCTGATTAAGTTTGCATGTGGAACAAGCCGGCAGAGATGGATTGCTGAGCCTGCGGTGAGAACACAAACAGAAAATATGAGGAAGACCAGAAATGATAATTCTGTAGGTTTTTCTGTGGTGTCAGGGTTTGCTGGTCCCAGGAGAGCTGGTCTTTGTTTTGCAGTCTAATATAAGGGTTCATACACAGTACTGTGTGTGCAAAGTACAGCTTCTCTTGTATAACACATCATTTCAAGGCATTTTTAATGAAAGACTCCTCCTACTGTATATTATATAAAATATTTAAATACAGAGTATAAGTAAAAGCCTTAAAGGGAACACATAAGGCACTTTTCAAAGTTTTGATGAGATACTTCTAAAATATATTAACATGCTTTTAGGTTAAAACAATGTTAGGTTCCCCTGATAGCAGCAGCGAATACTTTCCAAAGAGTGCCTATACAAAAAGCATATTAGCAATAATATTACATTCACCAGGCATTTCAACAGTTTAAAAAAAAAGATACGCTATGTGCCGGTATGCATTTGTCTGCATACCGTGCATCTTTTACCCATTTAGGCTGGGGATTTTATCCTTTGCATATATGCACACAAACCTATATAACACACAACAGGAAAGGGAAAACCCTAAAAAGCATAATGAGGCATTGAGTAGACACCCGTCTAAACAGCTTCACTTCTATTAAGACATTTAAAGTAGAAACGGCAGCAGGACTGCAGTGCAGAGTAGTGGCCACAAGCTAACTAAAGGGACACACACGCAGGCACTCGTGCATGTGTGACTCCTGGCTACCAAAACAAAAAACAGAGAAGCTCGGATTAAAACACTCACGAAGGTTTGACTTCATGTCAGCCCAAGATACGATTACCCCACTATATATTTACAAAGCAAATAGTTCTTTGCTGATGTATTAATGTCTGAACGCCGTTAGGATCTTCAAGTACAAGTTCACATTTGAAGAATGGGGGGGAGCTAGCGATTCATTTAAGGCAAACCTTTTACTGACACCCTTGGCATTTCTCATCTCATTATTAGGGCTGATTATAATTCATAGGCTATATTAAATGTCAGAGAAAGGCCAGGGATTGTTATGCAAATGTTAAGCATAGAATGTGTTCTTTCATTCAGATTTAGTTGCATTTTTTTCATCCAGTAGGTCTAGGAAAAAAAAGAAAGCAAATGCCAGTAACAATTTAACAGTGTGTTGTAAACGCAAAGACCAACCTCAACATGACAGTTTGTCATTGTTCAGCATAATGATCTTTCAAATAATCAGCTGTAAGAACTAAATAGATGAGATAAATCAAGTCATAAAATGTGTTCGCTACTGTACAATCAGCCTCCCGCTGCCAACCCTTACTGCTAACATTTAAACACTGATTGTTCTGTTGCATTGGTGCTAAATGAGACCCGAAGCAAGAATTATTGTCTTTCTTATGCCAAATATTGCACATAAAACACACATTTAAAAGACCTTTAAATAACAGCCCTAACGTAGAGTCATTGCGAGGTTTCTCTTTACAATCAAATCACTACGATGGCTTAACTATGTCAGCTCTCCACTGTGTTTTTCCTTCCGTCCGTTGAATCCACAATTCATGTTTCCAACTTGTTCCTTCATCCATTACATTAAAAAGATATTAAAAAAGATAGGAATACTATTAAATATATGTCTATTTGTATGATTTTGGGGGGAGATCCAAGTGGTGTGAGGGTAGAAGCTCTTCCTGAATCTCAAGATTCACTGGCTAATTGTATACGGTATCGTTTTACAAACATGGAGAAAAGGCAGTTTTGAACAGTTGTTTGAATCCTCGATGATTATCCTGGCCTTATTAATGAATTGACTGGTGTACGTTTCCTTAACCTGTTAAGCACCAAGCCTGTTTTTCATGTTTCAGGCTCGAAAATGACATGCCCAAAACAAATGACTACAACTTAACTTCTAAAAGGGTTATATGAATAATTTCTTTTATCAAAGCAAGGTTACATCTGTGAGTTGGATGTAGAAATGTCAGAATCAATATAGATGTTTTTTATTTTAAAGAAAATTCAGATTTTACATAGTAAAAAACTGTAAATTATAGTGTCCGTCCAAAAGTTCTTTTTTACAGATAGTGAAAACTACCCTTGGATGATGGGTTAGTAGACTAAAAGCTTTAGGAATCCAAAGTACAACATATAATAAGTACCTTGTATCAAGATTGATGCAAAACAAGTGATATTTGACCTTTTTAGAGAGGTTTAGCCAAAACCACCCCACCTCTGAGGTGATTTGGGTGAAAATGTTTTTTTTTCCATATCTCTGGCCCCCCTTGGTCGATTTTGATGGTTGACACCTCTTTCTGACCGTTAGAGCCAATATAATCGAAGGGGGAGGCCCCCACACACACACGTTGTGAAGAGAAAAGGTGGGGGCTGCGCGCATGTACATTTGCAGCAGAGTGGACCTATCTCTAGCTCTGGCATTTGGAAACAAAAAAGCAGTTTTATTGCTTATGGATTATCAGAAATCATTTCAAAGAGGACACAGACACATTGGATTAACCTATGGATTAACTGCAGCATCGTTTTTTTGTCGTTTTAATGCCATTGAAGACCAGTTTTGACCAAGGTAAGCCATGTTAGCGTTTCTAGCTACCTAGCTCCACATGTTATGATGTACGCTTTCGTTTATAGCGTCGCAAATGTTTATCACTGAGTGTTGAGGTGGGCACCCCCAGATTCTGTGTCTCCAGGTGATGCAAAACGAGTGGTTCGCTGTGCATCTAGGACAGGGCTCTCCAACACGTCGATCGCGAGCTACCGGTAGCTCGCGGGCAGCTTTTCAGTAGCTCGCCGCTCGATTATCGATTATAGCGTAGTAAGGTTGCTTATTGATTTTTCGGCCGCGGTTGGACAATAACGTTTTTTTATTTTAGATTTTTTTCTGTCACACGAATATCAAATGGTCGGTGACGCAGAGATCAAGGAACAGACGTGACAGCAGCACAGCGACAACACACACGGAGCAGTCTGCTTTCTCCACCAGCACCAGTCCAGAACCAACAGCAGAATGACCCGCTCTGAATCAGGCCCTGTCGCTGCGCCTCAGAGACACACAGGGAGGGATTTGTGTTTTTTGAAAAACACTCGTTATCGTCATGTCAGGTTTTTGGTGGATTTAATCAAGTCTTGGATTGCAGAGTATGAATGTCCTCTTGCTATTTTCAGTTGATAAATACTTGTGTAAAGTTTGTGAAGGCAGGAGGAAAGCTTCCGCGATCACCGTCTCCTCTCCGTTCCTCCAAACCCCGCCCCCTCCCTGAAATAATGAGTGACAGGCTGATAGTGACCCGATAGAAACTTTATTATTCACTTAATCACTGATTGAGATATGATGAAGCTAACTTAATCTCATACATTCATGGGATTTATGTAACAGTAAGACAGAGAATGTAAGTGTGCACCCACATGCACTATTTTTGTTTTTATAATGCTATTGTAAATACTCCTGCTGTTTTCAGACTCAAGTCATGTGTGTCTTTTTTTTAACAGAAGACCGTAGCTAGAAGCTGCAGCTAGACTGCAGAAGTATTAGTTTTTTGTTTTTGAGGATGGAACCATTTTCACACACAGATATAGGGAGGCTAGACCTATACAATTGATTTATTATGGTTTATAATTTAATGTCAAGACGAAGAAGAAGAAGAAAAAGATGGCTGAACAACTGTTCAGTGTCAATCCTGTGGAGATCTCCAAAATAATGTTCAGCTTAAGTCTCAGCAAAACTCACAACATTTCTGGAGCCTTGTAGACCCAGAAAACTATAAGAACATTCACCAAGCAGCACTGAAAATGTCTGCTTTATTTGGTTCTGTTCTACATACCTTTGTGAAGCAGCTTTTTCTGACATGAATGAAATCTAAATACAGAACAAGACCGACTGATGAACATTTAAATGACTCTATTAAGTGAACCTAAGTGGGTCCAGCATACACCTCTATGGTGGACTGTATGCAGTGCCATTAATCTCACTAACAAAAGAGTGAAATGCTTGTAAGGTGGTGATTAAGGACACTTATGTGAATGTTCAGTGATGTACTTATTATGTGGGCCATAATAATATGTGAGAAATCACACGTTTTCTTGGACCTTATTTTTGATAAGCTTTAGGTATTGCAATTTCACACGTGTACAAAAGTATAGCTTAATTCAACTGATGAGGGCTATGTGAATAAATGTAAGCGATGTGATGCAAGTAGCTCTTGGCCACTTTCATTTTTTGAAAGTAGCTCTCAGATGAAGAAAGGTTGGAGACCCCTGATCTAGGATAACTAATAAGGGAGTCATTGTGAGTTTAGGGGCCGTTTTAGGTTACATTTTTTCGCTCGTGGCTAATTCAGAGGCTGAGTGTTAGCATTGTGGGTTTTTTTTAGATTTTTTTTTTGTAAAAAGATCAGTTAGCTGAGTTTCTTCCCGTTACATGGATATAAAACATTCATAGTTTATTAAATATTAAGATTCCTTAGACGTTGTTTCCTGCAAATGACGCGTTTATCCGCCCGGTACCGGGGGGGCCGTGCGTAACAGGTTAAGGTAGGAAAGAAACGCGTATTGCATGTTCAGTCACCAAACAACTCTTTGTCATTTTCAGTCCTATTTCTGTACCAGGTGTTGATGTTCCCTAGCAGGACGCTTTCAATGCACAGGAGTAGTCATTTCCTCAGTATTTGCCACAGTCTTCTAATCACTGAGTCAGTATTAAGGCCAGATCAGGCACTGGTGTTGGAGAAACCAACATACTCGAAGCTGTCCACCCTATCCATCAAGGACCCGTTGATATTAAAGGTGGCGTAATTCCCAGCTTTTCCCCAAAGTCAACTATCAGCTTCTTAGTCTTCCTGATGTTCAGAGAACCAGCATACCCTCACCACCTGGGATCTTCTTGTCAGGAGGTCAAGTATCCACATACCTATTGAGGGGGTTTAATCCTGAGGTCATTGAGCTTTGTGAAGAGTCCGGGGGGGACTATGACTTAAAGGGCCCATGTCATGGCCATTTCCACTGATCATAATTACATTGTTGAGGTATACTAAAATAGATTTATACTGTGCAATTTTCCAAACTCACATTGGTTTCGCATACAGCATCTCTGTCAAGCATGTGTATTCAGCAGTATTCACTTTCTCCACTAAACGACTCGTTGGAGCTCTTGCCCCCCCCCTCCCTGTGAGCCTAGTGTGCTCCGATTGGTCAGCTCGGCCACTCGTTCTGATTAGTCAACCACCAGAGAGGCTGCGCCCATGTCTAACAGTGCTTTTCCCGGCTGCTCTCAGCGTAACATCAGTCTTATCATGGCGTCGGCACAGCCGTATATTTTATATACATATATATTTTTAACTGTTGTTATAGAAGAGTGTGACGGCCCCAGGGCCTTTGTTTTACGATGGGGTGGAGCTGAAGAGGCTAATCAGCACGATCACGGACACCTCCGGACACTACGGCCCCAGTCTCTCCAAAGCGGCTGCAGGAAGACTAACTCTGCGATCCTCTCAACCACCTATCTCTGCATTTACCACAATAAATGTGCCGTGGTTTTGTAAACTCGTGTATGTCTCCTTGTCTTTGTGGCCTACGAGCCGCTCATAACAAAGAGTAAGTTATTTTTACCCGTTATAAACTACTACTGTTTGATGAGAAATCAAATCATGGTTTGCTATATATGAATTCAGGGAAGAAAGGATAGGCCTACTAAGTATTTCCATTAAACTTTATTTTTAGAAATGTACAAAATGAACATAAATATACATATATACACGGTATATCATCCATTCCTCCTCCTCGCATCTTGCCTGCGCACAGTCGGTGCGGGGCCTTTTAGCACGACGCCTCAGTAGTAGTAGAAGTGCCTTTTAGCACGTCATGGATTGTCCGCCAGGATCTGGCTGGTCGAAATCAAATGCAAATCACAAAATATTAGAGAAACTTAGTTGTTTTAGATTCGTTAGTAGTAGTTGTGTAATGAACAGCTTGCCTGCTAATATGCTAACCTAGCTTTGTTTACCTTGGTAGCTAACACAATATGAACGTTAGCTTGGAGGAAAGGCAACTATAATGCAGTGTAATAAAACTACTATGAACAAAAGCTAGTGGTTCATATTAGGCTAGCAATAACGTGTTTATAATTGCAATCGTATACGGGTATTCTGCTACCATACAATGTAACTTGCATGAATACATTGTTTTGCGCTAGCATACAGCTAGCCTCGTTAGCTACACGCAGTATATGTACGGTCACAATGTACGGTAAATCACAGTACAGTATACTGTATGAGTATTCCGTGTGTGTGAATGCAGACATTCTCCTGCTATGAGATACATGTATGCAAGGCCATCTGCTGATATTAGAGTTGATATATGGAAACTCTAGCAACTTAGTTAGCACAGTTAGCACTGTGTCAATGGCTTAGCAGTCCAACACAGTTTACACATTTAAACAGTCTTGTTTGATAAATACACAAATAACAATGCAAACTTACAGGTTGTATACCCAGATCTTCCCCTGCTCCAAACGGTCCAAACAAGCTGTGCATATCCGGCCTCAAACTGGGCAATGTTTTGGAAGCTTTCGTCTGTGAAATGCCGGTTCTTCGAACCTCTGGAGGAGGAACACGCCGCTGCTGGTGTGGCCATAGCTCTTCGGGATTGGTCCATTTCGTTCCGGGTACCGCATGACATCAGGCGGTACCCGGAAGAATCAAATGGGCAGTGACGTATCTCCAACGAGGCGTTTTGGGGAGGTATTTTCTGTGTTAGAGTTTTACTCGCTACAGGGTGTACTTTGAGGGTTTTGACTCTGCACACCGTTTACATGCATAAAAACCTTCATAACACACAAGGGGACGGGTAATAACCGGAAAAGCATGACATGGGAGCTTTAACTAAAGTCAATGATCAGTAATCTCACATTGCTCCTTTCTTGTCCAGGTGAGGGTGGTGTGGAGGATGTTTCCTTGGGCATCTTCTGCTAATCTGTTGGGACAAGATGCAAACTGTAGTGGGTCCATTTTGCTGGGTTGAGAGTAGCACATGTAATCCTCAAAAGGCGCATTCACACCGCAGTACTTTTCCCACAAAGGTTCATGAGAACTGTTTAGTTCTCATGAACTAAGTACAGATCGCGTTCACACCGGAATAAGTCCCTGAGGGAGGATTAGGCAAATGAAGCCGCTGACGTCACTTCTTCTTCTTCTGCTTTGGGTTTACTGGCAGGCCGCAAACAACTTCGCGGCATATACTGCCACCCGAAGTCCCCGGCCGGAAGTCCCCGGAGTTGGGGACTGGCTTCAGTAGAAGCTGCTGGGACTCCCCTGAAGCCTTCAGAGTAAATCGCCAGAACGCCGACACCTCCTCATCTCAACCGCTCCCATGTTTTTTTTTGTGTTGCCATAAGTTAGTCTCTCTGCGTTTCTGCGCTGGGCTAATGCTAATGCTAATAATGCTAATGCAAGGATAATAAAATGGCGGCTTCACAAAACTTTTTGGGAGTTTTACGGGGCGTGGTTTGCATTCCGCCCAGCCAATCAGACATAGGAACCTTTTTCTCCCACGAAAGTCCCTGCTCTCTAGCAGGGACGGAAAAGGGGGTAAAAAAGGTTCTGATGAACTAATTTTAGTTCCGGCTCTTTTTGGTGTGAACGTGACATTTCGGAACTATATCGGAACTAAAGTGGGAAAGGTACTGCGGTGTGAACGCGGCTAAAGAGCTTTCAAAGCACTTTATCAATACAGACATGAGTGCAACTAGGCAGTCATTCAGTCAGGCTGGTTTTGTTTTCTTGCGCACATGAATAGAAAAGACCGTCGCAAAGTATGTGGGACAGAGTGAAAGGTGCACTTTTGTTTAAACACTTTACAAAGAGGGGTTTCTGTGGACTTGTGATTCGTCATATTTCTTAGACATTGCCACATGCGTCTTGGCTGCCAATCTTGAATAGTTTCTTACTGTATTCTCTTTTTGCCTCCTTTAAAGCTCTTATTAAATTGTAGGCTGCTGCTCTATAATCATCCATGCTTTGAGATTGCAGCCCTAAATTCTATGTTGCAGTGCTTGTGTTTATGGCTTCCCGGATGCTGCTGTTGATACATGAGTTTTTGGTTGCGGAATGATTTAATTGTAGGTTTTGTGCAGTTGCTTCTTCTGTTTTACAAATTAAATCCAACACAGTGAATCTATATATGTATTCAGTGACGCTAATGGTGGTGTCCTGGAAGAGTGCCAAAGTGAGTCATGCAGACTCAAGGTGCCTTACTGTGTTAATGTAGACCACTGTGGTAACGTCCAATGTAAATTACTAATTTATTTGACATAACTCCAGATAAGGTAAGCAGGAACAGCATATTATGTTTATATTCCCACCTTTGCAAGCTTCCTCTTTTTTCTTGCCAGAGTTCTCGGTTCTGTCAGATCATTGTATAGATAAAATCATGTTTAACTCAACATGATTCACCATGTGTTTAATTTCAAAAGACAACTATTGTGGCACAGCTTAGGTCAGTTTTAATGTATGCCACTGACTTCAGACACTTTACCAAATTAGTTTAATAAGGTGGATTGCCATTGAAGCAGGTATTATGCGATAACATCACAAAGGTGCACCCTCTCTGTAAATTAGTTACATCTCATTACAGTTTAATTTGCGGGGGGGGGCAGAGATCATTGGATGAACAAAGTTCTATATAATTAAGCCCGTAGAAACTGGTCGTGATGAGCAATCTCCTGCTGATCTGACTTTTGATTAAAAGCAAGGCCGAGGGCTAATTCATTGGCCTTTCATTTTCAATGGCCTGCTCATTACCCTTAAGGAGGCGGAGAGAAGTCACAGAGGTTTACAAGCATTGTGCGGCTTCCTAGGGGAGGCGGTGAAGAATGATAATACTCTTTTGGTGTGTTTCCTTGGTGCTTTCTCTGCATCTTTATGCAAGCTTAATAGAGCCCTGATGAACAATGAGGGCTTCGGTGGATTTCCATTCAGTATAGCAACTCTAAAGGTCTTATTTTTGCTGTTATAGGACCAGCTGGCTCATAAAATGGCTGAGGTGGAGACACACGGCAAAATAAACCTCATGAACACATTTTATGATTTAATCAAAACTTGATTTAGCTTTGACCATGGCTGTAAATGCGTTTTAAACGGTAAGCATGCAACTAGCATCTGGCACATTAAAAGTGACCCCAACATCAGCTGCTCTGGACTGGTGCAAAGCAGGTATCAGCAATTTTAAAAACTAATATAAACAGTAATGTAAAGTATTTTGCAAACCCCTATGCATATTTTTAGGTCATGTGGAATTTAATATTGCTCTTTCTATAGACACAACCTTCTGAAAGGTGAAATACTTAAACGATATTAAAATGAGTCTGGCCCAATTTTTGCAACAAAAGTTGAAGAAATCTAGTAATTAGTTTGTGCATTGAAAACAGTCGCCGATCTGTCCCATACTTGTCGGATAATTTATCCAACACGCCAATTTTTATTCTTTAACAATGACGCCATATCACACTCATTTTACAGCTGTCTTAACTTTAAATTACTGTTTGATTTGTGATGATGACAGCAATTAGCAAACAGCACAGATGCTGAAATGTGTACGCAATGCCCAAATATAAAAACATTATCAAACTCATTCGCAACCAGATGTCAGCTTCTGCTAAGCTCATGGATCATTTAGACCAGAGAAGAGCTTAATCACAACATCGTAACAACAAATCACATAAATCTACTCAAAAAGCTTAATGTGTCTAATATGCAATGAGGTGGGTCTTTACGGGGAACTTCCATTCATTAATGACATTTTATCATCAGTAAACACATCTGAGAGACAACTTGCCTCCTCATATCATGGTATGTTTTTCGTATTCATGGTATCAAAGTTTTACAATATTCCAATGTGTTTAAAGGATTATTCCACCTTATTTCATTCTATTCAAAATGTAAGGGAACATATTTTAATAGTTTTTTATGTGATTATGTGCTCCAAATACAGTAGGAATGAAAATGAAGTGTAGCCTAATGAGTTTTGGGAATAGCATCCTGCTCAATAGTGTAAATGTTGTGATTCATACTCAGAATCAGTAGTAACAACCATGCTGTGTTTTGAGGTATGCATGACGATTATTGATTACATGTCAACTGTTGTTTTCTTTTTTTCAGCGTCCTTCATCATTTGGCATCTGACATTCCTCAAAGATACCAGCTAAACTTGGAAATGCTTTACTACATTAGAAAGTGTTTAATATAGATTGAAACTATAAAACCTAACATTTCTAAGTTTAATTACATTTGAACCTATAACTACCCACATAATGAAAGGCAGGACTATCAAATAAATTGTTAAAATCCAATTTATCGCAAACGTTATGCAATTTGCGTTGTGAACAAATCATTGATGCATGCTTACTTTAAGATCTCACATCGCAAATGTGACTCGCACTTGTTGCCATGAATGTAAAAACAGACTCTACAAAGGACAACATCTCTCTTGAGTTGATAGTGTTGTACATTGTATTGTTACATATGTATAAACAGTATTTGTGCTGCAATTCAATAAGGTCTCAGTGGGATAACATGCCACTTCAAAGCTATTCATTTGTCCATGTTTTGGGAATGTCATGCTTAAATATCACTGTAATATGGATCTGTAGAACTTATTTCAAGTTGTGCAGCTATGTTAAGTGCACACATTAATTAGCTTCCCCAAGGTTGATTACTTTGATGGTATTATACGATTGATTGGAAATGTATTCAGTTTCAATACTCACATTTACCAGTGCTGCTTGTTCCACATGGGGCCTTGCATTTGTGAAGAATGAGTACAAAATAGGGCTGAATATCAACATATGAAGAGTTTAACTGAAGGTTTATAGAGAATTCAACCAATGAACGCTGGAAATTAGGATGTTATTATCTACCCATGTTTGTATCCTGATGAATCTTCATTTGTTGGATTAATAAAGGTC
Source organism: Trematomus bernacchii (assembly GCF_902827165.1). Lineage (NCBI taxonomy): Eukaryota > Metazoa > Chordata > Actinopteri > Perciformes > Nototheniidae > Trematomus > Trematomus bernacchii. The sequence continues at coordinate 4,122,232 of NW_022987778.1, forward strand.
CCAGAACAGTCTGACCTCACAATAAATAACAGATTACTAGATTTTGCTTCTTGAATCTCATTCGATTTCCTAACAAAACACAGCAGTAACAGGCACACTGGGTTCTTGTTTGTAATGGGAACAATATAATTGTCATCATGACCTAGGCCCAACAGATTTGAGCAACTACTCACTGTAATTAGTTCATTGTGATGGTAATTCACTGTTCTAAATAGGTATCCTATTAACAGGCTGGGAAAAGAAAAGCAGATGTCACAACTGTGCATTAGGGAAACGTATTACAGCTGACTCTTGACTCCGATGTTCTTTTAAAGTCGTGTCACATTCTGTCTTTGTTTTGACTTCCAAGCCACTTCTCAAGGGATTACTTCCCCACTTGCCCTTCAAAAGTCTCACGCCTACTGTACTGTATCTGTTGGGGGTATTTTATATTAAGGTAGAGGGCTTTAATAAGCCTATAAACAGCATGATGCCTTTACTACTACCCACCATAAACAGGACACATCTGTCGCTACGGATATCTATAAACACAATGCCTCCTCCAAAAAACGACCAAATAGGTCGATTGTTCAGCAGCTTATTACGACCTATAGTCACGTTTTAAAGTTTAGCACCTCTAGTGGTCGTGTAAAAAACAACAATTTGCGGCATATGGGCTGATGCTCCCGTTGATTGCAAACGCTCCGGAGTGTCGTATATTCACAAATAACCCTCTCTGGAAAATCCTAAATTGTAGAATAATTTGTCCATTAAAATGCTTTTTGATTTGATTTCTAGCGAGAAGTGTATATTGTACTTTTAGAATCCACGTCCAGTGGATGTGTAGGATCTATGGTTTGATAGATATTACAAAGATGATTTGAGGTCTCGCCAGGAGAACGTGTATATACTACGTCTTTCCCCTATGCATTTCTATTGACGGCAGCGTCAATGTTAAGTTGGCGTCAACCCTCACGGGGTGAAAAGAGTATTTCCGGTCTCAAAGTGTTCCTAATAAAACCGGAAGTATTCCCCTCACTGTCAAATAATTTTACAGTGATATCTGCAGTACTCATCCACTAAACATCAGTTTATCCTTGTTAATTACACAACATTGATTGGTTTAAATGGTGTACAATGCTTTTGTGTTTTTAACCTTCGATTCGGAGAAACAAATAGTTTTTTCGGAGTTCAGGATGGCCGAAGACACTACACTACGTTTTATGGCACGTCTCTACTGGGAATTGTAGTTTTAAAACACGTTTTCGTATTTCCCATAATTAGAAGTTGCCAGTATTAAACTGTGTACATCCCTGGAGGTTTAGGGCATGGGAAACTCATTGGTGTTATCACATTTAAAACATATAATTAATAAATGGGTGAAAATTGCTTGTGTCCATAATGGGCAGCATTAATATACCCACATGACAGCTAAGGTCAGAAGAGCTTTATTTAACAGCTGGTCTTATGTCTGTGACCCCTCCTGTTGTTAATTGATAAGCCTGAAACATGCGCTTGTCAAGGTTCAGAGGCACATTTTGCAAATATGGCACTAGCCATCGATCATCTTAAGATAAGATATACTTTATTGATCCCAAGTTGGGAAATGTTTTTGTTACAGCAGCATGTACATCATGCAATGTATTGTTACTTTGTAATTCTACTCCACTACAATTCAGAGGTTAACCTGGTATTTTTACTCCACTACATTTATTTTAGTTACTTTGCAGATTCTGATTAATGATGTGAAATATAAACAACCCTTAAATCAGACTTTAGTTACACCTGAGTGAAATTCAGGGAAGGTGATTGTCAAGTGCCAAAATAAACTATGCAATATATTAGACGTTAACTTAGTCAGGCTTAATATTTATCTGTTGATACCCCCAAAGTGTTTTTCTTATTCAAAAGAAGAACTTAACTTAAAGTATTCTTTAATGTTTGAATAAAGCCTTATTAGTTTGTCTGTTTTGCACATCCTCCTATTAATATCTTTTGGACGTCCTGCACTAAACTGTTTTATTGTAGAGATCACTAGAGTGTCTTCTTGATATTTTCTATTTTTTTTCTTTTTTTTTTTCTATATTTCGATCATTGACCTTCTACTTTCCCTTAATATTTTATTTTTTTCATCAAATATAACATATTCAACAAAAAATGCAATAACGTGCTTTAACCACCAGGCGGTGCGGATTAAAAAATGGTCAAGTTTACAGTGTTAATACAATAAATTATCCAGTATAAGTTTCCAGTTTAGTTTTTGACGGATTTATCTTGTTATCCACACATATATTGTTTTGATATTTGTAACACCAAACCGACAGAAAAGATGGTCTTAACATGAGCCAGTGGTCTAGTTAAAACATAATAATATCAAACATAATATTACTATTAACTTTATTGTGAAATCAAAACTGAATGGTAAAGAAAAATACAGTTTCAGTCTCTCGATTTGAAGCTTATGCATTGTACCATGAACCTGTATAGACCTGTAACACTCAACTGGTGAGGAGTTGGAAAGGTAGTTTCTGAAGATGTTACAAATAACACACAGCATACAATGCCATAATAACTTTGTATTATTAGTGTAGGACACTTCTACCCATTAATATCTGAGGTATATCCGTCATTTAATGGTAAGCTATTGAAATTCTGAATCCATATATGTGTCTCCCATCACCAAAAACCCCTGACTATTCTCTCAACTCAGTATTTACATTCTTTTATTAAAAGAAAATCAGTAATATCTTTAAAAAAAGTCCTTTTCTATCAGCTGTGCACCGTTATGGTGTAAATACAGCCTATCTACCAATTGGATTAAATAAAAAAGTCAGTCAACTTACTATTGATACTGCAAGGAGACGTATTGTGTGAAGAGAAATTGAAGATGTTGTTTAATTGCTGATATATTTATGATCCACGTTATATATTCAGTTTTGGTGGCAGTTCTTCCAGTTTGTCCAAAGGTCTTCTAATCAGGGCTCTATAAATAGAGAACTACGGCAGATGTGTAATATTTAATCCCAAGGGTTAGGGTTAGGTAACCCTAGGGTTAGGGTTAGGCTAGGGTTAACTAACCCTAACCCTAGACTATCCAGCGGCAATACATAAAAAGTTAATTTATAGCCTGTGAAAATAATACATGTAAAACATGCTAAAATATACAAACACATGTAATGTTAAAGTAGATTATAGAGTGAACGGAAGGAAATGCAACCCTGTTACTGTAATGCAACCCTGTTACTGTAATTAAAGTAACAGGGTTGAAAGTAACAGGGTTGAAAATCAATGCTAATGTTAGCTTTAACCTCAGGAATTATTGCTAGATGTAGCATGTAATGCTACTTTCAAGGCAAGGACAAACTTGGATATTTAATGAAAGAAAGATAACTTTGAAATTAATATGCTTTATTCTGATAATATGAGTAACAGGGTTGAGTGGGTTGGAGTGCCACAATCTTTTAAGACTGAAAAGATTGTAAAAATATGAAAAATAAAAGAGAGGACTTACCTTTGGTCTACCCATGGCACTAGCACATGGCTTGCTGATGTCACTTCCTGTGTGTCATTTGACTTACAGTTTTTTCACTTCCTCTGCCAATCTAAAAAGGTTTGGGTAACAGGGTTGAACGCATGTTGAGGGACACACCTTCTGTGCAAAATTACTATTATTTAAAATATCTTTATGATTTAACAAATTGATTTGACCATTACAAGAGGCATATATCAATAGAATAATACCAAAAAAAGTAAATAAAATCCCTATTTTAAATGTTATATTTGACATGCAAGTTGGTCACCAAGAAGCGGGGACAAGAGAAAAAAAGCAATTTTAGGGGGTGTTCGAGAGCTATTTGATCATTTAAATAATATTTTGAAATCACTTTTTCTATAACTTGATATACATTTTGTCTCAAGACAAGTATGTTTAACACAACAAGTGCATGTTTTAGCTTTTTGGACATGGATTATTTGATTTTTTATATGGGGGACATGAATTGTCCTCCAATTCTGGAATGACCCATATACACTTCTCGCTAGAAATCTAATCAAAAAGCATTTTAATGGCCAAACTATCCTACAATTTAGGATTTTCCAGAGAGGGTTATTTGTGAATATACGACCCACCGGAGCGTTTGCAGTCAACGGGAGCACTAGAGGTCGAAAACTTTAAAACGTGATTATAGGTCGTAATAAGCGCTTGAACAATTGACCTATTTGGTCGTATGAGTTGGAGGACTTGTTGGGTGTATGTTATCTAACGTTAGCATGTATTCGTTTTAGCAGTATCCTGTCATAAACTGGACCTTTACCAAGAGACAACCTCCAGTTTGAAAAAATGAAGGCAATGCAATAGGGCCATAAACTTGCATTCTCTCTATCTGCCAACAGGTTGTACATTGCTGGTCTGTTTGTCTAGAAGTCGGTCACTAAGTCTTATTGTATAGAGGTCTATGACAAAATCAGCCCAATTCTAACTTGATTTAATACCTCAGTAAATATTTATATGTTCTCAATTGCAAAATTCAAGCCTTCCTCAACACAGCTTTATGATCAGTTAGTAAATGATGATCCCATTTAGAGAAAATGAGACGATATAGCAGTGTATGCTCTAGGCTAGGGTGGGGCTATCCTGTGATTGACATGTTGCTAGGCCGGTTATTCCCTTCACAGCGTTCTTTCATGTCATAAAGATTAATAGACACATTTTTTTAGCTAAATTATTTTGTGTCATTGTTCTTCCCCCCTCTTATAGTACATCTTGTTCCAGAAGAGCAAGACGGCAAAGGCCAAAACTCCCAACTCAAGGTTTCAAAACTGTATTCCACAAACCAACCATCACTCTTACCACCGCTTATACATTATACAGTCTATGGCTGTAAAGATTAGGGAATCTTTTTGAAAAAAAAATGCATGCAAATACAAAAAACTACATTTTCATTGCCTGCAAGGTCTATTAAAATCCTTCTAAAATAACTAAATCAGTCGTAGTCTTTACACGCTGCATACCTTGATGAATGTAAAGAAGGTTTGTATCATAATTGAACTATTGCACTTTAATTACACACATTTTATCTTCTCATGCAATTGAATGAGAATAATTCCTTAGAAAAACAACAGCACTTTTTTCTTCCTGCTGCTCATTATTATCTCAGACTGTAGCTGCAGTACTGAGTGTGAAGCAGGGCATTGTTGCATCTCTGGCCTCAATGTGCTTCCTTGGTGTTATCAACCTGCCCTTTAGTTGTAGATGAGTGCATTGATGGGACACACAATTGTGATACGCAACAAACAGAGGCTATGCTCACTCTCTGCTCTGACAAAAAATAAAATACTTGTGGTTTATGTTGTGAAAGTGATTTATGTTGCCTGTGTGTGTGGCAGCAGTGCAACGTGTGGCTGTGGTTCTCGGGTTAGTGTGAATGAAGTGTACATACTTTTAATTGAAAACTCCTGCAAACTGGTGTATTTGTACTCAAACTAAACGTAATCTTCAGCTTTATAAGATAGCATTTACACATATTCTAACCCCACTGCTGAACAATTGATTAATAACATGTGCTCTGCAATGGCATGTGTCGTAGTTGTACCAAAAAAACATTTCACTATATCTCTGCGACACATTTACTGTGTCACACACCCCTATCCACTTTTCATGTGAGCGGGAATGAGTTCTCAAAGTGGGCCTATTCAAGTCTGAGTACGAAGTGCCTCGCTGACTCAAATAACTAAAGCTTGATATTTATTTTCACCAGACCTTTAAGAAAAACGCCACTCTAAAGACATTATTTTGAATTAAGACACAGGACAACATTTTAGTCAGCAAACTGGCAGCCTTTTATTGCATTCACATGTCTATGCAAAGAATGTGTTGGGATCATGTGTTGTGATGGCGGTCCTGAGGTGTGGCCCAATGTGTTGCTTTTTCTGTGCGAGACAGATCAGGTGCTACCGGTAGATTTGGAGACCAGCTGGTTGTCCTTATATTCCTCTGCTGCTGCTGCTGAACCACTGGCACTGCTGCAAGGGGAAGAATCACAGAGCTTCCATTAAATATGATAACAATTCTTCAGTTTACAGACATTGTTATTCGTGTAAAATGAAAGGAAATAATTGTTCTTTGTGGACTACTTACGCGCCCTCTCCGTCCAACAGCCTTCTGTATTCTGCGATCTCCATCTCCAGCCGTGTCTTGATGTCGAGCAACATTTGGTATTCTTGGCCCTGGCGTTCCGTCTCAGCACGCATTTGCGTTAGCTGTTGCTCCAGCGCCGTCACTTGGCTCTGTAGGCTTTGTAACTGCATGGAATACCATCCCCCTGTCTCAGCTAAAGTGCCTTCAAGTGACCCTTTCTGTGGGTGGAAGTTAAAGAGAGCAGGAAGGGAGAGGAGAAAGAGTGAATTAGTAGTAAAATATTTTGGGTGCATCATATTTTTCATTAAATTTGCCGTAGATCATTATCATTTACCATGCTGAGTTGGGACTGTAGCTCGATATCCAGGCCCTGCAGTGTTCGACGTAGCTCAGTAATTTCTGTCTTTGTTGTTTGGAGAACTTCTGTGCTGGCTGCCACCTCCTTGTTCAGATCCTCCGACTATAACAGACACGGGAGAACCTCAATGTAAGGTAGAACTACATATGTGACATATGTAACACTCTATTATCTAGTCTTACCTTTGTTTGGTACCAGGCTTCAAGGTCTTTCGCATTCTTGGCGGCCACAGCCTCATACTGCTCACGGATTTCTGACATAACGAGGGACAGGTCTGGTTGTCTCCCTGCGTCCACCTCAACGTTGATCTGTCCAGTTATCTGGTTTCTCATGAGTGCTAATTCCTGTTGAATAAGAGTTTGGTAAAGTTGTTTGAGTACATTTCAATCTTCATTCTAGCAAATTGAATGAAAGCTCATTCAGATGAACGTCAATCATCCGCTACCCACCTCCTCATGGTTCTTCTTGAGGAAGATCAGCTCCTCCCTGAGGCCTTCAATCTGCATCTCCAGGTCTGATCTGGTCAGCTCATCCAACACTCTCGTCAGACCGGCGATGTCATCCTCCCGTAATTGACGCATGTCTAGCTCATTCTCCCACCTTTGAGGCAGCAATAAATCAGACATCTACACCTCGAAAGCAAAAATATTCACCATGCACATATTGCTTCAGTTAAATTACAAAGATTTTCCATCCAACTATGTCCTAGAAAATTCTGTCTCTGAACTGGATACTTACTTGATTTTGCAGTCGTCTGATGCCACTTTTGCATTGTCAATAGACAGATAGATGCTTCCATTGATTCTGGTGGCTTCCTGGATCTGTGTGATGAAGACAGATTTCATTCGACACAATTATTTCTCTCCAAAATCATGTGCTTTGGGAGTAGACAATGTACATTTCCAACATATTCATCTGGAGATAATTTACATTGTGACTTACTAAGGAATCAGAAGTCATGTGACATACCTTTCCCTGCAGATCAGCGATGGTGGCCTCAAAAGCTGAGTAGTCTCTGGCAGTGGGGGAGGACTTACTCTCCAAGAACTGGCGGATCTTGAGCTCCAGCTCAGCGTTGGCCTGCTCAAGTTTTCGCACCTTATCCAGGTAGGTGGCCAGACGGTCGTTCAGGTTCCTCATAGCCTTCTGATTGGCTGAAGCGTCAAAGCCACCTTCACCTCCGCCTCCAGCTTCACTGGCAAAGCCACCTCCAAGTGAAAAGCTCTTTTGTGCAGTGCTGTAAATATCAGTGGACTTCATAATGCGAGAGGCACTGGAGCTGGAAAAAGCACCCCCAAAACCGCTCGTGTTACTGATGAAGCGTGATCTGTAGCCACTTGCACCGCTCACACTGTTAGATCCTCTCATCCCACCATATGCTCCACCAAATCCTCCACTCTTGCGGGACCCGTGCTCGGAATAACTCATGGTGACGATTGCTCAGGAGATCTGCTTGCCTCAAAGAGAATGACTGAGATGCAATGTTCTGCCTCCTTTTTATCCTGCATGCTGCCTCTGGTGTGGGCGGGGGTGTGTAGGAATGAAGGGAGGAGCATTACCTAAAATGGTTGCTCTGCCCCACCTATCACACACACCCTTGAGGTTCATTTTGTCCAACAATAATAAGGAGAAAGAGGGATTAAGCTTAATCTAAATCTTTCAATTCTTTAAGTTCACTTCTATCTGCAGACCTTATAGTAAACATAATGCCTTCATTACTCCATTTGTACGTTATTATTTTTATTTATATGTGCATGAAGAAATGGCATTCATATGAAGCTTAATTTTTTATTCCTACAAAGTATACTGTATATTGTGAAACAGACACACCCGTTACTGTCCGGTTAGTTATTCAGTCAAATCTGGTTGTTGTCATGTCATGTGTCTTGTGAAATGTGATTGTTTAGCAAGACTGCTATGTTGTCTAGCCTGTTATATTACCAGGCAGCAGTCTGCATAGACCAAGGCAACAAGCATTATATGGACTGTAAAATGGTTCATTGCACTTGTATGGGCTCAGAACAGTCTCATAATACACACATGCACACAAAAGGAGTCACACTTGTATTTCCGGATCCACACTTCTGTTTTTCAATGCACACACAGATTTGTGTTTCGTTTCATATACATGTAAATAAAATCTAAATACAGAAAAAAGTTTTACATGTGTATTTTTGATCCACACATATTTGTTTTCCGTTTAAAACCGCTGCACCTGCAAACACAAACCGCTTTCTGTGCATGGATCGCTGTGCATTCGTGTGTGTTTTTTTTTAGACTCCCCTAACGCTCACCCGATTCGTACTTGTAATTTTTTCTATCTACAGTATAGCCAATCAGATGTCTCCTCAATTCTAAGCCAATCAAATGAGAAGGGTGTACATTTAGTTCAAATCATACAGTGCAAGACGACAAAAGCTGAGCTCTCTGTATTATTGTGCCATCATACATCGCTGTGATAGAATACCAAGAGGGTGTGGCACTGGTGATCCTTAAACAGAGATTTGTGTTAACAACAAACTGGTTGAGTTAGTTTATGAAAAGGTTACTGTAAATAAGAATCAGGGTTAAAAGAGCAATTGTCAATGACATGTCAAGCACCACCATACTGTGAAAAACATGCTTCACTGTGAAAACAGGAGGACAGGAGAATGTCTGTCTCCTGTACATTGAAAAAAATATTCCAATAGCTCAAACATTGTGAAATATAATGCTGACCTAAATAAGACACATTGCACAATATGATAATAGAAATCACTTTAGTCCTAAAACAAACTCAATTGAAAGTAATAGATGACAGTTTGATAATAGGTTGGCTGCTGTTAGGCATCCATATTCCCTCAGGCAGTACAGTTAACATTCAAAGTAATCTCAAATATCTCCCAGGTCTCTCAAGCTGCTCTGCAGGTTACAGGCAGTGCAGGTAAAGGAAAGGATTCAAGCTATAGATAAGGCTGCAGAACTCCCTGCAGAAACTCCCTCTGGAGGGAATTTGGGGATTGTAGCCTTTGCAGACCATTTATATGCACAAAACCTTCTATAACAGGAAAGGGAAAACCCCCAAAACTAAATATGGCGGCTTTAAACAAACCCTCTTTCAACAGACCCAAAAGCATCCGCTAAAGAAAAGCAAGTCAAATATTTTACTCTAATTCTAGCTTGAATTGGCTTTGAAGAATGTATAGACCTAAGTCTTGCAACATAGGCAAACATGATGTTAACTTTAGCTTGGCATGACATTTGGCTCAAACATTAATGTCCCCTTCAGTATCACTTCATCACTTTTATGGCGACCTAAGGTCAACTATATTATTTGTCCAATACTTTGGTTTAAAGGGGCCGCCAGCAAGGAAACACAATTGATTTATATAAAAAAGATGGAGTTTATATGTTCATGACTAAAATAACATTTGATGAAGCGGCAAGATAGAACTTTATATTTTATGATGTTGCTTCAATTTTCCGTGTTTTAATAGTCAGTGAAGTAGGATATGTCGGTATCCATACAGGCACACTGCCTCAAGGTCTTACCTTCGATTTTCAATGCCGAATTTATGCTGAACCGTGCATGGCATGGTACTTTAATCTTTTATGTAACTAAGGCAGAGTGGCTAGGGTGAGGACGTAGCTCACTTGAGTTTTATTTATTTTGTGTGTATGTTATGTGTGTAACACATGCAATTAAGCGCCGTAAAGTAGGGGCATTATGATTACATATACGCGCCTTTAACTATTTGCATAACAACACGCCAATCTCAGGTCCTTCTGAGTTTAAATGTTTTTTTGCTGTGATTAGAGTGAAGTTATTCTTTAATACTTTGTCAGCGGACAGGCCCTAGCTGATCATTACATCAGAATGAATTAAAACACTATTTAAAAACCCACTCCATTATCAATTGACATGTAACGTAACACTTAACCTCCATCAGTCACTTTCTATGCGACTCATAATTGCAGAGCCATTACTAATTGATTGGGACATGAAGCATTGGACTGCATCAGGTGGCCCTGTCATTTGCTTCTGCTCGTATCAACAGACAAACACCCCGTGGGAGTCTTCTTCCATCCTGATTGAAAACATTAGCAGTCTGTTTGCACGAATGCCATGTTTTTTTAGCCTTGTTCTTTATTTACCCGCAAGCCATGTCGCCTGCATGCGAGTCAATACAACATGGAAAAGCAATCTGATGGCAGTTACAAACAAGCCAACTCATATGTTGTTGGAGATTATAATACTATACTTAAACCTGTCAACACCCATTAGATCTTAACATCTGAGATGCTGTAGCTTTTGCAAACATAAAAGTTTCTCACATTGCATTGACGAACAATCCCTGAATGGTACAATGTTCAGTAAACTGCTAATGTTTTGCAGAAAGAGTGAACACAACAGTACATTTACCACAACCTTGGCCCTGTAAAAATGTCTGGGATATTGTATAGAGTAAAAACAACCTGAAGTATATGTCTGAAACGTCTTTATTTAGACCCTCCATGTCTCTGTTGCACTCTCTTGGGTTACCTAATGATTGGTATATTGAACTCAAAGCAGCTAAAGTTACCCACGCTCCCTCTGAGTAATCATGCAATTGCAAAACTTGCCTTCAATGTCATTGGTAGCATAATGAGCCCTGACATTCAACACTTCTCCCTCAGCTGACATGATTGCTACGTTACTGTGATTAGCCCTGACCTTCCATCACCAGGACCACAGTGGTTGCGAACCCGTGTTGCAACTGGTAATGAGTATCAGGACCTGTTACAGCCCTGTGTTAGGGTCAAACTGGAGACAAACCTAACAGAGCAGCAACGGTGACAGTCAGACATGCAGGATTATAACAATTATGGAATGCTTTCATCTGGAGGCACAGGTAATCAGCTTTAGCCCTTTAAAGTAAAAATGATAGGTGATCATTCGAAAGGTTTCAATATGTGAACATTTCCTTATTGCAGGTTTAAGGACAAGCAGCAGCATGGAAAGGAGAGCTGTCACAATGTTCGGCATATCCTATCTTAGAGTGTGTTCCGAAGCTAGTGCTGTCATTGACCAGCCATTAGTGCTTGGCAGCCATGCCTCCAGCATTTCAATGTAAAACTGACATTTAGAAGAGAGCAGAAGACGCTATTGACACTTGGATAGGCAGTAATTAGTTCCCCTTTTAGCATTCATTGTGCGAGGCATTTCATCACTAAATGCCAATTATCATGGCAGCTCCATTGAGCGAGTAACCTTCAGTTATCACTGTAAGCATTAAAGGGAATGGTGCCTTTAAGAATAAGCTGACTTTATCCTAATTCTGACAGGTCTCTTTGACTGTAGTCAGTGATATGGAATAACGTAACATTCAGATATCCAGGGGGATTCACCTATTTCACCTTCTGTGAAAGGCTCTCTTCATGCTTCTGAAAGAACTGTAGCTCAATTATGCAAACAAGATACTCAATGCTATAAAACCCATTGACAGCGGTTCCAAATGTATTTGTGGCTCTCAGATGTAATATAAATTGATTTTTATGTATGATTAATCAACGTACATTTTAGCATGATCAACGTAGGGCCACAATTACATCAATGCATGTGTTCTCAATTGAAAAAGAATGCATGGTAAACATTTCACCCCAGATCCATTTCCCTCCCCTAGTGTGACAGGTAAGGGTCACCAAAGGTAGGTGAGTGTGTGTTAGTATGTATGTGTCTGTGTGTGTTAGGGATGTTAAGATTCACCGATTTGCATCGGTGCACCGGCATAAACGTTCAATATGCACCGGTTGAAAGAGTGCACATCGGCTACAGTTTGGGTTGAACTCGCGATGCATCGATTGTAGCGTCTTTGCATCGGTAAAAAAACGATTCATTCATATAATATCCCCTCATCTTGTCAGCACTCAGCAGAGACGATCTTTGATCTTTGCTTCGCCACTACGGAGGCCGAGAGTCTCAGTTATCAACACACATGGAAGTCGAGGAGAAAGAGAAACACAGCGCACCGAAAAATACCTACAAATCAAACGTTTGACAACACTTCGAATTTTTCAAGAAAGACGGACAAGTTGAAAAATCGCTCGCAAATTGTAAACGATGCCGTGCGGCTTTAAAGTACACAAGTAGTACGAGGAACTTAGCGACGCACATAGAGGCAACATGGGGTCTGCGGCTGAAAAGAGAAACCTGAAAGTTAGACATATGAGTTCAATCACTCAGTGAGGTGTTCTGTCAGTGAGAGTGGTGTTTAGTTTACAACAGCCTGTGACTGCCAATAATAGTTTAAATGTCTTCCTTACAATTGTAAGCAGTTATGAAATACCTGTTTGTGAAAGGTTATTTTCTTTATTGTTCCTATAGAAACCACTGCATTCTGCTCACTGGTGAGTTAGCCTATGAATGAGTGTTAAGCACATCAGGCTGGCAGTTGTATGTGCATTGCACTATGGTAGTTGTTATTTGCACATTGTTAATCCTGGGCATCCTTAAATTGTTTAACTGTGAGGTGTTATAACATTGAACTGTACTCTGGAGAACACTACTACACTTGTGAAAAGGCCAGTTTGTGAAAGGTCCAAGTGTTTGTTTTTTTAAGGTAAAAAAGAAACAGCATGATGGGATGTGCAGTACTAGTAGAGAGAAGCAAATATGTGAAGCACTTTTTTGTTAATGTATGATTTGCTGCATATAAGGAATACAACAAAATCCTCTGTCGTACCATATTGAAGTATCATTATTTTGCATCGTGTTGAATCGCATCGTATCGCCCCGTATCGCATAATGTTGAATCAAATCGTATCGAACTGTATCGCAACAGGGGTGAATCGTATCGTATTGCATCGCCTGGTGTTTCAAAGGTATCGTTAATGTGTCGTATCCTTGGTAGCGTATCGAGATGCGCATCGTATCGGCCTCAGTGATGGAGATGCACATCCCTAGTGTGTGTGTTTTACTGCTTGAAGGAATAGTAAGGTGATGCACAACCTTTATTTTTCATTTCACACATTTCGTAGCAAAGGAGAGAACTTGTGAACCCGGAAAAGGGTCAGTCAAAACCATTCAACCATTAATTTGGATCCATTCATGTTGGGTGCTACTGTGTGTGTGTGTGTGTGTGTGTGTGTGTGTGGGTGTGTGTGTGTGTGTGTGTGTGTGAATATCTGCCTTCAATACCCATGTGTGTGCCACATACACACATGGGTATTGAAGCTCAGAGAGGGATAATCTGGAATGGATCCAGGTTGCGGCTCAGTACAACACACACACACACACACACACACACACACACACACACACACACACACACACACACACACACACACACACACACACACACACACACACACACACACACACACACACACACACACACACACACACACACACACACACACACACACACACACACACACACACACACACACACACACACACACACACACACACCCCCTCTGGCTCTGGTGCAGCAGAATGAACACTGACGCGACATTAACCAGCCCTCTTCAAAAAGTTCTCTGAATAATGCTGCTACTCCAGTAAAAATATCTAATCCAGGTCTCTCACTCTCTGCTGCGTTCAGTCTGATATTTATATTTTACTCCAGCCAACGACGGAGGCAAGTCTGATTTCATCACCTTGTTAAGATTCAATAACTGTGGGAGAAATTGGACTTTAAACCGTGGAGAAGAATTGAATTACAGATTCCCCCACCCATAGGTTTCCCCTTCAGAGTCTGGGAGCTGCTCCAGCAAAAGTACACATCTTATATTTTCTCCCCCTCTTCTTAGGTGTCCTCTTGGTTTTATCTGCATAGACTTTCAATTTCCAGAATCAATTTCCCTTTGACCTTGGATAACCCACTGCTACTGTCAACCGTATTGCTCTGGAGGAAAGTTTTCCTGCTCTGTGGGTCACATTACTCTTAAAAAGTAACCAAACAAAAACAGGAGTAAGCACAATACTTTTTAAGATCATGTTATCATGCAGTGAAAGAGTAAACTATTTGAAACAAACACCAGAAGTGTTTTTTGAAGATGAATGTGGATGGTAGGAATAAGACTGTGTCAAGATGCAATCTTTCTTTTGCTCAATAAGGCAAACAAAATTGCTGTTAAATGGAAAAGTATATGTTAAATACAGCTTAATCAAAGTAAGGCATACAGTAGGGTAAATCAGAAAATATGAGAATTAATAGAAGACAAATTAAAGTAAAACATATATATGTAGGAGAATGGAACAGGAAAAAGGTAATAAGTGTGGAGGTTGAAAAATATGAAATAGTTCTGGAACAAAGTTAGCAAATAATGCTGTATCTAGTAACCAAACATAGATATGGATATGTCCTACATACATTTTATCATATCATATGTACGGTATATATATATATATATATATATATATAAAGCTACCCTGATGTAAAGGAAGTGAAATCATGATGAGTTGTGTGATAGCATCTATAAGTCTCATTATTGAAATGCGACTACCTCTCTCTTGAGGACCGATAGCAGGGAAATGAAAGAACAGTGTTGCCATAGTGCCTCCAATCTTCCTATGGATATACCACAACTCTATCACAAGCTGAGAGCAAATTAAACAGGATCAGGGAGTTGCCATAGTGACGGTCACTTCATCATCTAGGCCAAGAAAATTGAATAGTTAAGAAATGTGAATTAAATTAGAGCTGGGGTAAGAAAATATCCTTTTTTTGAGACATGAAGCTATTTAAAAACAGGAAGTAGAAAGCCAGGGGAGCACTATGTCTCCGTATACAATGTTTTTAGTATACAATATTATACATTCCTGAGAAAACAAATGATTTTGTGGGGATTTGGACAGATATTCACTATCTGTGATGGACTATCACAGATAGTGATAAAAAACTATTACCTGCAAGGCCCTGAAATCCAGTATGGTAACTTAAAGGGGACCTATCATGCAAAATGCACTTTTGTACGTCTTTTATACATGAATGTGTGTCCCCGGTGTTCCAGGGAACTCACCAAGTGTCAGAAAACACAACCCTCTCTATTTTCCTCCATACCCAAATCTCTAAAAAAGGGGCTGCAACGGATCTGATAAAAACTGATCCAGATTTGAACACTGTCCTGACGTCAGGACAGTGGCGCTACGGCTATTGGGCCAACTCCACCAATCAGGAGGAGACAGCCACGGCCATTGCCGTTCGAAAGCGCTGGAGACGCTGTAGTACATATGCCAGGCCTGTAGATGGTGCTGTTCTCACAGAATCAGCCCTTGCAAAAACAGAGCTAAAAAATGTCAAATTGAGCAAAATGAGGCATGGCTAAAATGCATGATCTGTTTGGTATTTTGAAAAAAATAAAGTATAAATATGCCTTATATAGGTATGGTCCTACACTATATTATTCAAATATAGCATGATAGGTCCACTTTAATTTAACATTATAACTACTTTATTTATTGAGGGGGAATTTGACAGTTGTTTTGTTTTAGAATCAAATAAAATACAAGATAAATACATGAAATAAATAAAATAAAATATTAACATAAGAATGAAATGATGAGTTCACATCATGGTCACCTGTTGTCCCCTCTCGTACCCATAGTCCCTGTTTCACCTCTCTGTGTGCGCATTTAATACCAAAATAAGCATTAAATGTGATTGCTCAAGGCTAGAGGCATATTTAATTTGGAGAACAGACTGCTTATTTTATCCCAATGCACAGAATAATAAGACGGCATTTTAAATGATGCATAGGATATTCTTCATGCACACAGTAAAACTTTTGAACCACAACAGTGGGATGGGGGTATTAACTTTTTTATAATCTTTTCAACATTTATGGGTTTTCCTTTCAAATATTCATAGGAGGGCATGACAGGTCGAATATTGCAACATCCTTAAGAGCGAAATTGAAGAGTTGGAGGAAGTTCCCACTGCAGGAAGCCCACAGTTCACACACAACATGCTCAACAATGATAACTGGCTGACAGGGTGAAAATTACTTTGCTGGCTATATGACACCTTAATATCATCTTTTTTCCTCTAAAGAATAGCCTGCTTTGTGACAAATACAAAGAGTCCTTTTATATTTTTGCTGGATTATTGTTCATGGAAATGTAAAGTTCAATAGGATTTCTGCCATTGTGGTTATGCATGAAAAACTAAAGCTTTACACACTAGGTTTAAACATATACATGCATTGATTCAAATAACCCAAAAGATCCTGAAAAAAAAGGATATGTATATATCTTTGATGTTTCTGTATACTGCAGTTACTCAAATCTAGCAGCAAGGACGCAAGTTATAATCTGTCTGTTATTCAGTTTGATAATGACACCCAAAATAAAAGTAAAGACAAAAACCAAACTGTAATCACGCCCACATAGATGAAAAACTTGACTATTATTCAAGTTATTGAATTAAACATCATCACTCCTGGCGTAGCTTTGTCCCACTTCTCTCTTTTATGTGAGCAGAACAACCTTGGGTCTACAGACTGAAGGTTACATGTCCAAAATAACCATTATACCTCCGCTGTGTCACTGAATGCGTAATGTACCATTGTGAGGGACACTGCCACTTTTCATTTAATCAGCCACTCTATTGTGAAGCAGGTAATACCCTCAATAGCTTTTCTGACAAAACCTTCATATTTCTGACTAAATTAATGAAAAATGGAATCCCTACGTGGAAGGAAGGCACTTGTTTTTGGATATCAGCCATCTTTGCAGAGGATTTAGCTGGCAACTGTACTCTTTTTTTCCATGTGTTTGTGTTTTCCTGTAAGAATCTGTAAGGCAAGACGTTATTGGGGGGCTTTGCAAAGTAGAAACAACAACACCTTACAACCCAACAACATATATAATGTTGTTCTATCCTATTTGTGCACAAATTGTAATCATTTTGTATATAACAATCCGTAGGCATATTAAAAAGGCTGTATTGGCTCAATTCAGGCATTTGCTTGCACTCTTACTGCGATTCATTTCTTATCAATTAATTAGTTAAAGCCTCTATCCATAAAATGGTTAAGTAAATGTAATACTTATGTCATAATATCCATTAATGGCTGCAAAATAAGACACACACGGTTAGAAACAGTTTGCGTCAGGTCAGACAACAAATGTGAAGAACTGATACAACTGATACAAGGTAAAATAGTGCTATTATAGCAAAACACAATATAAACATATTGCATGTATTACACATTATGTAGAAGGTGATAAGGTAAGATAAGATAATGGACATTGAGGTGCAGCAACAGTTACAAAAGTGACATACAGGATCGAACAGGTAATGTATTCACTTTAATGTTAAGTGTTTAGGTATAGGGTGCATCCAAGCATTATCCAATTTACACCAACAACCATTGCAACCATAGCTACACATTTGACGTGACTCATTAATCAAACACAGGTTGGTTCATGTCAGCAACATTCAGAAACACACCTCATGTTGTGAGACAAAGGGGCAGGGGGGGGGTCACAAAAATAAAAGCAGCTTTCAACATTGAAAGCCAGTGCCAGGGAACAAACAAAGAAAACAAAGTACAACAACACAGGAAAGGACAAGAGAGGCAGAATCAGTAACAGCAGGCCAACAGTCGCACAGCTGCAAACAGCACAGCAGAGCTCACTCAAATGAGGGTTATAATCAGACAATGCACACTGATACCAATACAAACAATATGAGCGCTGGGATGGATCTGGAGAATAACAACAGACCTCATATCGTAGACTTACAGACAGCAGTAGGAACAGGAGCAATCAATACGCAGCTAAAAGCAAATAAAACGAACATACAAGCAGCTCAGGGAGCGAGGGTTGTTAGTGTAGATATTGAGCTGGAAAGTATGTGAAAGACTCGCTGACGGAGTCCTTGAAGGAAGGGGAGATATATAAACTACAAAAGGTTTATAGCCAAGCCTCTCCTTTTCTGTTTTGAGTCATAGCAGCTGGCTAAATGATTGTGTCTGCTTTGCCCTTTTGGCCGGATGATTTTAATATAATATGTTGCTTGTTTATGTAGAGCAATATATTCAAAGTTTATCCTCTGTCACTCTTCAGAGCCACCTGTGATCCCCGGGATTCCCCAACGTGTGAAAGTCTGCAAAGCACATGAGCTTCTGCGATGTCTATTGGAAAACAGTCCCGCAGTGGATTGTGCCAAAAAATCTGCTATAATGGGCCCCAGGACAATGATTACTTTGAGTGATGGCATAATGAGGGCTTTATAAATATGCATGGGTCACTAGAGGTTGTAATATTGTGGATTATTAAAACTGCAGGGTAAGAGGTCAAGCTAATGAGTGGGGGCTGAGCGGGGGACACAGCCACTGACACAGGAATTAGCCAGGCCAGATGTCTGCAACACAGGTTGTTTTCACACAATGCAACAGTAAACGAATGCATGCCTAAAAGAGACAGAGCTAAGGCTATGATTATTGCATCCAAATTCATTCAAATGACACAATTTGCTCAGGAAATCACAGTGGAAAACAGTTGTAATACTGAGTTTGGGATTCAACAAGCTGACACATCTTAACGCAGCTAATATAGGAAAGCAGGACTTCCTTAAAAATATGACAGAATCAAGGCTTACATTTCTTAACGTGAATAGGACTGTCACTTCTGTGTGATTTTAACACATTTAAAGAGACCTTGGTTAACAGAATAAAAATGCATTTAGACGGTGAAGGACAGAACATTTTCTTCCACTTAAGCCAAATTTGGAAATGCTTGTTCCAAGTCTTGAAGGGATTTCAGACATCAAGCTGCAAGGACTGTTTATGTTGCCCTGAAAAGCTACTCTTCTCTATTTATCATCTGCCTTCATTGGCTACCTGATAGACAGATTCTATCAATGGACCTCTACCATATGCTACAGGTTGTTTCTATCCAGCTCTGTATACATTACAATAGGGCTGTGCAATTAATCGTATTTTAATCGAAATTACGATTTTGGCCTGCCACAATTACGAAAACAACATAATCGGAAAAAACTATTATTTAGCTTTGCTAGGTTGTGACAGTGCACTGCAACATATTTGATCTAATTAATTTTGGTCTCATTTATTTGTATTTATCATATTTATATATGTTTAGTAGCTTGTGGAAGTGCGCTCCAAAATATTTGTTGATCTTGTTTATTGGTATTTATTATTTTTGATATTTATTTAAATGTAAATATAAATGTATCATTTATTTTATTTATTTTTGTATTGGTTTTTCAGTTGAATTATACGTTCAGGGTAATCAACAGTTAAAAAGATACTGTTCAAATTATTATTTGTATTTGTTTTAAAGTTTAATAAATGGATTTTCTTTTCAAAGTCAATGAATAATCGTATTTAATAATTGTGATATCAATTATTGACCCAAATAATCGTGATTATGATTTTTGCCATAATCGCACAGCCCTACATTCAAATATAAAAATGGGTGGAAATATGATTGTTACTGGGAGTTTAGAAATGAACATTGTTAATTGGCCCAGTGAGATAACCAAACGTGTCACCATGTACTTTATTGATCCTGAAAAAACAACAACATTTGGGATCAATAAAGTACATGACATCTTATCTTATCTTACATGACACTGGTTTCAATTGATTAGTCTGTTTTCTGCTGGTGACGAAGTGCATCATTTACTGATTCTCATGTACCAGTAAACAAGTCAATTAGATTCATTTCTAAAAGCTTTGTTTCTTTGGTTGCCACAAGGTAGACTCAGTTAGCAAGAGAAAACAGTGCTAATGCATACATGCATGCAATACGTATATAAAGTTAACCCCAATAACTTATATTTATAGACAAAAGTCGGACAGTTTGATTGAATAGCAAACGGCTAACAACAACTGCCATGTGTGCATGTAATTACCAACTCCATTGCATGGTGGGATTTGAGCTCTTTTGCTGGATTAGCGACACAGCGTTCCCATTGTCCATGGATCTCATGCTCATTATAGGATAGGAAGGGCTGTATTTAAATCTAAGAAACAATGAGCAGAAACACACTATGCACATCCATTTCATGAGACAGGTTGCTATGAGAGGGACGAGTACTGTAGCTCAACATTTGCAATTAAGCTCCTTTGCAAACTTGCAACATAGTATATATCTCTCAAAGTCCTTTTGTTATTAGAGCTTTAGCAGGCAAGCTTGTTTGAAGCACAATGTGTGGGGGCTTATTTTCAACCTAAGAAACAATATCATTGCTGACCAAAGTCATACAAATATAGTTTACAAAGGGAATATGACAATACGTACTGGATAAATATATTTTCTGGGCAAAAAGTAATATAACTAATGCAATTGTATCCAGTAATATAAAATAGTGCATATGGCAGTGTGTGGGAGAGAAACTCCCTCTGACTTGAATTTGGGGATTTTAGACTTTAACCATTTACATGCACAAAAAACCTATATAAACACAACTGCGGAAAGGGAAAACCCTCAAAAAACTAAATACGGCCTCTTTAACAATATCGTTTTCAATTAATTTTGACTCCAAAAAAGTTATTTAACACCATCTGCAAAGAGAAAGAGGGTAGTAAATCTACGTAACATTTTAGCATCCTAGGTTCTGTGCAGTTGTACATGTCTACACTTCATGTACAATGTCAACTGTCACACATGTGCCATGTTGCTGGTAATTGAAAGGAGAGGGCCTGCCCGAATGCAGGGGCGGACTGGCCATCGGGACGTTCGGGACGAATCCCGATGGGCCGGTACTGAAGTGGGCCGGTCGGACGAAGTGGGCCGCTCGCCGGCGGTACCGAAGTGGGCCGGTCGAGAGTCCCGGGCTGATTTGTAGTCCCAGTCCGCCCCTGCCCGAATGTAAGCAATTTATAACAGCATCGAAGCTCCCGCATGGAAGCATCAATCCGACCATGTCCATGATGCATGCATGCGGCTACACTGTCTGTGTGATCCATTGGGAAATTTGGTGGCTGAACACCTCTTGGGGTCACTGTGGTGTTGAAATGGGAGGAATGCTGTCATTCTCAAAGCTACAATTTTGTTCCTGCATTCCCCAGGGAACACACTAGCATTAGAATATGCTAAACAATGACAGGAGCCAACGCCAGGATGGCAGGGAAAGCTGTGACTGTCTTCTCTGTGGATGGACAGAACGCCCAGGCTTTTCTGGAGGAACTACTTAATAATTGATGGTTTTTTTTTATGATTGGTTTCAAGCACCAACCCTTTTCCACAACCCTGCAAAAGCATCTGTTTCCCTCGCACAGAGGGGCTGCAGGTGCAACATTCCTTCGCTGTGGGTATTCACTGTAACTTTTGTAGAAAACATTGCAAAAAGAGGAAAATATTGCCATTCTTCACTGCCATAGGTGTAGGTCCCTAAGTGGCAGTATGCATGCAGGCATTGCCCTGGAAAAACAGCTAACAATCAATCCAATATTCAAGCTTAGGACATTCAGTATTGGCTTCACACACAAATATGCAATTATTGTAATATTTATGATGATCATCAAACCTCATGCTTTCCAAACACAGATGCAAGCAAACTATATATTTCCCTATACAAATGTCAATTACCGTACAGAGCTCTAAAGATATGAAGTTATTAGTATGTGGTTACTTATTACAGGGATCAATTGTCTCCTGACAAAAGTGATAAAAAGGAGTGATCACAACATTAACCTTTTCCATGTTGCTGTCGAGTCACAAATTAGTAGCTTATTATATTTCAAGATAATAAGATACTTTTATGGTGCACACAACTGATCACGTGCTTACATAATAAAAGCAGAGTATATGAGAACTATAGCGACTCTGCAGAATATTTAAATGAAATGTTTTCATATTCCTCCAGCACCCTTGTTTGAAGGGATGTATTGACATTTATGGAAATACGCTCTTTTACTTGTCACTGTGTCTGAAATCTCTCCATTATGCCCTCATTCACTATTCTGAAAACATGTCAGACACTTCTGAATCATCAACACTTCATCAACACCACTGACACATAATGTCACACATCACTGCAATTTACATGCATGTCATGTTAAGACCGAAAACAAAGCTTTGCATTATAGATTGTATTGCACATATAGTGCATATGCTTGTCTTCTTATTTGTGGTAACATTTTCCTTTTGATACAGAAAATATACTTCTTTATAGATATATCATAACATTATGTCCTTTTGCAAATTATCCGACTCTCCAAATATGTATAAAACTAAAAATACAATAATCTCACATACAGTAGATATAACAAAGCAGTACAATGAAAGTGGATGTCTATACTATAAACTTTAAGTATCCCTTAACCTTTAATATAAACTTGAATGATCACAGGTTGTGATTTTAATAACCAAAATGGCAATACTTATAATGGTATCTGCAATACAAAAACGTGATGTCTATCTGCTTCAGCTCTATTTGTATATGTTGTTACAATAGCAGGTAAGCTTTATCATTGTGAGAAAGTTAGCATGCTGATGTTAGCATTAAGCTAAAAGCACTACCGTGTCTAAGTCTACAGCCTTACAGAGCCGCTGGCATTGCAATCTGACGGTTATTTGTTCAACCGCCAGCAAGGGTTATATATTTTATTGAGTCAACAGTGAGACTAACTTCAATGAGATCACACAAGTCTATTTGTGTTGAATCGTATGGAAGAAAAAATGGAAATTGGTTTATTAATCAATTTGTCTCAGCGTGAACACATGAAGCGATAACATTGAAGTCAGCTGTGTATTGAACTGTCGTCTTCATCCTCTGAGGCCAACCAAGAGCCTAAACCACTGAAGGGCATCCATGGCTCAACTGAGGAGAGAGATATCCTCGGAGCCTCCCAGCCATCCACCACTGATTCTTAATCCCGTCTGTAAACTGAGCGCAGTGGGGTGTCCTGACCGCTCATGCCCCCCATACTCTTAACCCCTGCCCAGAAGTGTACGCCGATGTAGAGCATGAATCATCAGTGTAGGATTATATAGAGTGAGTCATGTCAGCCAAGGGATGCCGCTGTGCATTTCAGAGGAAGTGTTGGCGAGAATATTTGGTAATGTGCGTGGTTGGTTGGACAATGCTGGAGGATACATCCTTGTTAGAGCAATGACCCAAGGATAATTATAACCACTCTTATTCCACTTTTGCAAGAGTCGTTTCCAAAAGTACTTTGAAACAAAAAGCTGAACTGACTTTGACTTATTCTTCAACTTTTTTACAAAATGCTTGTTTTTTTATATAATTTCCACGTTTAAACACTTTACGAGCAAGTCGAACAGTAAATAACTTTTTTAAATATTTTTATTTCATGTAGGCTGATGCATAGAGTATAGTGGCATACATTAAATTAAGGTTATAACTACCAAGTAGGTTCATTTCTGATGATAGCTAGCAGCTGGCACAGTTAGAAGAGGTCCTGTGATGGTTGTTTGCAAAGTTAGTCGATATGCACCAGGTTGATATACCACCGGGATGTCTTTGGATCTGGGCTTTCTGCCCAGTGCATCAACCTGCTTCCTTCTCATCTTTCTCAGCCATCTTCCCATCTTATTTATCTGCTTGGCTTGTGCATGAGGAAGCGGCATTACTCAGCATTTTGATACACAAAGCAATCTGATTGTAACAGCATATATGTCTTTTACCCTTGTATTGAACTGTTTAACATGGAAAACGGTAACAAATAAATAATGTATTACTTCCCACTGTTACATTTTTAGCATATCACACTGCAGTTCAAATTTAGGGAGTAATAAGGAGGGATGGAGAGACTCTCTCCTCCCCTCTTCCTCCTCCCTCCCCTCTCTCAATCTCTCATACTGCGGCTCCTCCCTCCACCTTACCCTTCTCCAGATCCCCTCCATACCGCGGTGTGTCTCTTCCTCTCTGTCTCCATCCCTCCGTTCAGCCAAGCTGACTCTCACAGAGGATATATCCTCCCTATGTGTGTGTGCGTATGTGTGTGGCTTGCAGTGTGAACCGCATGTGTCAGTGAGTGTACACGTGTGGCTTCGCAGCTGACTGTAAGGACTCCTAAAGTGCACTGGACTTGGATATCAGATCCTTCTCCTTATGCATATTTACCAGACTTTTTTAACAACACTCTAAAATCCTGCTATTAAAGAATCTCATTTCCCTCCTCTCGAGGCAGCATCTCAATGGAATCTTCAATCATTTCCCCAGTATCTTGGATTTAATGAGCAGCCTCCGTGGAATGAAGCAAGCAATTTCTGGATTTCCTTCGTTTCAGCGCTGGTAAGGATGTGTTCCTTCTCTCTCCTTCGCTCACTCTCTTTTTTATATATACGTCTCCTTTTCTTGCACTTCCTACCTGATTTGCTGCTCATAACATATTGACAGGTGCAAGCAGTACACATTATGGGATAGTGGAGCAGTTAAATGAAGCATAGCAAGCTATTTAGGACATGGAGAGAGGGGGGGAAATGAGGAAGGGCTGGCTGGGGTTGTGTGAGAGAGTGCAGGGACATACAGGGAACAGAAATGTGTGTCGACACCAGCAGTGTTGCTCGTGCTTTCAGAGGCTGGAGGGAAAACTGCTCCACTTGGTATTTGCTATTGATCTGCTGTTATTTTCAGCTCCTATCCCTTAGAGACAACTTTGCATGGTCTACTACATGACAGTGATGCTGTTTGTTTTGGCCATTTGTAAACACTGACAGGGAGGTTATAATACCTAGGTACATCATAATTCTGTAGATGCAAGCAGAATAGGAACGGCTGGATTCATCATGCTTAACTTTCTGTGGAGGAGAGCAAAATAATGTGTGACTTGAACAGAATGTGTGTGTACTCGATGTAGGTGTGATGAAACAAGGTGGGACTTATATGTCTTTGTATGCCTGTCTGCACACATATTCTTGCAGATAGCTCCTCAGCTAAAGAGGGGGGGAGGGGGGGTAAGAAATTGCAACTTCCCTTCATGTTGATGTGTCTGATTACCTGATGGGGCCTTTTGAGAACAGCTCTGACTTCTAAAGAGATCATTAGACAGTGAGATGGCTGACTTTTAGATCACGTGGATGCATGAAGAGAAATATGTTGAATTATTTTAATAATTTGTTCTATATTTATCAATCTTATCCTTAGGAATATATCATGTTAATAAAATACCTTTTTTTCACTTTGTCAGCTGCTAGCATGAGGTACAATTGATGCTGCTATTTTGGTCCCCTCTGCATTCTGGATGAGCTTCATTCCTTTTATCTCTACTGCTGTCTTGTTATTCATTCTGTGTTCATCTCCCTCTCTTGTCTCTGTGAACTCTACAGGGACTGGAGCAAAGAGAGATTGTTGGAGAGGAGAGAGTGAGAGATGTTGGAACACAAGAGGGATAGAGAAAGAGAGGAGGGACGCTAATGCTGTTACTGAAAGCAATGAAGAGAATAGGAGAGAGGGGCTAGTGGAAGGTGATGTAGGAGGGAAGCAAAGGAGACAGGATGAAGCAATGCAGGATTGACAGGATGCCACACGGAAGAGGACAAAAGAGACAGAGACAGAGAGAAAGCCTTAAGGCATGGAAACTTATTCTGAGGCATTTCGTAGGGGGTCAGTTTACACCAACTTCCACGCTCTCCCTATGGAAAAAGTAATAGACGTACTGCATCTCACACATGCTTGCCTGCATTTCCTGTAAAGGACATCAATATTTATCTAATTTCCCATTTTGGAGAAGAAACCATGATAACACCGGAGGATGGAAGAATAATAAAAGATAAATCTAATTACCCCACCTTGGGTAGACCCTCTCCTTCAGTTTCATTTGTAATTCCTTTCCAGCACTTAGGCAATGACTGCTGATACTCTGATGCATATTAAACTGCAGGTGCAGCCACAGAGGTTCAAGTTCGGATTAAAGAGTTTTTGGATCATTGGCAGAGTTAATTTTGAAACATATATTCAAGCTGATTGGATTTAATGCAGTGCATTGAAAGTGTGTGTCTCATCAGTGTATCACATATCTAGTCTTTGCTTATATCGACTAAACAGGCCCTATTATGGATATTTTCAGGTTGCATAATGATAGTACTTAATACTTTTGTGCCTCTACTGTGATATGTTTACATGCTGTTCAAAAACTGCTTCATTTTTCTCAAACTGCTTGAGCTGCAGCACCTCTTTTCACTATCAAACCAGAGGCCAGTCTGCTCTGATTGGTTAACTCTGGTGTGATTGGTGAGCCGCTTTGGGATCACCTACAATGTGTTAAAGCGCTAAACAAGAGAAGAACTAGTTTTAGATAGTGATGTCACTATGTTGCAGAAGTAAACAAAGGAGTAAATGGAGGCATTTCAATTAGGGGGGGGGGGGGGAAAGAAACTCCCTCTGGAGAGAACTTTGGGATTTTAGCTACTCACTACAAGAAAGGGAAAACCCCAAAAAGCATAATAGGGTCCCTTTGAATCTGATACTGGTTTCTACAGCCAGGCTGAACATGCTTAATGCAATATAACTTTTGGTTTAAGGGTTTTAAATAAACATTTATCTGATTTAGCTAAATAAAGATTTCATGAGGGTTTCAATTCAAATGAAAGGTGGAATCAAGAATATATCCTTGAATACATCACTTATACATGTAGAGCTTATGTGTATGAGAGGTATTCTACTAAATGAGCAGATATGTTTTGTAATTATTAAGTGATGTCTTCCTCTTTCCCTCTCAGTCTGCCTCAGGCACACACACAGACATAGGATGTGCCTTAGTGTGTGGCTAGCTTGAGTCATTTATACCGTACTCTGCTGCAGTAAAAGCTTGCCATGCAGTGGGTGACTTGCATCGGAGGGTGACTCACAGTTATACACAGTGCCCATGAATGCTCCTGCATCCACAGCACTGATACTGCCCATCGCCAAATGAGAAGTTAACTACTCACTTGTGCTTAACCTCCAAAGCAATTATTCTCAAGGCCGTTAGAGAGAATGATGCGTATTACTGATGTGGTGTCATGATTTACCATGATGCATGAAATGAAGTTGGCAAATGTGTCACAGCAATTCACAGTTAATGGTATTCATAGTGGTGGGCAAGCATTGTAAAGTATTGTGGATATGAGCTTATCATCCCACAGTTGTTTCTTGCTAGACCCAATTTAACATGTAGCACATTATCCTATTGTTTATACCAAGTCAAAACTATTGAACAAAAATCTCGTTAACTCTCACCACGAGTGTTTCAAGTAAATTCAATTCAAGTTGAATACACTTCTGGCCGTCCACCACCTAAAAGGGATGAAGGATTAGCTAATCACTTCAAATGAATCCAAAATCCGGATGAATCTACCTTCTTCCCTATAACTCTCAGCTAAAAAGCTACAAGAAGAAGGAGGATAATTATTTTGTGACTGAATTATATTAAAGCTTATTCTGCTTAACAGTAGAATCAGCTCCTCTCCTTCTAACACAATGTTAATACAAAACTTAATGTAAAACGCTTGTCACAAAGACGGTCTTTAAAATTCATGAGGTTTTGAATTGAATTGAATTGATGAGCAGATTAGATATTGGGGAAGGTTTCTAGGTGAGGCCACAGAAGTACTACACATTTCTCATCCAAACTAAGGCAGTGCAGTTTTGAATACTATATTTTACTTAAAGGGGACCTATCATGCAAAATGCACTTTTGTATGTCTTTTATACATGAATATGTGTCCCCGGTGTTCCAGGGAACTCACCAAGTGTCAGAAAACACAACCCTCTCTATTTTCCTCCATACCCAAATCTCTAAAAAAGGGGCTGCAACGGATCTGATAAAAACTGATCCAGATTTGAACACTTTCCTGACGTAGGACAGTGGCGCTACGGCTATTGGGCCAACTCCACCAATCAGGAGGAGACAGCCACGGCCATTGCCGTTCGAAAGCGCTGGAGACGCTGTAGTACATATGCCAGGTCAGTAGATGGTGCTGTTCTCACTGAATCAGCCCTTGCTAAAACAGAGCTAGAAATTGTCAAATTGAGCAAAATGAGGCATGGCTAAAATGCATGATCTGTTTGGTATTTTGAAAAAAAAAAAGTATAAATATGCCTTCTATAGGTATGGTCCTACACTATATTATTCAAATATAGCATGATAGGTCCACTTTAAGGGGGAAATGAAAATGCAAACCTTACTGTTGTGGGCTTTTGGTAATGTGATTAGTTTGCTGAAATTGTTAGGTAGCTGAGCTATTAGTGATTCAGGAGCAGGGTTTAACTGGATAATGCATTCCTAAGGTAAACAATGGTCTTAGGCTTTCATATACTTTAATGGATCCCTATTATCAATGGCAGTTAGGAAGAAAATAAGGGACATTTTTACCAATGCGGATTAAAAAACAATGGAGGACCAAGAATATAACCCTGAGGAACTCCATTGCAGACTGTTCTCCGACAAAACAGTTTAAGCCTGAAAAGCGATGTATTTTTTGTTTGGTTGTTAATAAATCAAGCAGGATAATAAATTAAAACTCTATATTTTGAAAGATGTTGATTCTAAATACCAGGATTACAGTATACAGAAAAAACAGAATTTACTAAGTAGGGGGGGGGGGGTTTACAATTTCATTGATGAAATTATTTTAGTGTTATTCTCCCTTTACCAACCCAGGATATACGTTCCCTGAAACCATATGATCTATGTCTGAGACTGATGATATCCATCTCCTATCATTCTGTGGCATATGTATGTGCTCCTTTTACGAGACAGAAAATATAAGCAGTCTTTCACATGATGTACACATCATCCTAACTAACACTAAAAAAATATCAGAATTTCAACAAATGAGACCTTTTCTGGAATGATCGCCCTGTTCCTCCCGTATATTCACATGCACTCACATTTGGGATTTGTCAAAGCTGAAGTCTGCAGCAGTTGTAGGGCGAGGACCTTACTCAGCAGTTGCTCATGTAGGATGAGAGAGCAATATTTGTTCATTTCCCCCGTCTGGTTTTTCCGGCCGACTTAGCTAAATGGTATAAATTGGAAAATGAATAAATAATTCAGGAACAGCTTTTATAATCCGTATTTCCATCTCTTGCTAGACCAACACAATAGGGATAATTGTATGTGACTGTCCTAGAAAAGGATTAAACCCTGACCTTTTGTGCATCCTGTTGTTCAACAAAATCATATCACATGCTTCCTCTGTTGCCCCCAGTTTCATTTAGGATAAATTGTCTCCATGTCAATTATTTTAAAGAGCAAGACTGTTGTTCTTCATTAAATAAAATAGGGCTTATGAATTGGAATTATACTGTTATACTGAGGTTAACCTCTTAAGCACCTCTTAAGCACTCTTAAGCTTAAGCACCCAGGGGCCCCCCCAACGTAATTTACAGTTTTTTACTATGTTCAATCTGAATTTTCTTTAAAATAAAAGAATCTATATTGATTCTGACTTTTCTACATCCAACTCACAGGTTTATCGTTACTTTGAGAACAAAGATTATTAATTTAACCATTTTAGAAGGGAAGATATGGTCATTTGTTCTGGGAATGTCATTTTCGAGCCTGAGACCTGAAAAACAGGCTCAGGGTTGAACAGGTTAAAAAAGAAACCACTGGCTAGACTCCTGTTAGATGGTTTGTGACAAGTGCACAATCTCTGATCATATTAGAGCCACTTGAGGGAAATTATGGCTTTTGCCACTGCACTGCAGAATTATGTTTTCATGTTTTAATGATCATTTAGTTTAGGTCACTTGCCCAGATCAATGCAATATTTTGCAATGTACTTTTTAGTTTGCTTTGAAAGCGTACCATGGCAAATGCACATCCCAACAAATAATCATTTTTACATTGAAGAACTACTGTACAACGTGGGCGAGCCTGTTTCCACATGTGGCCTGATGATTAGGTCTAATCTAATTCAGGAAAGTCTAATTCAATCACTCGTCAATCAAGTCTGGCCCATGATTACAAATAAATGCCTTGCTAACTGTAATTACTGTGACACAACACAGTGATGGTTTTATTGATCATCTGGATGGCATTTCTTTAAAATGCTCTTTGACTGACATGCATAATATACAGCTTTACTTCCTGTAATGTATTTACACCTTTCAAAATGGAGGCACTACTCTAACAACACTGCTCCTGTTCATTATAGTTATGCTGGGAAAAGGAAGTATCAGCTTTCTTCCTTCTGCGTCAGTTGTTGGCACTTAACCAGAGCCGAGTGAAATTGCTTCCAACATGAATTGTTATGTGGAGAGAGTGATATGAGGAGTGAGAACCCTACATTTTGTACAGCTCTACTCAGAATTATATTCTTCCTAATCACAGGGTGGCAGCTTTACTATGTTAAATCACCATTTAATCTTAATTTACAAAGCCCTTATTGTCCCACCTATTAGTTCTGTTGAAACTGTTTGTGCTTCTCAAACTCCCAAATAAAACTATTCTTTGAAGCTTGACAGATTCTCTTGATTTCTGTCACACATAGCAAGATACACCTCCTAAATTCGAGGAGTAGGTCAAATCCCAAATGTTTTTCCAGGGTGAAGAGATTGTGTTGGGGTTTTAGCTGCTATGTTATGTTTAAACTGCAAAGTTATTAATACTAAATATTAAAGGGGCCTTATTATGCTTTTTGGGATGTTCCCTTTCTTGTTGTGTGTTATATAGGTTTTTGTGCATGTAAATGGTATGCAAAGACTAAAATCCCAAAGTTCCCTCAAGAGGGAGTTTCTCTCCCACACACTCCCCCCCTGCCTGAAACGCCTCCATTGGACTCCTTTGATTATTTTTCGTAACTTAAGGACATTACTATATAACACTCAACTATTGGCTATCACAAACATTGTAAGTGATGCTAAAAAGTGGGACATCGCTAAATGGTTGACCAATCACAACAGAGCCGGCCAGCTAACCAATCAGAGCAGACTGGGCTCTGGTTTCAGACAGAGGGTGAAAAGAGGTGCTACAGCACAGGCAGTATGAGAAAAATAAATACCTTTTTGAACATTAAAAACATGTAAATATGTCGTAGAAGAATCACACAATACAAATATGAACACTGAAATAAGCATAATATGTCCCCTTCAAAAGAACTTCTTGATGTTTATGGTAAATCTCAGTTTTCCTCTGGGTGTCTCAAAATAGCAAACTGCCGACAAAAAACATGCTACTTACTATTCTTGGTTAACTTCCTGCTCACAACAATGAAAAGTTTGGCCGAGTAGTTGACAGTGATCATACTATTTATCTTGATTTATTTTTTTCATTAATATTTTCCGCCTAGCCTGCCATGAATTACTCAAGAAGCGTGGGACAAGACATCAGAGACAAATTCTTGGATTTGTGAATGTGCATGCTGGTGAAATTCACACCCTTGTAGGCAATACAATGAGCCACTTGATCATGTATCAATATGTGGTTCAGAACATTTTTCATAGTCCCAACAGGTCATCTATTTTAGACAATACGTGGGCCTCTACGTGTGAAGAAAACTGAGACCATCTGTATGTAGGATTTATGTGCATACAGCCTTTTGAAAATGTTAAATGTCAGTGAGTCAGCATGGTGATGACTTATAAACAGGCTTTATTACAATATTGCATTTTTGGCTGGTTAACAACACTTTTCAATTTTAGGAGGTGAATTAAAAATAATATCTAATTGAGACCTCTCCATCGCCCCCCGGCTTGTTTGTTACTCTGATGCCCTGGAACACAAGCTTCTGTCAAAACCTGCTTTGTGACTAATATTTCAAAAGCTGTAACACTCACAGCTTGCTTGGAAACGTGCTAAAATAAGCTATAATTAAACCATGAAAATAGTATTTATTTTAGATTAATTTCAGGCCTCAAAAGACCAAGTATATTACATAAGCACAGCTGGGTGAGAGGTGCCTCTTCCACAAACATCGCTGCTGGATCAGTTCCCAGTCCTGACTGTACTAAAGTCTCCACTCTGATCAGCGTCAGTAGGGAGTGAAAACATAGGCTAAAGCAAGCTGCCAATAGTTTTAATTAGCATGGATGATGCACCCAGAGCTCTATTTTTGGAGCAACGCAGCAGGAGAAAGAAGGGGGGGTTACTTGCATCTATTAAATATAAAGTCAATATATGTTTCAACTGATATAACATGTCAATGCTACGTCACAATTGTCATTTGCTGGTAAACAATCAGATGTAGAACACGAGAAAAACACATTTAGCACAGTCAGTACAATGAGGCACCAAGTCAATTATATTGTTAATTGGATAGCTTTTAACATTACATAAAAGAGTGTGAGGGTTGTATGTTACTGACTGAATGTGTGTTTTCACTTTCACGGTCAAATAAGCATGTGTATTAGCTTGTTAGTAAGCAGCTGAGCTTGTAGTATAGTATTTAAAAAACAACAACAATGCACATGCAGACAACAAGATGGCATAAAGAATATCAACAAGCATTTTCATATTTTGTTTAAATATCACTAAAATATCTTTCCTGACACTATACTGATCAAAGCAAGCCTTTAATTTGTTGTTAATAGGATTTCAAAAGTGCTGAACTGGTTAATCCTGATGGTTTGTACATTAGAAAGTGGTGCTGTAAAAAATATAAAATGACCTAACCATCCTTACAGAAAGACATTCTTTAATGCAAGTTGATATTCAGCAAAAAATTGAAATGCCACATATGCAAAAGATGCTATCAGACTGATAGCGGCCCTGAACAACTGTCACTGTGTATGTTAATTTGAACGGGGTTCAAGCAGTCCAGGGTTTTTTATGTGATAGAAAGTGCTTCTAAATCTTTTCCTCACCATGTCTCTATCATTAGTATTCTGGTCAGAGTCTTGCACTCCCATCTTGGTTGGCCATCCAAATTATGTTTGCTCTTCTTGTAAATGGCAGTATGATTCAGTAAAATACTGAGCAGGTTTAAATAAATAAACAACAATCCTAAATGCTAATACATGCTAATTTGCACATTCTAAAAGGGCACTTTTTAAGACCCAGGAAAAGAGAACTAAATAAAGAAGGGGGTTTGGGTTTTTGCATTTAAGTTTGTGCCTTGGCTGAAATCCTGCTGATTATTCAGCTACAGTTATTTTTATTATTATTTCATAGACTTATACCTGAATAGGCTCGTGTTAAATGGTCTCATACATTGTCAATACTATGCATTTTGTGTGTTTTGTATCACATCTACAGATCTAGATTTGCGAGACTTTTATTTGGGGACAAGTTATGTATATCAGCTTTTGTATAATGCCATTTGAGGTCTCCCTCATGTTTCTTAACGTATACAGTAACATACCATTCTCAAATTAGTATAATGACATAACAAGTTAATCTCTGAGGTTGTGGGACTGTTGCTGCCTTAATGCTGGGAGATTGGACTGGCCACAAACGTTTGGGAAGCCTTATTATGATATGAGTGGTCTACTAATATCACTTCCTGTGTGATCCCACCACCTAGTATGTTTTACGGTGAAACATTAAGGCTTACTGTCAAAGTTTTGCTGACACGGTTTGCCGCCCTATGATTAGCTTATATCGCACTCTGTCCAGATCTTTTAAATGGAAGTCGTGTTGCTGTTAATGCTTTTAAACACCTCATGAGTCATGTTTCAAAGTGGTTTCCATAACTATGTGCCACAAGTGGAAAGGTTTCAGTTGAAAGCCAACGGTCCTCACATACAGGTGTTTTCACTCTCTGTTTCTGATTGGATTTATTTTCAGGTAGTGTGGAAAGCCGTGCATATTTGACATCTCCCTCCCTCTCATATTAGTTTTGTCAGGACAGCTTCTACCTTCATCAATGTTATTAGTACATGAACTTTGTTGATGTTATCTGAGCAGCTCAGCTGGAACCATAAGGCTTATTAAGGTGTTGAAATAAAAACACCTGCGTCCAGTGTGCAAGCTTTAAACCCTAACCCTGATTTATTTTTGTCACTCACAACCTAGTAGCAGCCATGCCCGCCGCCTGTATTAGTTTTTTTCAGCAATGTAGGTATATCATTGTGCTTGAGAGATATTTCAGTAGTAAACATTAGATTTACCGTACTCACTTGATAATATCTTCTCATACCAAACATCCTACAGGAGAAAGCAAGAGACATTTCAGTCTAGACTAGTCTGTCATATCTTCCTCTCTGGCTGAGATTACACTTCTTTAATATATTTCTTTCCTTTGGAGGAAGCTCTGGAGAGATTTGCCTGATAGTTTATGCAGTCTGTAGTTGGTACTCACTAACCTAAAGGCTATACATGTATGTATGCAGTTTGTAGTTGGGGAGCAACTGCTAAAGGTAGGATTAACAGACTTGTTTACATCCAATATGTGTATGTTTATGAATGTGTGCTTGCACTTGACTAGTTCTATCATTCAGTATGATTTAAAGTAACACACAGCTTTGTTTTCATTGACTATACAGTAAGCTGTGCCTGGTTATGCATACACCGAACACATGTGTTATGTTGTTGTGCACATGTTGCTAGCATGTGTTTGTGACACAACCTGGGAACATGTTGTCTACGTAGCATAACATTAACACTGCCACTCATCACCTGCTCCAGCGGGGAGTTAACGCTGTCTGGAGTTCAGAGGGAAGATTATGATGGAGGAGGAGGAGAGGCTCGCTGTAGCTGCAGTCTTCAGATATAACAACCTTAAGTGGGCCAGGCTCAGGTGAGCTTTTCTCACTTAAGCCAAATTTGAAAGACCCTTGGAGCAGAGGGCTGAGAGGCACTGGTGAGCTAGTGATCATTCTGTGAAGGGGTTTGAGAAAGTATTATGGCAAGCTGGGATCCACATAGTTCAGAGACAGCATGATGGACTGTATTAGAGTTGGGCTGTCAATGTCAATGCCTGCAATGAATTTGGAAACCAAAAAAAGTAAATACGGTAAATGAATCACATTACTAACTTCAAACCCAACTTCCTCTAGAGTTTCAAGCGCATATTATGAATTGTATGACAGGGCACTTGTTCACTTGAGTGGTGTGGAGTGTGGTGAACACTGAGGAAAGGCATTTTGCTGAAGCATGCGGCTCCATTGGACTCCTTTGTTTACTTCCGGAACATAAGGACATCACGATGTTACACTTGCACCTCTATTGGCTAGCGCTCCAACACATTGCGCGTGTAAGGCTAAGGGGTGGGACATCTCTTGAGTGGTGGACCAATCACAACATAGCTGACCAGCTAACCAATCAGAGAAGACTGCACTCTTGTTCCCGACAGAGGGTGAAAAGAGGCGCTGCAGCACAGGCAGTATGAGAAAATCAAACCACTTTTTGAACATTAAAGCATGTAAACAGTAGACACGGTAGAGGCACAACATACAAATATGAGCCTGAAAATGAGCACAAGGCCCCATTTATTTCTGGTTACTACCTGCCTTAGATTAAACCTGTATTTTCGCACACTGCAATGTGCTTTGTTAAGAAGTGTCGACGGTATGCTGTGATTACACTTGAGGTCAGGCCACTAATGAAGATGATGCACTGTTAATATGATTGAGGCTAGTCTAATTGAAGCTGATGCGATTTATTTTTGTATCCCTGCTGTGAGAGTTGGAACTGTCAACAATGTTTGGTTTCATATCTTTATGAGGACATTGTGTATTTGATTGAAATGGAAATATATTATTGAAAGCAAAAATCCTCTGTTTGATTTATTTCATTAAAGGTGGGGTAGGTAAGTTTGAGAAACCGGCTCGAGATCGCTAGAATTTGAAAATACACAACTGGAGAATATCTGCCACTTCCTTACAGAGCCCCTCCTCCAACACACACGTACGCGCACATGACCAATGAGGGCACGAGATAAGTTTGTGCACAGATGGAAGGCTGACAGGCAGGTAGGCCATCCAGTTATTTTAGCCGGGCCGGCTAAAATGATTGGTCGTGCTTTTTACAGTACTACGGCTTCCACAGATGACATTTTTTTATGGATTTTTTGTCAAAGCACTTAAGATATTCATTGCTATCGGGATGTTAAGAGCATTCCATGGAATATAACAAAAAGTGTATCTCGAGCCGGTTTCTCAAACTTACCTACCCTACCTTTAAACAGCCCTACAGGGTAACACAGTTGATGTGGAGGAATGGCCACAGCATATTTGTATTCTGTGAGGCTATGCTCAGCTCTCTAAAGCAAAGCTGACATTTAATTTGCAACCAAAATGAGGTGAACTTTGTGTGAAGCGGGTCATTTTACTGCTGTAATCGAAGTGCCCCCTGTTTGCTCTTAATCTGACTGGGAGGACATGTGTGTGTGGGAGAGAGTGTGAGAGAAAGTGTAACCTTTTATAATTTCAACTGTATCATAAAAAACATGTGAAATATTCAATTCTTTGTGTCACTTAATTCAAATAAGGTATCAATGGGAATCCCAGCCTTTAAAGAAAACTTGAAACCACATTTGGAGAGTGTCTCGCTTCAGTGATTCGCACTATACTTCCAGTTCAAAGTAAGTGTTGTTGCGGGACTTAATGGGTGGAAAAAATATGAGAAGACAGTAGAAGAAACCCTGAAGGTGTATAGACAGAAGAAGAGGAAGTAAGGAATTAGGCTAAATGTGTCCCTGGATGTAGCAGCCAGTTTCTGTCACTTTATAAGCGATCACGCTGCAGCTTTTATATGATTGTGAGTGTCACCTGATTGGCGTAAAAATACATGAAGTGTGAAAAAGGCTTTCTTGTGGATTACTGGATATTTCATGGCCTATACACATTGACTTATCTGCTTCTTGACATGATGTAAAATGACTCCTGCCGTTATCTACAAGAGTCTATAGTAGTGGTAATCTCAGTTTCTTCACATGGGTTATGATATCATCGTCAAAGCCATATGTACTCCAATATTTTTCCTTCAGTGCGCAGCCAGAAATTGGTTGGAAATTGATTTCAAGAGATTCCTCGCGGGTATTATTTGTTTTTCTTTGTTGCCAGTTGCTGCCAACTCCTGACATCTTCTAGGCAGGCTAATAAATTAATCTCTGTCGCACTATTTCCACTGAGCACACTGGCTTCTGTTTCATGGTTTTATTATAGGATACAAATAACCAAGAATAGATATACAATCTTTCCTGTAGAAACATACATCATATATCATTTTGTTTGAAATGGATCCATATATGAAACTTTTCATCTTTACTCCTGTTTCTACTTCTGTCTATAAATAGAGCCTCATTATAACTGCAGTAAGGCATTAAGACAATAACAAACATGTATACATTGTTCCTCCATCTGGAGTTTCTGATAAGATTGACAGCTAACACAAACCTCCTTACATTACATTACATTACATTTCATTTAGCTGACGCTTTTATCCAAAGCGACTTACAATAAGTGCATTCGACCAAGAAGATACAAACTTGAAGAAAACAGAATCATATAAGTACATCAGGTTTCATAGAGCCAAAACATTTTAAGTGCTACTCAACTAGCTTTAGATAAGCCAGTCCTTTGTTAGTATATAAGTGCTTTGTTAGTCATTTTATCGCTCGAAGTGGAGTCGAAAGAGATTAGTTTTTAGTCTGCGCCGGAAGATGTGTAGACTTTCTGCTGTCCTGATGTCAATGGGGAGCTCATTCCACCATTTTGGAGCCAGGATAGCAAACCCACGTGTTTTTGCTGATGGGAACTTGGGTCCCCTCGCAGTGCGGGGGCAGCGAGCCGTTTGGCTGATGCAGAGCGGAGTGCACGTGCTGGGGTGTATGGTTTAACCATGTCCTGGATGTAGGAAGGGCCAGATCCATTCACAGCATGGAACGCAAGTACCAGTGTCTTGAAGTGGATTCTAGCAGTTACTGGAAGCCAGTGAAGGGAGCGGAGGAGCGGTGTGGTGTGGGAGAATTTAGGAAGGTTGAAGACCAGAGGAGCTGCTGCATTCTGGATGAGCTGCATAGGTCGGATGGCACATGCAGGTAGGCCAACCAGGAGGGAGTTGCAGTAGTCTAGGCGTGAGATGACGAGAGCCTGTGTCCTCACACACACACATTTTAAAAGGCCCGATGCAGGACCTCATATAAAAACAAATCTGCATTCCACATGTGATTTTTTCTCCTTATGATTCACAGTAAGGATTGCTCTGTCAGTTAAGCACATTGTGTTACCTTCATGTAGTTAATTTACATACCTACCATAACAAGTGTTAATTGAAGGGAAAACAATAACCTACCAGTACTACCACTATCCTAGGTAGTATTTATACTACCAGTACTAAATCATATTATGAATATTGATGCCATCAAAATGGATATGTTTTAGATTATGATCTAGTGACATGAATTGTTTGTAATATAATGTACTAAATCAGTGTCAGTGTCTTCATCTTAGTTGTCCTCGCGATAATAATATGGGATTGGCTGAATTCATACACATCATGAGCCTTTAATTACCCTAACATGTCATTTATTCCATATTTTTTTGTTTTCTCTTGTCCCTATCTAAAGGATTACGATAATATGTGGTATTTATAAATGGTTGTATTATTATAAACGTTCTTCTCTTGGTGCCTGATCAGATGTGAGGTCTTAATGGAGGTTATGTTTTTTTGTGTGAATTACCCTCAATTCTAAGTGTTCTGCTTCTTGTATTTCCCTTGATTACCAACTTCCAAGCAAATATTTATTATTCTGGTCATGCAGTAGTTATCTGTGTGCGATATAATGGAAAAGTAACATTTGGATTGACATTGGGTCAAGACAAACTAATTAGTAACAGCAGCATATGGCATCTCTTGTTTCTTTTATCCCTGATGCTAACATAGAATGTGTGCATGCAGCATTTAACTGCACAACAGATTGTACATAGCCTGTGGTGGCTGGTTAAGTACCATCTGAAATAAAGTCAATATCATGATGTAAACTGCTGCAATAACAGTAGTTCTTTGTCATGGAGTCTGTTATGGGGAGACTGGTTTTGAAATTCCTTTGGGCACTGATCTCTCCTCCTAAACTCAGAGAACAAGAGAAAACATTTTAGAAGCAGAATACTTTAGCATCTGGAACTTATCGATTAAAACTCTAACGAACACCTTTGAAACAAGCTTGAATTTACATTTAAAGTTTGGCTATTTGTGGAACAGTGTGTTGGAGGCACTTCTGTCTCCCAGTGGAGTTTTTTCCCTGGTCCTATCTGACGTTTTTCCTGCTCTTATTTGTATGTTCAGTATGCCTGTGTGCCACAGGGAGTTGTTTAGTCTGTCACTGTAGACAAAGAACTGTGGGAGGCTATTTATTTTCAGTAGTTATTAAATTTAGACGTGTTGTTTGTAGGGAATAAGCATAGTATGCCACACTTTGATGGCAGCAGATAGAAAATATAATGCACGTCAGTCATTGGAAAGTGCAAGTTTGTTTTATTTGTTTTCTATTTCCAATACAATTATTTAATATTATTATTACTATTAATATTGTTATTATACTTTTTTTTCTTCATTACATTTTTTCATTTAAGATTTTAGATTGCTATGTGGCTGTGTTGCATGTGATGATCATTTGGATTTGCTTGAGTTCACTTATTTTATTCACATTAACTGAGGTTATTGAGTGTTTCGATAACACTTTTGATACAACCAGTGTTATCGAAAGTGTTTGACTTAAAGGTCCCCTATTATACTATTTTTCATTACTTTATTATAGGTCACAGATTACAAAACATGTCTCTGAAGTGTTTGGCCTCCAAATACCAAACAGATCATTGCAGCATCCCATAATCCCCTCTGTTTCAGCCCTGTTTCAAAAGAGCTGATTCTCTGTCTGTTACTTTAGATGAAAATAAGGAGCCCCTCCCCACGCCCCTCTGAGAGATATTTGGTTAAAAATAACACAATGGTGCTCTAGGAGGAGATTCAGGTTAGGGATGCTCCGATCGATCGGCCGCCGATCGATATCGGCCGATACTCACTCTCTGCCGATCGATCGGTGCTCTCTAAAAATGCCAATTGCGAGAGCCGATCGCATGACGTAAAATTATGACGTAAAATACATGACACTTTTCTCTGTGTGCGGCAAAACAAGCTCGCCAAAATGGCTTCACCGGTCTGGCAGTATTTTAAGGTGTCCGAAAATGACAACAAAATAGCGGTATGCAACGTGTGTGAAGCAGAAATCCTGCAGCTCCACCCGCTGTGACGGACCGGTGAGCGGAGCAAAACACTCACTAAGAGTTAGACCTAACACACTTAGCTATTTGATCTACCTCTGGAACAAGCTAAACTAGTTATAATTATAAATATATTTATTATTCACTGTAGGGTCACTCATTACTGGATCAGTGAGCAGGATGAGACGATACTGACAGGCTGTCAGGAGAGAGAGAGTTGGTTGGTTATTGGCTAATGGTTACACAAGCCAAAAAATCGTTATGACATCATAAAGTGGCCAAAATCTGATCAGCTCACTTTCAGACAGGTTTTTATATAAATGGATCAGGACAAAAAATGTGCAAATATTTGTTCCTGAAACGTTCAGAATCTCTTTACACAGAGGGGACACGTGTTTATATATAAAACATGAAAAAGTGGATTTTGCATAATAGGTGACCTTTAACATATTCTCTAAAAGCTGTTTAGCTGTCGTATTTATTTGCCCTTGTTGATGGCACATAACACTAATACGACCATTGCTGATCTTGCATTCATACTTGCCAACCTTGAGACCTCAGAAATCGGGAGCATTTCAAAACCACCGCGGGGTGGGGGGGGGGGGAGCTGTATTAGATTAACATTAACATGCTTATTATTATTGTTGTTGTAAGGGCACTGCCTTGCGGCCTGTAGCACCATCCTTTATGGAGCATATGTGAAGGACAGGAGTGAGCAGAGGGTAGAGTTGTCGATTCTTGTTCTGTTTTCTGTGACTATTTTCCCCACCCTCTCAGACTTTCAGTTGCGTGCGCTACTAAAGAGACGCGCTACCATGGAAACCAAACAATGGTGTAGCTGTATTAAAGTCCGAGTGGAAACAGTCCTGAGTAAATCTGATTTAGTCAGAAATCGGGAGAAATGCGGGAGAAATATGACCCCGAGAGGAAACCGGGAGAGGGCAATGAAATCGGGAGTCTCCCGCGAAAATCGGGAGGGTTGGCAAGTATGCTTTCATTACTCACAACATATAAGTAGCATAACACAATCTGATACCTGGACATACATGATGGGACTAAAATAGCTGTCTAAACTTGAGATGAGTTTGGGATGTGTTTAGGCATCGAT
This sequence comes from Trematomus bernacchii, assembly GCF_902827165.1. NCBI lineage: Eukaryota > Metazoa > Chordata > Actinopteri > Perciformes > Nototheniidae > Trematomus > Trematomus bernacchii. The sequence goes on from NW_022987778.1 coordinate 4,163,802, forward strand.
AGTGCTCTTCACATGTGTAATTGGGTATGAAGCTCCACTGGTGTGTGGCGGAGAGCACTCTCTCCGATAGAGTCTCATGATTTTAAAAATTGAAGTGAGTGAAGCCCACTCTTGCAACACACACAGCGAGTCTTTTGCAGCTGCACCTCTCCAATTAGATCACACATTTGTATCCAAAAAGTAAAAATCACTATTTGTCTGCTCCACATAGCTAACTAGAAAGAACTAAGCAGACTTCAGATCCAATTCCAGATAAAGTCATTTCGCACAGCAGAGAGTTCATTAATGCTTCCTCAATGTATCTGTTTTGGTTGTGCTGTCAGTTTCTCAGCATCTACTTTTGTCTTTGATCTGGGAATGGTTTACAATATCAATTTACCTGCTGTCTCAGTTTTGGAGGAGTTGTTAGCAGCTGCTTAAAACCTTCACCAAAGCTGTTTTTATGGAGGGTGGCACAGGTGCATGTCAGTCATTGGGTAGCAGGGAGTCGTTTTATGAGCAATAAAAGAGTCGAAACAACGGGAAGCTCTGACAGCCTGACAAAAGCAATATTTGTCTCATCAAAACAGCCACATCCCGCTCCACCAGATGTGTTGTACGCTGGGAAGTTTAAGCTGTGACTCAAAATACCAGTTAGACATGTTGAATGTGAAAATATTGTACATGGATACATTTAATTTCTAAGGATACAGTTGAAAAATACATTGTATGTATTGCATATTGTTAAATTGATGAATACAAGTGAAGGGACTTTTTTGTAATACGTTTGCATTATATCTGTCTATACAGTATCTATCTATCAATCTCTCTATCAATCTATCTATGTAGTTATCATATAGAATATACAAGTATATTTATTTGTACTGTATGTTCCCAAAATACTTGAAAATACTATCAATATTATTTATTTTTAAAGAATTTTGATTAAAAAAAACATTATTATTGTGATAGCCACGATAGCATCTATCTATTGATTGTCAATACAAATATGTATTATGTTGACATTCCTACATCTGTTTAACCAATAAATATGTCCGACTTGTTTCTGGTATTAATCCAGTTAGTGAAGAGAGTAATGATGGAGTAATGGGGTGCATACAGATACATTGACTGGAAGAGACCGGCACTTAGCACTCTGCTGCTCACTCCAGAGTGTGTATATTGTGTATATTGTGTAGAGTGTGTAGAGTGATGCTGCGTTTCACCACCACTACGACCGGCTGTCAGCATACATGTGCTCGCTTTGGTTTCACTCTGCAACCGCGGCAGGTTTCATAGTGCTTACTGCTTATTTATTTATGTATTCCGACTGTGCTCGTCTCCTACTGTCCATGCAACCATTTACAAGCAGAAGTAGCGCTATAGGCTGAATTGATTACTTTTTTTATGCTTATCGGTGACCCCTATTTGATTATTGATTTATTGCCAGTTTGACCATTGCTCATTATTATTCGATGTGTAAGAGATGGTGTCTTTGAGGAGATCTCATTTGAATGCACGGCTGTTCTGTTGGTTTGTTTATAGTGAAGTCCAGCCCTCAGGCTGAAGCCAGTTTGCTGACGGCGAAGTGATTACACAGTGTGCAGGTATGAGACACTTTCTGGTCTATACATTGACTAAAGGCCCTTGACCTTGAAAAGAAAGGAGGATATGCTGAATGGATGGTTTTCAATCAATGAAAGCCTCGAGTTCAAGATCTCTTTCTAATTGGTGTTATTGTTTAATACTATTTGAACTTGATGCAGCCTGAAATGCCTCCAAACTTAAATGTGAGCCTTAAGCATACATTGAAACACGTGAAAACATTTTTATTTAAAAGACACTGTAGACACCTTATAAAAGTATTCTGGCAGATAAAGCAGATGAAATGACTATGCATATGTTGCCATCAAACCCCAGTCTCTTACACATGCTGATGAATACTTTGGTACATTTATGTTAAGAGTTAGATATAAATGTAGAACTTTGCAGTAACCAATAACACTGTATACCGTTAATTTAGTACTGCAAATACGTCTATAGCTAAGAAAGCTAATTATGTATAGCATTGTATTATTAATGCTTGTTGGACTGGATGGGATTCAGCTACAAATATATATATTCATGTTATATGTTAGTGGCGCAAAGTAAATTTAAATATTTTAATCATGAATATATAACATTAAAAACTCTCCTGAGGGGAAACCCTTGGAGAGTCATTTGACTTGTGCACTAACAATTATAATTAAGAGCTCAGTGTAGCAACAACCCCTGGACTTGCACCACTTTAGCTGTGCACGGTTTGTCACTCTGATTCACATGTCTATTTACAGACAGTGTGTTTGTATAGCATCCTATTAAATCAAACTTTTAGCTGGCTAATAGCTTACATTTTCCATAGGCACATTGTTACAAGCCATCATTATCATATCTTACATTGTCGACCTCACTGACAAGCAAGAAGCATGCATATGCAAATGTGCTTTAATGTGATCTGCATTCATGCTTCAATTGTGCATATATGTTTTTAATGTGCTCACGGGTCTTGGCCTGTTCTTATGTTCTCTTTTATGTTTCCTTTCAAGGTCATCAACCTGCCAACTGCAGATGAATATTAGCCTTAATGGCTTAATCTGACACATTTACATGATGGACTCAAGGATGCATTGTCCCTTCTTATATCACAAAATGTAAATGTAAAAAGAACAGGCAACAGTCCTAAAATGCAGTGTATGTAGGAATAGAAAATGTTGTTTATTAAAACAAGCACAATCAGATTTTAGTGTAAAGCATCAGATTGGATACACAAACTCAGTACATTTTGACGTATAGATGGAGGCCCTAATCAAAACACACAACGTCAATGTTCAAAGTTCCATATTCACTCTTCATTGAGTATTAAACTGAGTCATCAAGTGTGCAACTCTCAAAGTGTTTGAAAAACATTTGTAGTCAGCTTCAAAACATTATCCATTAGTGACTTTCTATATGGGCTTGCTATTGATTGGTATACTTCACTAAACAACGGGTTTAACCTCTCCAATCAGCTAGATACGCAGTAATTGCTGTGTCATTTCTCTCCAGAATGCTTATACTCAACAGGTTTCCTTCATTTCAATCAGCAGCTGCTGGCACGATAATGCCTGCAAATCAAGGTCCACCATTTTGATTACTTCCCACATATCTGATTCAAAAAGTCCTTTTGAAAAGCTCTATAATAACATTATTTCAGAAGAAAGTGGCTTGGAACATTTGACAAAAAAGTATAAAGGAACAAATTGACACGTGTTTGAAGTCAGTTCAGATTGGTTTATTATTCTTCTCCTGCCACATGACACACAATTAGAATTAAATCAGATTTAATGCCGTTTATTTCTTCTTGTTTATCCTGTGCTTTTTGTCAAAACAGATGACAATATGATATTGTTTGCATTTGTATATAACATTTCTCTACACAAACAATGATGGTTTTAGTCAACATAATGCTCTGCACATGTAACCATAACTTCATCATAAACTGCTTAAAGCACCTAATAAGGGGTTTTATGACTCTAAAATCTGTTGATGTATTTCTGTGACCCAAGCATTCCCCTAGCCTGGTCTGAAGGTTTGAGCACAAACTGCTCAGGTCATTAGTCACACCTCATTCAACTGGCCGGCTCAAGGCTATTTGAGTAATTATGTGCAGGTAGGGATGGTTATGCAAATACATCTGTGTGAATGGAGCTACAGAAATGTTGATGCTCAGTGTCCTTGCCTTACGACTCGCCAGCAGAAGACGGTACAAGGAGAAGGGCGGTTCAATTATTGTGCCGTGGTGAGACAAAGTCACGTATTTGACAGTTCTCACACCTTGTTTCAAATCAGTGTAAGGTCAGTGTCAGTTTGTGTGGAAGAATTAAAGCCTTAGGAAAATGACCTTGCTTATATACAAACGGTTTATTTTAACAGGATATCATTTATTAATTTGAACTCTCATTTTGAGCGGTTTATTTTGTACGATAAATGCAAAGAGTATTGCTTTAAATTCCCACCTCATTGTCCAAGATCATTACATTATTGGATATTGGCAAACTGCAAGTATTAAGAGATAACAAATTGTAGTACTTCATAGCAAACATTAATAGTTATTGAGTTTGTGTCCCGTAAAAAAGTTCAGCATGTTATGTAATGTAAGAGTAAACTACACTAACTTTAGTCCATATCCCTCCTTTGCAGTGAATATGAGGTAATGATGAGTTGGCATTCGGCTCCTATAAATAATGAGTTATAGCATAACTATTGCATAATCATAATGAGTCACTGTTCAAATAGAATCATTTCAACATTGGTTTGCATCCAGCTGTCATTTTAATCGTGACATACAGTCAAGAAAGTGATGGATGAGTGGCCCTAAAATAACCAGAACACACATCAATAGCAATTTCAATTCATGACTTAATCTATACCTCACTTTGCAGACACGACATGGTGGAGGCTCAAGGCATTTAAGGGCAATGTAACCCAGAATGAAATAGACAAGTGAAATATTGTGTTGGAGAGGTAAAAAAAAGCCTCTTGTTTGTCGTGCAGTTTGCCTTAGCAAGGACGGCAGCTTGCTTGACATTACTAAGGAAAAAATCCATAGAGAATTATCTTGGAACGCACTCAGTGTTATGGAAACATATATTTCTTGGTCCTGGCATCGGTATAAAGTAAAATCCTGTCTTTCTTCATCAGTTGCCGGTGAGACTGTACGACTTGAGTCAAGATCAGTGATATATATATATATATATATATTAGCACTGCAGCAAAGAGATTTACATTACTGTTATTTCCTTTTTTTTGTTTGCACTTAGCTCATATGGGAGTCATTCTCTAACAGATGCAGGCAAGAGGAGCTTTGTGTGGAACCAATAGTGATGTTAGTAATTCATTTTCAATGACATTTCACTTAACCTGTAGATATCTGAAGCAGATTTTTTTATATGTAATATTTCACGCAAGTTTAATATTGCACATGGAGGTTTAGGCAGATTAGATTAGAGTACTAGTACTGAGACGAAATGTATCAGCATCATACCAGAAGTGCAAAAGAAGCAGTGAACGTTTTTTTATATAGTATAACAATATACATGTGACCAATATAAAAGAGTTAAGGTTTTTACAGTACAGTATGTCACTCTAAGTAACTTTTAGGAATATTTTCCCCACATGGATTCAGTGTAGAAAGTTAATTTCAATGTTAAAGTAAACTCATTTGAAGGCATAACATTTTGGTAACAACAAGTACATTAAATATTGGCCCTGATGTAATTTGTAAACAAAATAAGGTTGTTAAAGTCACATTTAAGTAACATTTAAAGGCATTTATTATGTGACAACTGAGCGGTTAATGTGTCCCATCAATGCCTCTTCCCTCTCTTCTAATCACTCCATTCCTTCTGAAGTTGCAACTGTTGTGCTTCTTGATTGTTAAAGTTTGATTGCATCTTGAAAGACTTGCGTCGTCCTCTGCCCGACACAGAGCCTCTGGATTAGCGGGTCCATAACCTCTTAATTACAGACACAAGCAGACAGAGGGGAAACTGTGGAACAAGAGCAGCTTTTCAATTATTTATTGACTTGTGACTCTGAATAAGTCCACTTCCACCTCCTAACACTCACACACAAAAACACACACACTAGATTTCTCCTGGGAACACTATTGCTTAGTGATGTTGTTGATAGGAGTTAATTATGTCACAAGTCAGGCAGATTTGTAAAAAAAGGTATTCTGATGCTTTTAAACTCAGAAATAGTTATCACTATCACTAGTAACCATGACAAACATTCTGGTTTGCGTGAATATTTTCTTTAGAGACTTCTCCCTGTGTGTCGAGCAGTGCAGAGTTGCCCTGTGGAGTTGTAGGCCATCACTCAAGGGACAGCCTTATGTAATGTGATCACATGACCTGGTCTTCCCTCCAAGGGAGACTGATTCCAATGCGACCCTTCTGCCACCGTCTTATTATTTTTTTGCACCCATACTTCCTCTTTTTTCTCCCAACATTTTGTAGAAGTTTGCCACCAAATGTTACAGCAATGAATTTGGCATATTCACATGATGGACAGGATAGTGCTCAAGTGCAGGATTCAAAGTGCTCATGTTAATTATGTGCATCGTCCCATCTTAAATAAATAAGTACTTCAAGGCAAAAAAAAAATCAAGGCAATCACTGAGTTATACATATAATATGATCGTTCTTGCTCTGCACATCATCAGTTATGGTATGTATTGCTGTCCTTAGCCTTAACTAAACATTTTGCTTATACAAATGTGGATGATTGATCATTCAGTTTTGGCAGTCGTCATATTATAATTTTTGGACGAATAATGCTTTATCTAATGTTTCTCACAGTTTATCTGGGTTTAATATATTTGTATAATTATTTGTTATTAGTGTTAACTGTGGTAATTATACCGACCTGTTATATGAAATCCTAAGTGGTGAGGACACAACATTTCTACATAGGACAATGGCACTTGGGCCGTTCATTTATCAATAATTGAATCTAACCTTTTATTCAGTATGATTAGGCAACATGTGATTGAAATGAGCCTTGAATCGGTTTTATTCCTGTTCTTATGTTTGAAACCACTGAAGTAAGATTAAACGTATACAGTTGTTTGTTGTTTTATTACTTGACTGGCCACCTTTAATCTAAATTGTCCAGGTGTGGCATATGACATTATGATTGCAGGAAATACACAAATGATGAGCACTAACAAGTATGGTCAGATGTCTTTCTGCATTGGTCAACTCTGTTAAAGTATCTTTCAGCAAAACAAATATATTAAGATGGAGCAGTTTAAGAGTACTGGCAGTCTCTTTGAAATTGTCCTTATCTTGATCTCTGTGCAGATTGTAATCAAATACTGAAAATATGTGTGATAAGCCATGTGCCGCATCAGCACCCACTCACAGATAGCAGAGGATCATGTGTAAGTGTCTTCCATGTCTCTGCGCTGTTTAGCCTTTAATAAAGTGAGGTACTTTGGGTGAGAGACACCTAAATATTATTCTTGTTCCATGTCAAAATAGAATATGGAGGATGTCAATAGCTTTGCAATTTCCTGCACGAGCAGTTCATATTTATTTTCCTGATTAAATCCTTTCATGTCTTTTAGAGGCTAATTATAAATTTGTATTTATGAAAGAAATCAGCACACAGTTAGTGCAGTTGAGGACTTGACGAGTCCTTGCACTCTGAGAAAAATATATAAATACGTTTCCTGTGTTCCCTTCTTTCTCCTCTTGTTTCCATGGCAACATGACAGGGGATGAGGAACAGGCCATTGGCTCTTAAGTTTCTAACCGCACTAATGAAAATGTTCCAGGAAGTACACAGCGCTCCGTGTTGTAAATGATAAGTATAGTAACATAAGAACTATGCCAAAGACATAAGTCATCCAAAGGTGAGCTGCTGGGGTCTTCTGTGGAGCTGGATGCTATTTATGTTTCTCTCTTCACCGTTCATTCAGGGAACGATTGCTCTTAGAGTCTAGATAATTATCTTTTTACATCTGTATTTCATATTCTCCTTTGCTCTAAAAAGCTATGTAATGGCCTCCACAATGCATGAGCCATCCATCACAATCTTTATGATGCTATTTTGATATGTATATAGGCTACTCCATCCTCTGAGACTCATTACAGATCAGAATGGCAGCAACAACATCCTTATGAACAAGCTATCATTAGGAATATTTCGATAAAGACATAATTATACACATTACTCTCACTCTATACTTGCACGCATGCTATTCATAATGGATCCTGATGCAGAAATCATTATGGGAGTGACCCCTGTCTTTATCAAATGTCTCGTGATAATGATCATTGTCACTCCTCAGTAAGATGAAACCAATACTTACGTAGAGATGCTGCTGCAACGCAAACATGCCTATGTTTCCACCACTGGCCTCGGTGCAGATATTTGGGTCACCTTTATCTATACGTGAAAACCAATCTGTTGAATTGCCCTGCTTTGCCACAGTGAGCAAAGGAAGTGGGATGAAACCACTGAGGAGGTTTTAATGAATAATCAACCAAATAGGTAATTAGGCTTATTGCTTTATAAACTGAATTTCCTGACAAAAACTAAAGAAGGGTTCTGCAGTTCTGTTGTGTAAAGCTGACTGAAATGTCTCTGGATCCTCCAATTTGTCAAATTCACAGTCTGTCAGATGTTTAAAAGACAAATACAAGCTGGACCGTCTTACTTATAAAAGCAAACATTTACTTGTGGTGTCAGAGGAAATAGAAAGCCTGATTTAGATTTCAGCTTCAGAGATGTAATGCACGGTATCCTCAAGGGAATGAGATTCAACTCGAAGTCTTGATACAGACTGAGATACAAATGTTACTGTCTTGTAATTGAAAAAGGCCTGTCAGGCATTTTTTCAAAACGTTATGCTTTGCTCTACACTTTTATTGCTCCTTGGAACGAGCTAGCCCTTTCACATTTGAGATAGAATATTGATCCAGTGTTAATATAAAAATATTGATCAGCGCAGCTTTAAGATTCAGTTAAGTGTATTTCCAGTGTTAAATATGTAGTTAAATGTCTTGTGAGAGCTGTTATATGGAATCTGTGTTAAGGTGTTAATGTGTGAATTAATGTTTGGATAGCATATAGAGTGCTGACCTTGTTGCAGGTTAAAGATCAGGCCTATGTAAAATCAATAACAGCATGTAAATAACGCTAGTGAGGGGTAAGCTATCCCTTCCATATGTCTCCGCTTGACATTCTCTGTCATTAATCTGGGATAACGACAGCTGTTAACTTCGGTTAATGTTACAAATCTGACCCAAGGACAACATCAAGTCGTATCGGGTCAGAGAGGAGAGAAAATGTTGAGACAGCACTTGTAACTCCTGTGAATCACGATCACACGCTGACATGCCATGAAATCAATATGAAGCCGAGTAATAAGAGCCAGCAATCAGCAGCCTTATGAATAGCAGGTTGGGTGCCATCCTTATACATCATTCTGTTGACGCACAGCAACACCCACTGCTAAAGGCCATGCTAGATTTAGCACGGCAATTTTATGCTGTGAGGAAGACAATTTGGCATAGGAGATTATTCCGCCGCAGTGTAAAGTTTCCAGCAGGAAGCAGAGCAGTGTGGAGCAGTATCTATGACTTAAAACCCAAAACATGCCGACATGCATACATTCATATATCAGATGGTGAATAGGCAAACAGAGACAATGTATTTTGTCATTTATGAGATATTGGAGAAAAGGGCACACTGTTTAATTTATAAGTATAGGTAAACTATTTAATTGGGATGGATGAAATATAAAACTAATTAAATGGTATTTAATGCTTTAAAGGTCACCTATCATGCTATTTTTAGGCAATAGCATAGGTCTCAGATATATACAAATATATAAAAAACATGTCTATGAAGTGTTTGGCTCAAAATACCAAACAGATCACCGATTCTAGCCATGCCTCATATCCCTCCGTTCAGCCCTGTTTCAAAAGTGCTGATCCGATATGACGCCATTTACGTCATATCGGATGCCAAATCTGGATCAGCTCTGTTGTACCCCCCGTTTTTAGAGATTTGGGTACGGAGAGAGGGTTTTATTTTCTGACGCTGCGTGAGTTCCTTGACACACCGGGGACACATATTTATGTATAAAAGACATCAAAAAGTGCATTTCGCATGATAGGTCCCCTTTAACATAAACCAATGGGTTGAGAGATTTAAAAGATGATCATTATTGGTGCTAATAAAATAGGTTTAACTAGAGGTTTGGGACCCGAGTCATCGTGCCACATACAGACAATCTGATTGGGAAATTAATTATTCCCATCAGTGTTTTAAAGAAGTCCCATCACCATTTTCACCTCCACTTTGTTTCTATTTGGTGAACAACATTTTCTGGTTGCAAATTCCATTGTTTTTCTCAACCACAGTGAAAGGTTAGATATAATCCGTGATTCAAGGTCTGACTTTCAATTGAGTTTGAATGTGTTGTTTCATTTTCTTCTTTATCAATTTAATTAAAAAGCAGTACAAAGAGACAATAGATTAAGTTAATAAAGTCCTGCAGTGTTCTTAAGAGTCAGATGATTATTTTGTATTATACGTTGTGCAATTATTTTTGGATTCATTTATATTTGTTAGGAAATGCAGTGTTTGGAAATAAAGAACAGGATACAATAAAAGGTATTCTGTTTTGTTTTATAGAGACATAACATTTAACCAATTGTTGACACCTTGCTGCTAGATATGTTGAAGGTAGCAATGGTCTATTTCAGAAACATATACAGAATTACGGCAACCATTTTGTTATTTAAAGGGGACCTATCATGCAAAATGCACTTTTGTACGTCTTTTATACATGAATATGTGTCCCCGGTGTTCCAGGGAACTCACCAAGTGTCAGAAAACACAACCCTCTCTATTTTCCTCCATACCCAAATCTCTAAAAAAGGGGCTGCAACGGATCTGATAAAAACTGATCCAGATTTGAACACTGTCCTGACGTCAGGACGGTGGCGCTACGGCTATTGGGCCAACTCCACCAATCAGGAGGAGACAGCCATGGCCATTGCCGTTCGAAAGCGCTGGAGACGCTGTAGTACATATGCCAGGCCTGTATGTGGTGCTGTTCTCACAGAATCTGCCCTTGCAAAAACAGATCTAAAAAATGTCAAATTGAGCAAAATGAGGCATGGCTAAAATGCATGATCTGTTTGGTATGTTGAAAAAAAAAAAGTATAAATATGCCTTATATAGGTATGGTCCTATACTATATTATTCAAATATAGCATGATAGGTCCACTTTAAGGTTAACCATGCAGTTTCTTTGTTTGATGATCCTATTTGGGATGGTAAACGTCTCATAAAGTTGATATGGCTGACTTTTTAATTGTTTGTGCATATTCAGCAGGCATGGAGTAACTTTAGAATGTATTCTAAGTCAGGTCAGTTTTATCTTTGTTTTTGTCTCTGCCTAATGATAAGAAATAAAAGTTTTGCCTCTTACATGGTTTATTCATCATGATTTACCATTTAGTTGCTCAAATTGTCTGTTGGTTTGTGCTGGCCAGGCAGTATTCAGAGTTTTTTAACAGGTACAGTAACAGGTTTTTTTTATAGCAAGAAAAGAGTGAAGTTTGTGGGCAAGAAAACAAAAACAACGACTAAGAATGGCTCAAAATAACAGATGAAAGGTAATATTTCACTATAGTACGTTTTTGGCTACCAGTCACATTTATCGCATCAATCACACATTAATGTAATCAATGTTTAATTAAAAGTATATTGATTATTGCAGCTTTAACTAGAGGTTAGGTGTTGGTTAGGTAGATCACGATATGCTCATTAGAATCTGTGGGGGGTTCCCTGCGTCTCATTTACCTTGTTTACTTATCAAGCCACCAGGATTAATTAAGTAAACATTGGATATCCACCAAGATCTCACTAGCTTTGTGCTCATTTCCATTAAAACACTACCTTTCCCAGCAGAACTGATTGATAGATGTTTGTTTTTCTGCCTGTATGCGACAGGAGTGGAGTTACCCACAATCCTCTAAGTGCGCCTTACATGCAGAAAAAATATTGACACGAACAACATCCTGTCTTGCGCTTGACACTTTGAGAGAAGCTGGCGAGGACACCATGGTAATGAGAGGGAGTGGGAGGGGAGGAGAGACAGGGAGAACAGCTTCTAGTCTTAGATGTGGTGCCATCTCCACTATTTTTTCTCCCTTTCCTCATGCACTTCATGACACATTTCTCCTGTCTCCCTCTGTTTTTATTTCCTCTAAACAGAGTATGCCTTCTTTCTAATTTCACTTACATTTTCTCATATTCACGTCTTCCATGGAGTTTCCAGTTAGGCCAATACTCTTTATTCCTTACATCTTTACTTTCATTTCCTTTCTTTCTTCAGGGGTTTTCCTTTAGTGTGATGCATGTAAATGGTCTGCAAAGGATAAAATCACAAAGTTCCCTCCATTGGACTCCTTTGTTTACTGCCGTAAGATGGTGACATCACATTGTTACATTCACGCTTTCATTGGCTAGTGCAGTGGTTCCCAACCTTTTTCAATCAGGCCCCCCTTGGGTAATTGGAAATATTTCCGAGCCCCCCCTAACCTGGTTCCCACCGAGATTGGTAGAATTAATTGTATATAGTTGTAGAAACATTACATTTTCTCTGCTAATAATAACAAGACAAAAAGATCCAACTATAATTTTCTATTTTATTATGGATTGAACAAAAGTGCTTGTATTGGCAGATGATCCTGTGCCACTGTGAAATAATGAGGCCTAATTGAAACAATTACAAAAACTGCTTATCGATCCGGTACTAGTGCTTCAACATATGTACATGATGACCTAACCCTGGTTAATGGGAGGGAACATCTCTAAGCAGTTGTCCAATCACAACAGAGCCAGCTGACTAACCAATCAGAGCAGACTGGGCTCTGGTTTCAGACAGAGGGTGAAAAGAGGTGCTGCAGCAGGCAGTATGAGAAAAATAAAGCGTTTATTGAACATTAAAGCACGTACAAATGTCTGAAAGATTAGCATAATAGGGCCACTTATTAAAAATCTAGCTAGCAATTTGAAATGTTCTGATATCTGGTTGTACTTCCACAGATACAAGTGTGCATACTAACTTTGTGCATATGTGTAGACTACTTACATTTTCATGTAATTGTGTAGCTTACCGAATTTGTGAGGATAAAAGCAATATACTACAAATAGACCAAATATAAAATAAACACAGTTTAAAGTACAAGCATTGCTTAAAATATGATATGTAAAAAATGGTTTATTAATAAAAAACGTAATTAACTGATGTAAAGTATATGTGCTATTTAAAGATATCGGCCTCCACTTTGTTAGGAGGCTGTGGCTCAGTGGATAGTGTGCTGCACTTCGAATCAGGGGATAGCAAGTTCGAGTCCCACTGCAGTCAGCATGTCGTTGTGTCCCTGGGCAAGACACTTCACCCCAAATTGCTCCTGTGGGGATTGTCCACAGTACTGAATGTATGTAAGTCGCTTTGGATAAAAGCGTCTAACAAATGACATGTAATGTTAGCCGTGTCCCCATTCAAAATAAATAAGCGATGCTTTTTATCCCTTTGATGAACCTTCATCATGTCAATTGAATAGAGTCCTTCAAGGTTTAATTTACACAAAGCAGCTAAATCTAAGTGGGTTCAGTCTTTATATCATTTTGAAAGATAATAATGTGGCTTTAAGAGTGTGACCCATTGGCAAAAAGCACTAAAGCATGCACCCTCTGTTTTGTCACTGAAGATGTCTGGGGTTGTTTGAATGCTTCAGAAAGGTCATGTGAATATAAAGACAGCCAATGAGAAACAGAGAATATGCATGGAATTAATTTGCTAACATATAAAAAGTCAATTAAAAGAACATACTTGACGTTTCAACTTTCGGCATTCTTGGCATAAACACACAATATTTGAAGTTCGACTCAAATTAAATGTTGACTAGAGTATAAAGTAAATTCATGTCTCAAAGTGTGAGACAAATGCATCAATAGCTCAGCAGAGTCATTATTGGATATCCCTTGTAATATCAATATAAGGAACACTGTATCAGTATCCAAGTACCTGTCTAGAAGTGTTGTACAGGTGGTATGTGGGAGTTTTGTTAATGTGTGGGCAAAACTACTTAAAATGCCCACCTGAACATTATATGGGAAAAACAGTATTTCATAGACCAGGAGGGATTATTTATTGCATACGGTCAACACTCCCTACTGTAAAAAGTAAACATACTGTATACAGTTTGTTCTTTAAAGTAATGCATTGATGACTATAAGCATACCATATGCTCATTTATTATTCAGATGAAGCTTCACTCGAGGCATATACTGTAAAGTATTCCCTTAGGTACATAGAGTGAAATACAGTTAAAACTATTCCATACAGTATATACTCATATTGTCTAGCAGTTTACTTGAGGATCTATGGATTATTAAAAAAATAGGAAACAGAACGCCACACATCCCCTGGCCTCATTTAAGATAATTATCATTGCACTAAGACTTTAAATAATTGTAACATTAAAGTCATATTCTCTCAGTGAGGAGAGTAACAGAAATAAATGTATCATTTAAAAAGATTACATGTAGGCCTCTACTGTGATAGAAAAACAGCTGTTACAAATCTATTGTTCAACGTCTCAATCATAGACTGTATATATAAATGGACGTAGTGTCCGTGACGTCACCCATAGGATTCTGCAGAGTTGCCGAGAAGCCTAAAGTAGGCGGTGTCGGCCACTAACGGCTCGACAGTGACGTCAGAGTCTAACTCCCGCCTGCTCCAGCCTGATCCAAATAAGGGCAAAGAGGCGGCACCTCCAAAAGCCATAAGATATTAAGTCCGATATTTAAATGAAGAATACTCCACCAGGCACCAACAGAACAAACACGTCCAGGTTCAAGTTGTGTTCCCGGGATCAGCCGAGCAGTTGAGCCCCTGTAGCATCCTGGAGCTTACTGAGCTAACGGAACTACTAGCAGAGAGACATAAAGCTAGATGTAGCACTCACTGCAGAGACCTGTCACTCAAGGTGAACACGCCCTAATTTGTGCAAAAATGTTAAGACATACTATAACTAAAAGGGTTGCGTTATAAAACAATTCACCCCCCACACAGTAGTCATGAAGGGGGAATCGAACTGTACAGAGAATATGGTTTTTTGAACCACGATGTAAACATGTTTATTTCTGCTGTAAAGTTGGGCATTTTAACATGGGGGTCTATGGAAATTGCTCCCTTCTGCAGACTGCTCCTACTGGCCACTAGATGAACTGCAGTATGAGGCACTTCCTTATTGGCCTCCCGGCTCTGCCCCAGAGTTTGCCGCTTGGTCTCAATGTTATATGGGAAAAGTCCACTGTGATATAAAATCCCACTGGATAAAGTGTAGATGTAAATGTATGGTTATGTTTGAATTCTGAAAGTAATTGACCACGGTTGTATTTGTGTTAGTCCTCTTATTACCGACTTGCTTTATGTCATGCTTGACTGTTGTCCTTAACTGTCTTTTAAGTGCTTTAGCTTAATTAAATGTCAACATTGACCTTAAACCTGCAAGCCAAACTTCATCAAAGTGAAATCTGCTGAGGAAATTGAGAGTAAAAGAGGGCAAAGTGAATAATCAATGTTAATATTAATAGTGTCTTTGAGAAACAGCTGTGGGGTTGTGTGTTCTGACTGAGTAGTGCTACTTTCTATGTTATGCTCTGTTTCGTAGCACAAGAACAAGCATCTTAAAATGTAAAATAAGACAAAAACAAAAATATGTTTTATAGAATATTTGCAAGATTTAAGTGGAGAAACAATAATTTTTTTAAAACTCAACTTAAGGTTAGATGAGTGTTAAAGGTGGGGTAGGTAAGTTTGAGAAACCGGCTCGAGATCACTAGAATTTGAAAATACACAACCGGAGAAAATCTGCCACTTCCTTACTCCAACACACACAAACGCGCACATGACCAATGAGGGCACGAGATAAGTTTGTGCACAGATGGAAGGCTGACAGGCAGGTAGGCCATCCAGTTATTTTAGCCAGGCTAAAATAATTGGTCGTGCTTTTTACAGTATTACTGCTTCCACAGATGCATTTTTTGTATGGATTTTTTGTCAAAGCACTTAAGATATTCATTGCTATCGGGATGTTAAGAGCATTCCATGGAATATAACAAAAAGTGTATCTCGAGCCGGTTTCTCAAACTTACCTACCCCACCTTTAACAGACACATTTTATTTAAACACATAAGGCGCATTCACACCAACCTTTTTCTCCCCAGGAAAGTCCCTGCTCTCTAGCAGGGACTAAAAAGGGGTTCAAGGTTCCCAAAAAAAAAGATATTTTTGGTGTGAACGCAACATCCCAAGAACTATCGGAACTATTTCTGGGAAAAGTACGGGAAAAGTACTCCGGTGTGAAAGCGCCTATAGCGTTTAACTTTATTCCAAGTGTGATGACACTACCACGCCATGCTATTTTCCGCCTAATTAGGGGATGTTAATAAGGAATCAAACTCGGGTGATACAAAAAAAGACATGTTAAGTTTCTGTCAGAATCACACCTTGTTAATTAGATGTTGATCTCTAATCAAGGGACAACTTAACTCCAGACATATAACTCAAGGCAATTTAAACATGTTTAAATACATGAATTAATGTGTTATCTATCACAACTTTGTTTTGTGATGTCAATCCAGTCTTTAAACTCAACAACTGCTCCAGCATCATGACTTATTTGGGGTAACATTATCATGTCAGAACACTTTAGTCTTTAGTCCACATTTAAAACATATAACGTTTTTTGTATGTTGTTTGAGGGGTTAAGACAGACCTTGCAATAATATCACACAGTCGATGTTTCATGATTCTTTACAGACATTAAGTTATAAACAGAACAATTACAATCAGGTTTTTGCTATGTCACGCATCATGTCCATGTGATGTGCAAACACATTCTTAGAAACAATGTTTTCTTCCAAGGAATTTTGTCCCTCACAGAAATACTGTGTTTCTTTGTGCGTAGGAAAGATGGATTCTGTCAAAGCTTATAGAGTAAAGCTTTGATATGGAAAGGTTTAGACAGACAGCTGGGAAAATTCTTTTGGACACGTATTTGGCAGCGGGTATTGAAAGTCAATGACTGATGTTAATTGATCTGATCTAGCAGGTTCACGGTTGGTACATGTCACTGGGGGGTTTGACATTGTTTGGCCAAATTAGGTTTCTTTTATGCAGGCCCAGAGGATATTTAAAAAAAAAAAAAAATGCATGCCTTACAAAGAAATAAGGCAGGCTTTGGATTGAAGGAATTGAAGCATCTATGCAGCAGTTACAGCTAAGGCAGTAAAGCCGAACAAAAGATGAAAGGAAGATAGTTAACATCAGTGACATCACAGTGGAGGGGGAATTGCGTCAGCCCCTTCAAACAGTCCTGATAATTTACCAAAGGAGGGCAGACTGCCTATTCTCCTCAGAAATGAGTGGGCCCATGAGAATCTGTTGACAGTGCGTTTGTAATCACAGTCCTCCACTTGTTTTTTTTTAGCAACTAAGGCTTATCAGGGAGATTAAATGCTTCCTCAAATATTTGTTTTCCGTTTCAGCAGTCAGATTCTGAAACTTTACTGTCCATCAAATTGACCAACATGTTCCTTGCTTTGCTTAGCTTACCTTATACTTTAGCAGAAATAATGCAAGCTAAATAGCTATGTTGGTAAGTAACACATCTGCCTACCAGCACCTCTTAAAGTCTCTAATCAATATTGAATATAAATGTTTGTTTAATCTGCCACATGTGACATTGTAGCTGTTTTTACCTGTTCAAGTGGTTAATTTGTGGTAAGACAACCAGCAGCTGCCTGTAGTCTTAAGGAGGACATATTATGCTCATTGTCAGGTTCATATTTGTATTTTGAGCCTAACATGCTTTAATGTTAAAAAATGAGCCCAGTCTGCTCTGATTGGTTAGCTGGCCGGCTCTGTTGTGATTGGTCAACCGCTATGAGATACCGTGTCCCTTAGCCTATTAAGTGCGAGTGTTACAAAGTGATGTCACTATGTTGAGAAAATGAACAAAGGAGTTTCCGGGAAGGGGGGAGTGTGTGGGAGAGAAAGTCACTCTGGAGGGAACTTTGGGATTTTAGCCATTGCAGACCATTTACATGCACAAAAACCTATATAAACACACAACAGGAAAGGGATAATCCTAAAAAGCATAATAAGGCCTCTTTAAATATAATGGATAGATATGAGAGTGGTTTTGACCCTTGTGCAAATCTCCACCAGAAAACAAATAATTGTATTCTCCAAAAAGTCAAATAATTCCATATGGGTGAAAGTTGAGCAGTTTGCATACTGGCTGTGTATGAACCTATAACTCTGAGGGATCAATCCAGTAGTTATTTTCCCTGCGTAAACCGAGCGTTATCATTATTTATGTTCAGCATGTTATGTGTCCCAGTGCAGCAGACAAAAAGAGATAACAGGAACCTTTAGCTGACCTTCTTGTTGGAGTTTCTTCTCTTTCATCCTTATTTAACCAGGCAAACTTGGCTAAGAGCATATTCTTGTTTACAGCAAAGGCCTAGGGGAGCAGTTGCAAGAATAGGGAGGGCTTCACAAATAAACATTCCCATTTGGGAACTGCCCGGTACGACTGTGGTATACTGTTGGCCACCTAGCAAGTCCATTACAGCAATTGTGCGTGTAATAATGCTCATTTAATGCTATTTATGTTTATATTTAAACCATTCAGCAGCTCTCTAGGCAAATTGGTGCAATAGTTGCACTTACCATTAAGTGTATTTTAAACTGTTTTATTACCCATTGTGCTGGCTTATATAAGGCCCCGTCCACACAGAGACTAAACAGGTGTTATCCGCTATAGTTCTTTATCGTATGGACGACGCCGTAACGGAACCCCGGAAACGGAGCCCTCAAATGATAACGCATCCCAAAGTGGGAAGGTCTGGTAACGTAACGCTTGCGGCACCGTGTGTACGCCCTAAACGATCATAGCCCCGCCTCTCCCCACCTCTCCTGCTCACCCCCGTGTCATTGCGGATGCGTTTCGCCAACAACAACAACAACAATGGCGGATCACAGGGTTGCGTTCGTGCTCCAGACGCTACTAACCATGCTACAGATGTTAGTGCAAAATCTACAGCTCCTCTACCACAACCATCAGCAACACGTGGACATGGAGAACTACATGAACTACATGTCACTAAAATGCAGCTAAATCCACCACGGAGAATAACCAGAAGGGCAACCAGGCAACCATGGCAACCATGCTCGGGGGTCTTATTCGCTGCTTTTGGTGTATTTTGTGGCCGAAGTACAGCGCCACTTACAGGCCCGGCATATGTACTACAACGTCTCCAGCGGGTCGAGCGGTCTTGTGTGGACGGACACGTTTCTTGTGCCGATTTCGTGTGGACAGAATACTTTTTTGATATCGACCTCGGTTGGTTTTCGTTTTCGTCTCCGTGTGGACGGGGCCTTAACCAACATCCAATGGCTCCAGTGTTCACTTAACACTATGGTGTGAAGGAGTGTCCTTGGTTTATCGTCACAAGGTGTTGACGTGCTGTCCCTATCCCTGTTTGCCTTAATTTGACGTTTGCGCTCATCCAATCTGATGAGCTGGTAGCTTCAACAGCAACGAGGGTAATTATTTACAGGAGGCATTGTAGAACCTGCTAAAAATATCCCTTTTCCCTGCCTACAAGAGCTCCCTGGAGCTTTGAGAAGAAGACAGGAGGAGAGCATAGGGATGTGAGGCTGTGAAGAGGTTTAACTCATTCCATTCTTTTACATCCTGTTCTTCTCCTTCTGACGTCCAGCATTATCAAAGATTAAGCCGACATGAGACTGCATTTAAATTTGTACGGTGTATTCAGAAACAAGATAATGCTTATCAACTGTAATTCTTAAATGATCGCTAAGCTGCATTATGTAAAAAAGGTACTCTCTTGCTCATTTTAGATAGGCTTTGTCTTTATTTGCCCTCTATCAGAAGAGGGGCAGAGTATCAGGTCTGCAGCACAAGAAAATCATGATGCTGATAGTGTACAGTGTTTTGTTCAAAGAAACTAAAGCGTATATTGAATAATGTTTTACTCTTTAGTATGCCATACAGCCAAATCTGAGTAATGAAGTGTGTCATGTAATTGTTTAAGAACTTAAAGTTTTATTTATGTGACATTAGGTAATATGTATCAATGAAAGTGCTATGGTCTCAATATATATGAAACTAATAATGATGTTATACACTCCGGACATTACATCTCATGTCATACAGTATGGCGGACACTTTTATTCAAACCACTTACTTACTCTCCAACATGTATTCATGCCTGGAGGAGCAAGCATTTTGCCTAAGGACACTAGTGGATCGAACCACTGACCCTATGGTTGGTAAATGCCTATTTCTACACCTACCACGTCCATATCAGAGCCACAGCAAACCCACAGCAAACCCCATTTTACTACCTGAATAACTGAGAAGAATCAACACTATGTTTCAGCTTTTTTTTATAATCATATAATCCTGCAGATAACTGATACAATAATGTAGCCAGTTTGCTCCACTGTGATAAAACACCATACTTTGAATATTGCTATACTAAAAGTTTTAGACTGCATCATTACCTTGGATGTGAAAGGTAAGTGTGAATAGGTTGATGAGTGCACCGTCATATCATTCATAAATTCAACAGACTCTTGCAATGGTAGTTGTTTTGCAGGGACATTAACACCTTAGCAGAAGGCCATTCAGAAAAACTGAAGAACTCTGAAGTGCTTGGACTCTAATTGCACTGTGTCTGTTTTATTGTGTAAACATTTTTCTGCACAGGTTCATCTTAATGTTATTTTGGTTCTGGTCTGGTGGACATTTTGTTTCCCTGCAGATTGTTGAATAACGCAGTGTTGAGTTGCTGTCCCATCTGTTACTCATCATCATTAGTACATACAAGGATACACAATAATGACATCTAAACGGTGGGTCTCTTAAATTGAGTGAGAGAGTATGATTTCTCACAGCACCGAAATAATGAAGTGGCCCTTGACTCTATCACATCATTTTATTTTAGGTACATTCAGATTAGCACAGCTCCTTTCATTTGGACTTTTTAAGGACTCTGAAGATAATCCAAAATCGTTTGACTAAGAGGATTTGGGAGATAATTTTTTGTACATCTTCTTTGCTGCTTTGACTGACTTCATTTTATGTTACTGGGCCTAATTTTTCGGTAGCTCAAGAACTAGTGACCCATGGGATATTTCCCCATGACATAATAGCTTTTACAGATATAACATATTTCCCAAATTGTGGGGAAACTAACTGGCAATTAAAACTGCAGAATGTTAGATTATTTCATTTGGGGGGAAATTAACATTGTAATGCAGTGTTGTGAAAGGTTTGCTGCTATTAGCATAATAATCTAACAGAAGCATCTGGTGCAGTCTTTGGGCTAGCCGACTTGAGTCAGATATTATATTATGTTTTTATGTTTCTGAAAATGGAGCTGAATGCAAAGCAAATATTAGGTTGATTGAGAGGTTTGTAGAAGAGTTAAATTATAAGGTATTTTCTCAACCCTCACTTAATTTTGTGTGGGCCTAAACACTCAGTGACCTGAAGTGCCGTGGAAAGGTTTCTCAAATATATATATATACTACTAACAACACACTTTAATTGCACGTTTATCTTATTCTATGTAATTGTTAATGCATTCATTTGTTTTGTGGAGGGAACAGGCAAATTCATCTACTTTGTGACTATACTAACACCACTATATAAATGTATATAAACTCAAAGACATCTTGTCTGAGGCTTATTATTATAAAATGTATATGTGTTGTCAATGTTTAAAAAGTAATCACCACACTCATACATGCTGCCAAAGCCATGAAATCAT
This sequence comes from Trematomus bernacchii, assembly GCF_902827165.1. Classification (NCBI taxonomy): domain Eukaryota; kingdom Metazoa; phylum Chordata; class Actinopteri; order Perciformes; family Nototheniidae; genus Trematomus; species Trematomus bernacchii. The sequence goes on from NW_022987778.1 coordinate 4,185,273, forward strand.
TTCTCTGAAGTTACGTGTTATCAGGGACTGCTGTGACTGACTGTGATTATATGAATATAACCAATAGAGGGATTACTGAATTGTAATGACTATGAAAAAAACGACAAATTAATATATATTTATACTGAGTATGTCAAAAGCCCTGTGGTTTCAGTGAAAACAATTAGTGTCACTTTGGTGGAAAGTAGTACTCTTTAAATATTGGGTAAAGTGACATATGGTGCCATTATAGAAAGTATTGTAATGTCTTGAAATATGTTATGTAGGCATATAGTCAGTTATCTGATAATACTGTACAAGAAATTGAAATAACCTTTAATTCAGTGCACAGGTATTATAATAATACAGTACGTTATGACTGCAGTGTTGCACTCTTTAATGTTTTTAGTGCTTCTGCTCTCCATCCGTCCTGCAAGTTGCACATCATGTGAAAACTGCCCTCTTGTTAATGTTCAGTTACTTTGGCAATATTAAACAATAAACAGGACTCTCAAGCTAATAATATTGTCTGACAGTTAGCATGTGAAGTAATTACCGACTGCACTTGATTTATTACATAACGCTCTCACAGAAAAGACAAATACATATCCATCTTAGTCACTTGGAACCGTATTGATCCGGGTGGTTTGACTCAGCTGTGTGTGTTATTGAACTCTATTGGATTTGAGCGCAATCAATCACATCTTCGACACCTCTCCTGTCACCTTGAAATCTGTCTTGACAATAAGAAAAAAAAGCGTCTGCTCTTTTTCACTCAATCATGGCTCTCCCTGCATGCCAGCAGGATGTCAGTCTTTGGAGTTGAATGGTAATGGCTCACAGATGGCTTGTGCTGTATTAGTAAACAGGAAATAAGACTTAAGACAGGAAGTAAGAGAGACTGAAAATGTAGGTCAGTGCTTCCAACTGGTAAACAAGCCAGATAAAACTTTCTGTTTCAGGTCTCGCCAAAAAAAAATGTTTGAGAGTTTTTGAGGTGAGCTAAAATAACTTGATTCAGCAAAACACTTGTGTTAAAAAAAATAAACTAATTAGGCATAGACACACATAACCAGAATTAATCACACCATTTTTAAGAGCTTTTCACATTTACTGAGCCTAAAGGCTTCTTTAGCGTTGATCACTGCTTGAAACCAACCAAGAAATAGAACAAAGATTGTGATTACATTAACGCGATCATTAGGCAACCTTTAAAGGGTAACAGTGTTTAATTTAGAGCAACTGCCTAGCTATTCATTTAGCAAGCAATTATTGCAATGAAGAGCATATGTAATTAGATTTTTTTGATTAGATTTTTCAGTTTATTTTTAACATATTGTCATTTAAAAAAGAAAAAAAAAGAAAAGGCTGCCCCAGCTAACACAGATGCAAAGACTAATAAGACATGGATCTAACAATGCAGTTAGGAAGGTGACAAACAATATTTTTAGTGATTCTTTTGTGTAAATAAGCAAAGCCTAACACATTAAAAGGCACAAATAAAAGCAGGCGAGAGTGTAAAACAATTCCACAAACCAGATTAAGTGTTCATATGCTCTACTGTTATTAAAGCTTCAACATTAATCCATCAACAAATAGCCTTACTATTTGCAGATAAACTGTCCGTGTGCAAAATATCGATAATGACAAGGAGAGGGGCAAACTCAACAAGTGGCACACAATACATTAAATAAAAAATATCTGGTTGGGATGAAATAGGCCCAAACATTGTCCAACCATGCATAATATATGATACATTATCTAAAGGTGTACTACGTTGGGAGGAAAGCAGGTTGAAAACATGGGCAGGTTGTCACTCCATTGTTCTTTTGTCAAATGGGAAATACAGATCCTTACATCCATAGCTTTTGGCAATGTTAAGTCTCAAGAGATGTGCACACAGAAAGAGCTGTCATCCTTTCTCTGCAGTGACAGTTCTAACTTCTACTTTTTTCTTATATATAATTGCTTTATTTCCATGTATCAAAGGTAATGCCTCAATTAATCAAATGTATACACATTGACTTAAGACATACACATAATAAAGTGGTGTTCACATGTGGTAATGACATTTGTTTCCTTCAAGTTAATCAGATAAGACTAGCAGTAGCATCTGTTCAATAAAAGCAATGGCTGTCCAAACCTGAAAACGCTTTGCTTGCCGGGCTGCATCACAAGACTCATCTGTAACAAACCACTTAAGAAGAACTATCAGTGGTTGGGTAAAATGCTACTGTACCTATCACTGTCTGATGAATGGTAGCTCCTTGTGCGGGTCTGAATTTCCAATTACATTTCTGTGGCTTCTTCAGTCAGGCTGGTAGCTGTAAAGCTTTTGAAGGACGGAGAGGTGAATGCAAAACAGCCTGTGTGAATCTCAGCAGCCCGTTCCCTCCAGGCTTTGATGTATGAAGCCCCGTGTGAGCCCGTGGCTGCAATATGTATGGGTTGTTTTCCTTTCTGTTGTCCTTGTTGTAATGGTATGCATTGTCAAACAGGAAAAGACCATGAAGGCGAGGCATGTTTTAAAACCGTATTGTCAACTTAAGTCAGGCAGACCTCCTTGGCAGCCGAGTGATGAGAATGTGATTGGATTTACCGCTCATTTTTGGGGAAATCCATCAGGAGTTTAGAAGTTGGAAAAATTGAGAAACTCAGAGAAATGCACAGGGCCGTCTTATGATTCCTCACTGGTCTCTAGCTGAATAATTGAAACCTCATTTTAGCAGTGGGGAATTGAGGATAAGGATGTGTTGGCAAACTGCCGCCTGTTAAATAAAAGAAAAAGCGGCTGTTGGTCCTTAACTGTGAAAGTCTCTCGCTCTGCTTCACTGCAGAGTGACAGTCGGCCTCTCGGTCAGTATTTACAGCCTTTTATTTACTCGTGAAGCCTTGAAGTCGACATGCCTCTGCAAAAATAACTTGCAAATGATGCCTTGGATTAATACTGATAACTCGAGAGCGTCTTATTCTACTTATTTGTTCAGCTTATTGGGCAGCTTCGTATCACTCCATGCCACTTTTGAGCATGAAACAAATGAGTTTTTAGACAAATGGGTTTTATAATAAAAGGCCAAACAAAGACCATAACGCACATTTTGATTCAAACTAATATGTTGATTCTTGTCTTTTTCTTAAATTCCTTTCCACTGAATGCCTGGTCTCCTATCATTACTGTATTTTCAGACTTGTATCCTGGATTCGCCGTTTTCCATTCTCAAGCGTCACTGTTTTCTTTCTGCTTTTGCTGAAGTCTGCTATTCATTTCTCAGGTGTTATTGTACTAGAAATCCAGCAGCATCATAATGCCTCTTTATGGCTGCAAACAAAGAGGCCATGTCTGTCTGGCCGGCTTGTTTATATTAGAAACTAGTCCAGGCGAACGGCTGAGAAAGGCTTTCTAGAAGTCACGTCCCCCACAATGACAGCAGCTGCCCTTCTTTGATACGTCAATCAAGCTGACAGACAGAGCTTATCTCCCAGAGAGAGAAAAATGGACCAAACCCCCCGTCCCTCTGTCAGTTGATCCATACGGGCGAAACCAGGAGAGTCCATCAGGAGTTCATCAGTTGCACATCACAGATAAGGCTATCGAGAGGGGGGGAGTATCTCAAGGGGGCTTCCCATGCAATCTGCAGTGATCAGATCTTAAGACCTCTGTGTATACCTCTTCAGAGATGTGGCCATGTTTTATTCAATGTAAAGTTATGTTTTAATGTAACCTGTGATATTGTTGAACTTTAAACTTTTTTTTTAAAACAGATACACAGTATTGTTACTGAGGGAAAATGTAAAAATACCAAAATAAAATACAATTGCATATATAGTCTCCACATCAATCGTTAATAGTAACATATGACATTTACTGAGGTATTTTACTTTATCTTACTACAGTAGTTTAAAGCAGGGGTTCCCAAAGTGGGGGTCGCGAGATGATTAATATTATTATTTGTATTATTATTATTATTAATAATAATGTGTGCATAGACATTGTTCAGGGGCGGACAGGCAATCTGTAGAATGTCCCCGCAGCGAGGCTCCCCCCGTTGACAATTCACTAGCACCACCCCCCCCCCTCGCGGGCTGAAAAGTTTGGGAACCTCTGGTTTAAAGTACCAATAGGTTACAATTGTCTAAACTACAGAGTATTATTTGTGATTTACTCAAATCAATTTAGAGTAGTGAGTAGTTATGTTCTGTAAGTTGTAAGCAGTTCTACCAAAGTCAGACTGATGCTTGAAAAAGTAACAATAATTAATAGTGAGAGTATTTAGAGTAACTTGTTATGTTCTTCTTTATGTCACCATTAATCATCTCAAGACTCTTAAGATATATCTTGTGACCCTTTGGATGGGACTGGACCCCAAGATGGAAAATTGTGGAATACTAAGTGTCTATAAATCACTTTCGACCATCTGCTACATCATGTAATGTCTGCTTATACGGCACAGATACAATAACAATGCATTTTGAGATATAAAGTACAACTATACACTCCATGGCTGAATTGCATTCTTTATCATTTACCCAGAAGAGTGCCATTATTTTTCCGCCAAAATAAGGTTTTCCCTACTCATCTCAATTTGAAAATAAGGAGCTAAATCCTTAAGAAAAGACTTCAACCACTGTGAAAGGCTGACTGTATGAAAGGCTGACTGTATGAAAGGCTGACTGTATGAAAGTGTGTCAGCATTTTATGATCTTACATCCATAATAAATTCAGACCGCTTCTACTTCTGAGCCCCAGACAGCGAGGAGTTGGAAGTCTTACGGAATCGCAAATGTACATTCACCATTAACCTTAAAAAACCTAACAAAAACAAAACACTCCATTGCACTTTGTCTCATTTATGCTTATGAAATAAGCTTGAGTGATTTTGGCAGCAGTTTTGTTAGTCATGCACTCATTTAAAGTCGTTTCACAGCAAAATCTCAAGTCATTTCAGACCATCTGCTGCTCCAGAATTCGCCTCTTTCTTCCTTTCTTTCTCTTCAATGGACCACTCCTCGATCCATGTGGGAATTAAATGTTTAGGGGTATACATTTTACTATGTGCCATGTGGTGAATATGGTATCAGGCTCCAGTAGTAATATAAATACTTTCCTAAGCATCAGTGAGATAATACACCCCAGCACGTGCACTCCGCTCTGCATCAGCCAAACGGCTCGCTGCACCCGCACTGCGAGGGGGACCCAAGTTCCCATCAGCAAAAACACGTGGGTTTGCTATCCTGGCTCCAAAATGGTGGAATGAGCTCCCCGTTGACATCAGGACAGCAGAAAGCCTACACATCTTCCGGCGCAGTCTGATAACTCATCTCTTTCGACTCCACTTCGAGCAATACAATTACTAACAAAGCACTTATAAAGGACTGGCTTATCTAAAGCTAGTTGAGTAGCACTTAAAATGTTTTGGCTCTATAAAACCTTATATGATTCTGTTTTCTTCAAGTTTGTATCTTCTTGGTCGAATGCACTTATTGTAAGTGGCTTTGGATAAAAGCGTCAGCAATGTAATGTAATAATACTACAGTAAGTGTGTCTTGGGACTTGGTGTCACCAGGAAGTCATTATTAAGGGCTAAATGTGCCACTGCATTATTAGCGATTGTTTACACAGAAGAGGAAGAGCGTGATGTGGGTATTTTCCCCACATAATGGCCTGGTGAGCAGTCTGGAGGGAGGACAGCAGAAGCCACCTCTGGTATTAGTGATGGAGTGATAGCAGTCGTGATACTGAGTCAGCACAAAGCAGAATGTATGTGCCTGACCTTTTTGATGATGATGGTTCAAGGTGAGGTTCTCTGTGTTTTCTGAAACACAGCAACATCTGGCCATCAGATACAGCACAGCATGCTTCACGGTGATATGATTCTGCTGCAGTCAGGGCTTGTAATGTAGATAAAAGCAGCTGTTATGATGCTGGGAATGAATCACGAGGCAGTCTTGTCTACAAAGACACATGCTCAAGGTGAAGTGATTTTGTTGATAGTCATTGCTGTTGTGTTTGCTATCTAAATTCCATACCTGCCATATATCAGTGTTTAGATCAAGGTAGTAAATGTATGCTCTATTTTATCAGGTTATTCTACTTTGGCTGTGGTATCTTGGTCTTTATATAATATAAAGTGGCCACATTCAGTATCATGAGGAGATGCATTTGATCCCAAGGTTGCAAATCCTGCAGCTTTGCAACTCGAGGGCAGCAGGGGTTACTGTAGGTTCGCTATAATGGCCCAGCATTATAATGAGTAATGATCGTCATTAATATTCATGCAGGCCCACAGGTCGACATGAACTGCACATGGTTCTTCTTTCAAGACGGTCATCACACCAAACCGTTCAGAGCATGAGTGTGCAGTGGATATGCATTAATTAGTAGATATACCATGCCATTTAAATGTGCAGTAATGTTTAGGTTGAACATTTTCCCCAAAACGGGTTATTCCTCTTAGCTCACTCCCTTAGGATCAATGCTAATCCAAGTTAATCACTATAGTATTAAAGTAAGAACCCTCTGATTTAGTTCATCTTATTCATTTGGATGTGAAAGCTCAGAGTAACACGGTGTCAGCACTTTCCTAAAATGTGAAATGAATGCCAAACTTTGCTCAGCATTGTTATTCAGGTGTTGACTTGACCCTAAAGTCTTTAAGCTGTTTACCTTATTAAAGTAAAGCCACATAGTTCTCTGATACTTTATCAGCCATCCCCGTCCCTCATGTAGTAAAATGGCTCTGCCTACAAAGAGATGCTGGTGCTTTTATGGCCACTTTAAGAATGGTATTCCCTTAGAAATATGCTTAGGAAGTTAAAAAGTTCAGCAGCTTGATCCTGTCAATAAACATTTGTTCATACTTTAATTGCATTTATACATAAATAAGCCACCCAGGACTGCAATTACAGTAAGCGAGAGGACTATTTCAGAATGTTATTATGAGCCAGACACCCATTAGGAAAATTAAAACAGGAAATACGTTGCATCTGCTTACAGGGCTGACTCTACTGAAATGTCTGGCTGAGGTCCTGCAGTTATGAGTCAATACTCAGCCATTGTACTGTACGTTCAATATCAATTTATACAAATACATTATCTTCAAATTTGCCACTCAAGTATTTATGTATCAAGACAAAAGGTACAGGTGGCTGTTTCCTTGGCCTTGGAAACTTTGAGTGATATTTTGAGCATTGGAAAAAAGAAATCCATGGTCAAGGATTACTCGATTCTTCACTCAAGTCAATAAAAAGTAGAAATCATATAATAAAAAACTATGTCTGGCAATTTAAATGAACCTGCATACACTTCACTGCTTCAAAATGACTTGTATAAAACATTATCTTATTAAATTAAAAAGGTGGGTTGTTTTTTTTTAAATTATTGCATTATTGCTGAGGGTTAGGAGACACCGATACTGTATGTTGTGTCCCATTTGATTAACTATCTGTTAAATCATATAGAAAACAATATCTTGGGGTTATTCAATATGATGCCACATGACCCATAAGTGTGTCTGTTTATGTGTAATGGGACAACATTAACATAATGAACTTTTCTTTGATGAGAGACGCAAGTGGATTCTGCATTACAGCATTTTTTTTTTTTTCTAAACACCTTTGGACGGAATGATTCATGAAATCATTTCGGCATCATTTTCAGGGACACACAGCCTCTTAATGATATTATAATTATACATTTAAGATTAATTTGCTCGTGTGAAGCAAATTATTTGATGGATTACTTAGAAATTGGCATGGAGCGGTGCAAATGGTGAATCATGACAGAGCTCAAATGTCTCATCGTGTGCTGAAATGACCAGAACATATGGTAATGCTCTAATCACCTCGGGACCTTTCAGTGGCTGCAGGGTAAAACCTGGAAAGGCACAGCGCACACCCAAAAACAAACAACAGCACAATTAAGATCAGATTTACGCTTTTTTTGTTAATTGCCCCTCACAAATTAGCAATTGATTAATTGCTTATTCGTTAATTAAAGTGGACCTGCGGAGCTCCCTGGACAACTCTTTCATCTGCCCCAGTTAAACTGCTGCCCTCCAATTACAGCTGGAAAATAATGTGACCGCCGCCATCTTACCCCTACTCTAATGACTTAGACTTAAACCCTGACATCAAAATGTTGCTAGGTTCCTCTAACTACCTTGATTGTGTTGCTCTTTTAAATTAAGTCATTAAAATGAATTCAGATTCCTTACGGAGGAAAGAGAAGGGGGGGGGGGGGGGGGTTTCTGAACCGTGAAAACAATGGCTCGGGGAGCACTTGATTACTTTTGCATGTCAAAAGGTCTTTTGTCGCCTCGTGGGACGCTGACTGTGGTTATTTTGATTGTGTTTTTGAGCTTGACTAGCACTACATAAATAGCCAATCTCCTCAAGTTGTTAGGCTGGGAATAAATGGAAGAAGGATAGGTTACAAAATGGGGAAGTCAAATAAAAGGGGCTCTATTTTTAAGATATACCTGTCAGACCATAAGACTGTTGCCCTTACAGACAACTGCAAGTGCTTTAGTTCATACCTATTTTTAGTCGGTTGTGTGTTCACACTGAGCTGTGAGAGAGGAAGTGATATGTACTGATTAGTAAGTCATTGATTGGCCAGTTTAGGTGACTGTCACGCTGCATCATCAGCACATGGACCCTCATGGGGAAATCAAATTAGCATTTTACTGCTTGTTGTGTGTTATTTATCTTCTCCGTTGTCACAAAGAGCTCCTGCATAGAAATGGTTTATTATGAGCATCATAAATCAAGCTGGACAGGTCACTTTTGAATGAGGAGCTGACTAAACGCAGCTGCACACAAGAAAAACACAACTTTGTAAATACATTTTCATTTTATTCTAGATAAGAGAACATTTATGCAGAATATTACTTTGATAATTGTGCTGAAATGTTGCTTGCAAAGGTATGCTCAAATTACTAAATTGCTCCAATAAATCATGCATTGGTCATCTTTGCTATACTCTTGCAAACCAATGCAGTTATTTTAAACTGCACCATATAATACATATTACGGATCTTAAACCTCTACATACAGTATGTCATATATATATCAGAATTGTGGTATTTGTCACATCCATTAGAATGTAAACTTAGTTACTCTTTCCCTTGTCTGATAACGACAAATAAAATGCATAAAATATATCTAAAAATATCAGAAGACTTCATATATTTTTACAATAATGTTCTGCTTTTTTAAGTGCAAAGTGGAATAGGTTAACTCTGGATATGCTTCAATATGGTGTACTTTCACCTTTGAAAGGCTACAATGGGATTTTAAATAGATAATGGGAATAATTATAATCCTGTGGGGAATTATGGAGTAATACAATTTATACTGAAAGCCTGGGAAATAAACTAGTGCTGATGAGATAGAAGCAGAATAAATCAGTTCGTTTGAGAATAGGAAAGTGCATTGGATAAAATGAAGTAGTGGCCTGACACATATCTACGATAAAGCCCTCTTAACAGCTGATGTACACCTATGTAGCGGTGGAGGATTATGTATAGGAGTCTTACACTGTTCTGACTGCACTGTGAGAACAGGCAGACAGAGAGGATCAGAAATGAAGCTCAGCGCAAGTTCTTTCAGGAATACTGGGTTTATATATACATTCACTCCGCAGCTGCATATAATCAGCTCATCACGGGCGTTGTCTATAACCTATTACATTCACCTCATTCTCCAGCAGCCAATCACTGTGCTGCAGCCAAACTTTAAAATGGTTCTCCTCTCTCCTGCAGTCAGCTGTGATTTCAGGTGTTCATGCTGCCGCCCGCCTCCTCCCCATCCACCTCCTTTCATCATATCCAGTGCCAGGAGAGCTAATCCAAAGACCTCATCACACCTCCTCTTCATCCCATCTCCTCATCAAATCCAGATCTTCAGCATCATCACCAGTGTCTAGACCCCGGGGGGTTCCCTATATGCTCACGGCTGCATTTCCCCCTTTAGATATACGATTTCAGGATCGGGGTCTAATCCCCAAAGACTTAACATTTATCATATGACATGTGTCAATAAATGTTCTTTAAAACAAAATGAAGTCTCTCCTGATTGAAATAGAACATGTTACTGCTGAATGTGTCAAGAATAACAACTATGAAATCATGCTTGCTTCCATCTTGACTAATATCCTACCTCAGTAAACCATATTATACAATTGATTTATTCCACTGCTGTATGTGCAGTAACACAAAATGCAAAAGTTTTTCAAGGAGCCATAGATTAAAAACAAGATTGCTAAAAAAGCTAACATGCTATTAGGCTCAAAATGGATTAGTACTTTACAAAACTGAGACGTCCTGAGATTTTAAACGGGGATTTTCTCAATTTGATTTGATTTCAACACCGGGATGACCTCCAGGGCACAGTAACTATTTTTTAGGTGAGGGGAAAGAGGAAGTTATCAGAGCATGTCATACTTATTGAGACTCCGTTTCCTTCTAGTATTTGAGATATGGTGGAAAGCCAATATTGTAGTGCCGAGAGATAGGAGTCGGAGGCGGTGCATCGAAGGTGCAAATGGGTACTTTAATGAGCGACAGAAATAGACATGTTGTCGGGTCGCAGCCCAGGAAGAGAAGAGAAAGTGAAAGGGAGGACACACAGTAGGTACACAGTAGGTACCGTCAACATATGTGTCCGTGCGGAAACAATACCCCCAACCTGTAGTTCCATGAGTGAATTATGTAACCTAGTTAATTAGTGATCACTACACAATATGCTTTGAAATGATAGTACACTTAAATTGATTTGTAGTTCTCATTTTCTCTCATGCTATGGCCATAAATGTGTTATATAAAATGCTGTGTTGTTGCATACAGACAAATAACTAACAACAATTGTAGAAGATGAGGAAAATCAATTCTCATATCTGTACGTAAGATAAGGCTCTAGCCAGGGGAAGTTAGCATAGCACAAAGACTGGAAATGGCTCATAATACCCGAGGCATGAAAACAAAGATAAAACATATTGATTGGTGAGCTTAGAATTGATGGTAGGCTGATTGTTTACCTTTAGATACAGCTTAGTTGTTTTATGGCCCGTCCACACAGCAGCGTTAAAAAAATCTTCCAACGCTTCTGCCCATTCACTTTGAATGGGGTGACGTCACTTTGCCTCACTTTTCACCGAACTGCATTGTGGGCAGCAGAGCGGAGATTTTCAGGATTCAAAAGTTGAGCAATGTTCAACTTTTGAAGCTGAGGTGGAAGCATCAGCCAATCAAATCCCGTTTATGCAAATCTGACAGTTCAAGCGCTAGCCAATCAAACCGCATGTATGCTGGGAGAGACATAGGTTATTTCCTCATATTCCAAAAAATGGAGGAGAAATTAATTATAGCGGTAGGGAATCACCCGGTGCTTTATGACCAGTCCCTATTTACCTACCGGGATACAAACCGGAGGAGCCAGGCATGGAGGGAGGTGGCAGAGACAGTGGTAGGTTTTCGCCTGTTTGGGGAGTTTATATCCAGTTTACTTCGGGCTTTTTTGCTTCGTATGTCGGGGGCGGGAGATTCATGTGATTGGTTGTTGGTCGCGTTGCTCGCAAAAAATCCCCAAGCTTCAGATACGCCCACCTCCAAGATATTTTTAATGCTGCTGTGTGGACGCTCCGTTACTCTTTGTCCAGTATACTAAGCTAAGCTAAGCTAAGCTAGCTCCCTTGGCTTCAGTTATATGGGATATTTCATTTGAGAATGGTTTTATTTTCTCATTTAACTCCCAGAAAGGATGAAAACAAGGGCCATACTGACTGACTATCTCTTTTAGTGGAATTCCATTTTAAAATAATATTCATTGTATTGTTTTCTTTAATTTATGCAAATTCCACCCCTGTCTTAAGCTATTATTGATACAGTGATTATAAAGACAGATCCAGTTATTGGGATATTTTTTAATCATTAAATGAAGACAGATTTTCTACCTGAAAATGTGTTTGACAGAATTCAGTGAAATGTTTCCAGATGTGTTTATTTACCTATTAAATAGTACTTTTGAGGGTTTATCAGATCATCCAGCTGCTGATTATCCACTTGTATTTTCCCTAAAGGGTTAGTGAAGGTTTATCACTCACTTTTGATTTTCAAAATACACCAACCTACTCAATCAGTTAAAACACTTCCCGCCTTGGAGCGTGAGAGTGTAATAGCCGTTTATACTCCAGGTCAGTGAGCAGTCCCCGTGGTGCAGTTAGGGTTAAGTGTCTCGCTCTGAGGCACCTCCAAGCCATTGTTAACGCTGTTAATTGTTGTGAGGGAGGTAAATCATTTGAATTCCTTCTGCAGATTATCTATGCTTGTAATATCTGATACTTGTTGAATTTTTTAAATATACAAATGTCTTTCAAAGTGATTTTCATACCTTGTTTGAGGAAGTTTTAGTTGAGGATTACAGAGGCCCGATTATGTGTTTAATGCAGACCAAACTGACAGAAAGTGTATCCCTAAATGAAGATAAGAGGAACTGGAACAGGGATTACTATCACTATCATGAACAACACAATATATGTTTTTCTTGCAAAATGACATAGGAATTAGACACACACTCATATCTGTCATCTTAACAACTTTTTTATTTGTTTGTTTGTTTATTTTTTTACTTTGCTGCTCTGAAATAAGTCTAGCATTATTTTAATAAAATGGGATACTGAACCAATCCTTTTGTATAATTGTATTTTCGTATTCGGGATTGCTGGAAACGTCATTTCGATCTCTCTGTCTGTAAACACAAACTGAGTAAGATTGACATTAAAGTTGACTTTGACTTTTAAATATGGCGTTTGTTAACTCTGCCAAGGGACTATGCGCACTTTTCTCTTGCAGCCACAGATTTATTTACTGCTTGGTTAATGGTTGAGACAGGGGCGGTTGAAAGATGTCTCATGGAGGTTGGGAGTGTGTTCCCTATTGTGCATGCCACTGTTAGGTAAACTCCCCAGGATCCCTGTTAGTCACTGAGGCCATGATACGTACTGCTGGGAGCCTGGGGGCGTGTGCCATGCGGGTGATGCTTTTGCCTGTCAGGTGCCTTGTGGTGAGAGCTAATCCTGTTGAAAATAGAAATGTTTTCTGCCTTGGGATGGAGGGAGGTGGTGCAACAGAGATGGTACCGGCCCCAAGGAGTCAGTCATCCATGTGCACAAGGAGAGATAGTCTAATCTTGTCACAGACACAGGGGGGGAAGAAAAAGGTCCCAAGCTATCAGTTGCAAATACTTCTGCTTATGGAGATGATTGTAAAATCATGATAGAAACTGAGAAAAAGTGTTAATTAATTTTTCCCTGAGGCTTTGCTCTTGTAGATCCATAATTCACTTATGCATACATGTATGCTATTTATTATGTCATTCTCTTACAGTACCCTTGAAATTACTTTTCTGTCATGATTACTGGTGGAATTTTCACACAACATCCAAGTCGTCAATCATGTTCTTGTTTTCCATTTTGTTTGATTCCCTGTCCTCCATTTTAAATGTTCAAGTGTTAATTGTTGTGCAGATGATGTTTATGAACGAATAATCTCCTCTTTTCCTAGTACTCAGTTTTGTGTATAGGTTTCTTCTTTTGCCTGCAACTCTACCAAGGTTGTGAAGGAAGTAGTTGATGTTGTACAGTTGTTTTTTCCGGTTATTCACTGAAACCTCTTATCCCCTCTGACTCATTTTATAAAATGTCAGTTAATCGTCCTTGCTGCCTTTGAATATCATACGTCATACGAGTGAAATGCTTGCTACTCTGCATGCTGTGGTCGTGGTTGTGGTAGCACAGCGGCCGCAGTAAGAGTGATATTCTCGGAGGTCCCGTCAATGTGACAGAGTGGCAGGAATAATTTTTGCATACCCAAGTTGACAGCTTTCAAGTAAGAAAACAATGGGACAATTCCCTTATCAGGCTCTGCTTCACTCTTAAAATACCCGGCAGCAGTTTTGATAAGGGAGTTGACTTCCTGGTTTCGCTCAAGCAACTCCTTATGTATTAACAAAGGGAAGCCAAGCAAAACATGTCTGCTATTTCAGCAAGGAAGGTCTTAAATGCTTAAATACAGCTGTGAGGGCTCCAAAGGGAGAATAGCACAATACCTCACATCAGATTACATCGTTTCCAATCAAACATGGGTGAATACATAATTCTAGGTAAAAAAATCAGCTGTACATGACTTGATTTTCCCTTGACTCCAGGATTTGAGCCAATTCATTATCTGCCACTATTGATTCAATACAATTCTGCAGAAATATTTCTGGGCGGCTGTGGCTCAGTGGATAGAGGGCTGGACTTCGAATCAGGGTGTACCAAGTTCGAGTCCCACTGCAGTCAGCATGTCGCTGTGTCCCTGGGCAAGACACTTCACCCCAAATTGCTCCTGTGGGGATTGTCCACAGTATTGAATGTATGTAAGTCGCTTTGGATAAAAGCGTCTAACAAATGACATGTAATGAAATGAACTGTGCTTACCAACAATTTAGTTTGTTCACACATACAGTAGGGATTATGTTGAGGCTTTTCCCTTTACTGTAGTGGGTTATATAGGTTATTGTGTATAAAAATGGTCTGCCCATTGTACGTGATATGCTAAAGGTGGGCATCTCTAAGTGGTGGACCAATCTGCCAGCTAACCAATCAGAGCAGAATGGGCTCTGGTGTCAAACAGAGGGTGAAATAGGTCACAGTAGAGACACAAAATACAAATATGAACCTGAGAATAAGCATAATCTGTCCTCTGTAAATACATTGGTTACGTAAAAAAAGTCCCAAACTTTGTAATTCCACCAAAGGTATCAAGTAAGTGGATATTTAATTATTGACTACTATAACTGAATTCTCTTTTTTTAAATGTATTTTGTACCCACCATAACTATTTAGATTGATTATGTGTAACATGCCTCAAAAATAATTGTACCGTATAAAAGTAACTTGTTAGTTCAGAATTTGCATCTGTATCTTTAAAGCAAATACTGTCACTAACACAGCAATGTGACATGCAAACTGGAAAACAGATGCTGGAAATCATCTGGAACCAAATACCATGCATTGAAATTAATTGTTTTGCCAGTATTGAGGCAGATGAGATGTAGAACATCTTGCCGAGGATGAACAAGGTGTCTCCATTACTGCCAAATACTGTGCAGACGAGTTACAGAGGCACAGATGCTCCAGCACTTTGCTTTGGATCCAAGGTCTTACTTTCCCCAGCCAGGAAATCAAAGGGAAGTTCATCCCTTCTGATTTAAATGCATCAGCTAGTTCTGTGTGTACATATCAAAATGTGGAAGATCAAATGTTTGCAAATCCATTTGATGGTCGCAGCCTTTTACCCCGCTTGCTGATAAATGTTGCTCAGCTGGTGTAATGATATTACGGATATGTGTGGTTGTAAAAGTCATAACACATAATTACTATCCGGCGTCTTTCATTATCGCAGACACAACTTGTCATCACAGCGTATTAGTAGCATCTAGAGTAAAATACTGTTTTACAAAATCAATTATTGTTAATGTGAATATCAATAATTTCACCATGAAGTTCTTTTGTTATTTATTTCCTGTAATGAAATAACAAATTAAGTGTGGCATCTGCAACCTCCGAACACCGAAGGTCTCTTTGTGCTTTTCAAAGTCTAATCGTAAATCCCCCCACAGAGAGGGAAATGGAGCATGTGGTTATTAGTGGCAGCCAGTATGTGAAACCCAGAAACACTGTTGTGCTGCTTGCAAAATGATTCTCTTTAGCATGAAGTTGCTGCATGTGTAAATATATTCTTAAAGAAATGGTAGGCCATATTTTAAATTATAAATGCTTTGTTTTTTATGCTCAATGTTTTATTATTTATTTTAGCCTAAGGTACATTTATGCAGACTCCACTTTGTTAAGTATGTCGAGTTTATTTCCGTGAATTCCTTCTCTGAAATAACAATGTCCTTGCAGTAGGTTTGAAGGCTGTGCGTTTGCATTCATGTTGATTGTTTAAACCATGAATTACTTTAGGAAAATCAGCTGTTTCAATTCACTGTATAGCCAGACTTTTTACAATACATGTGCATCCTCTCTGGAATATCATTCAGGTATTTTTTAAAGATGTTATAATCAATATCTTAAACTGAATAAAATGTATATGCATGTGAAAGTCATCGCTTGTAGAGAGGAGGCAACAGAGAAGTGTTATTTGACCCTGCATACCCTTTAACCCTTAGATGCCCGAGTGACTGGACCCTACACTGTTCCATAAGTGGGTCAAAAAGGACCCGTATTAGAATAATATGTGTTTTTATGCCATTTTTGTCATTTTGGTTAAGAAAAATCACTTGTATAATATTTAGTATTATATTTTGGTTCACACTAGAAATATTTTATATTTAATTTTTCACTATTTATAATTTTAGACATTTTTTTTACATTTTGAAAAAAACGTTTTCCCATAGGATCCCATAGAAAATGAATGCGGGTCATATTTGACCCACTTATGGAAGCTTGGGGTAGTAATACAAAAACTACAATTTCTTAAAATGTAAATAAAACATTTGAATGGCATGATATCCAAAACATGTTTTTTGAGGAATAGCTGGAATATGAAATGATAACAAAGAATGTAATTACAAAGATACTTAAATAAAACCACCTCACCGGGTCAATAAATACCCACTTATGGAAGCTTGGGGTAGTAGTATAAAAACTACAATTTCTTAAAACGTATAAAATGTAAATTTTAAATTAGAATGGCATGATATCCAAAACATGTTTTTTGAGGAATAGCTGGAATATGAAATGATAACAAAGAATGTAATTACAAAGATACTTAAATAAAACCACCTCACCGGGTCAATAAATACCCACTTATGGAAGCTTGGGGTAGTAGTATAAAAACTACAATTTCTTAAAACGTATAAAATGTAAATTTTAAATTAGAATGGCATGATATCCAAAACATGTTTTTTGAGGAATAGCTGGAATATGAAATAATTTCATTTTTTAATTACAAAGATACTTCAAGAAAACCACCTCACCGGGTCAAAAAAGACCCACTTATGCATCTAAGGGTTAATAATTAAGCAGCCTTTTTAATGTCTTTTAGCTCATTGCTCTGGTTCACGATTTCCTTTGACATTGTGTTTGTCCACAGAAGGCCTCTGCTTCCAGTAAATAGATCTCCTATAACTACTACTCTGCCACACATTAGACAGCAGACACATTAAGTGACTAACCGGTGACTAACATATTGAAGCATTAAGCAGCTAATGACCAAAGAGCCCAAAACAGAGCGACATTAAAAGTGAATATTGGACATCATGTGGCCAAAAAACCATAATAGAGACATCCATCTTCAGACTTTATTATCTTGGCAATGTGACCGGACGGGCTGTTCAGGGGATCCCCTCTAGTACACGCTTCTAAAAAAACTCAGGCAATAAAACTGTTATAAGTTATTTCAGTAGAAGCTTTCTTGAGATCAGTATGAACAACCCGTTGAAACAGGTCTTCCTCTAAATTGCTTTTGACTTAATGAAACTAATTAAATAGAAATTTACTCCAACAAAAGGGATGTACTTTAAATGCACAAAGACAAGAAATGAAATGCACATACAATCTGATGATACATTATTAAAACATTTGTATTTATATAGAGAATAGGAAAATAGATTGTGGCTGTTTGAACAAGGAGTCCGCTACATAAGGGGAACTATTATGCAAAATCCACTTTTTCATGTCTCTTCTACATAAACATGTGTCCCCTCTGTGTAAAGAGACTCTGAAAGTTTCAGGAAAAAAGATTCTCTCTCTTTTTGTCCTGATCCATTTATATAAAAACCTGTCTGAAAATGAGCTGATCAGATTTTGGCCACTTCATGATGTCCTAACGATTTTTTGGCTTGTGTAACCATTAGCCAATCAGCAACCAAGGTAACCCCCCCCCCCCACCTTATCACCTGAATCTCCTCCTAGAGCACCATTGTGTTCTTTTTAACCAAATATCTCTCAGAGGGGCGTGGGGAGGGGCTCCTTATTTTCATCTAAAGTAACAGACAGAGAATCAGCACTTTAGGAACAGGGCTGAAACAGAGGGGATTATGGGATGCTACAATGATCTGTTTGGTATTTGGAGCCAAACACTTCAGAGACATGTTTTGTATCTGAGACCTATAATATATTGTTGAAAAACAGTATAACAGGGGACCTTTAAGCACATGTTTCACTTTCAGAAATGACTCGGCAATACATTTTATGATGCGCACAAAGAAAGTGCCTGACTGTTGATCTGATTTTATCTTTTGGGAGTTAAGTTTCCACTGTTGCTTGGTTTTTGCAGGTGTCTGATCGAGTGACAGGGGAACGCTGCGGGGGAATGTGGATTAAGGGGAGACGTAGCCCACCTCACACCTCCAGCCTCCCACCATCTGCACAGTAAGCAGCACCAGCAGCTCTTTGGAATCAGCAGGACAGCAATTACTGCCTGTGAGTATTATTGCACTACCCAAATTATGAGACGGTCCCGCTGATCAGCAAGCAGCGCACAGCATTTTAGTTTAGTCTAACATCATCTCTAACTTCACTGCACTGAAATGAGCTGGTTTTGCAAGCTGTGACACATTTTAAATCCAACTATGAGCACAGTAAAAGAGGGAATGATAAAAACAACACGACACCCTCTCACATACAACAGTGTGAGGGTTTTATCACTGGAGGCTCAACAACACTGATTCATCTCACTGGGAGTCATAACATCTGATCTGCTCATATCAAATGAGTTAATTAGTGTCTATCAACATCACTACATCCCAACCAAAGAATCTCCCAGAATGCATCGCTTGTAGTAGAATGACTTTTGGTGCTCTTTAACCGGGGCTAATGCATTTCAAAACTGCAGTTAGTAAAACATGGTCTCCATCATGCCTGTGGTTAGTGTGTTTTATAGGTTTGAGTGCATGTCAATGGTCTGCAAAGGCTAAAATCACAAAGTTCATGCCAGGGGGCGTTTCTCCATTTGAAGCCTTTGTTTTCTTCTGTAACATAGTGACATCCCATATGTACAGGGCCGTCCCTCCCTACAGGCCGATCATGCAGACTGCGTGGGGCCTCACCTTGCGGAGGGTGCCTCATCTTGTGGAGGGAGCCTCAACTGAGCCGCATCTATGCGCTTATGCGGCGCAATTAGTGTGGCACGGCAGGGTTTTGCCGCTGCAAGGCTCCACTAGCGCCCCCCCCCCCCCCGTCGACGCTCGCAAAACAGAGGGCCTCATCATATAACTTTGCGTGGGGCCTCAAGTTG